>NC_137152.1:48585902-48933902 GCF_951394435.1 Stenella coeruleoalba | reverse complement strand
ACCCCCAAAGCTTCTCTCAACCTGAAGAAAGGTGTCCAGTCATAGTATGGTGAAGAAGTATAAACAAAATGGATTATCAGTCAAAAGGCAAAGTCCATGCAGAAGAAACACCTAGCAATATATTAGGTGAACAGCACCCTGCAATGGAGACTTAATAAAAAAGGGAAAATGTAGAACCAAACTAAAATGGAGTCACATGTCAGGGATGAAATGGAGATGGTCAACACAGGCTGATAAAAGAAAATTAACCTAACCTTACAAAAATTTACAGCTTTCTCAGAAATCAGCAGAGTACGCTAGCTAATTCCCAAAAAACAAGTCTACTCATACTTCCTTGGTTTCCTTGCATCAGCTATCCTGATCCTAATATACAGAGTTTGTTTTTTGACATTTCTTTTTGTTCAAATGAGACCAATGAAATCCACTTGCCATACTCTCCTCCATGGGACAAGATGCCTGAGGATGGTCCTCCTCAGCTCCAAGGGACATGTACCTCATATAACGATGTCAGAAAGAAAAAAAGAAAGAAAAAGAGAGAGAAGAGAAGAGAAGAAAAGAGAAGAGAAGAGAAGGGAAGGGAAGAGAAGAGAGAGAAGGGAACAAAGGGAGGAAGGAAAACAATGCCCAAAGACATGGTTGATCAGAGATGCTTTCTGTGAAACATTTTGATCAAGAGAGGGAACTGTGAAAGGATTTCAATCTAAAATGGAACTGGAAGATATGAAATGGAAAATCTCACATGTGCGCCCTCAGAACAGAACCTAAGGACTGATAGACTGATTTCCATAAATGCCTAATTTACAGAAGTCTAAGACTTATCTCTGACCAATGAGTACCTGCTACGAATCTCTCCCCATTCTCAAGCCAACAAATTTACTGCTTAGACTCTGGCTGGAATTCCCCCTCTTTACATTTCTTGCCCATAAATACAGCCCATCCCAAACCCTCAGTGGACTCACTTGTAGCTTGCTATAGCATATGTTTCCCGAATTGCAACTCCTCTGATATTCCTGAATAAACTCAATTTCTGGTAATGTGAGCTTGCCTCACTTTACCTCTTTATTTAGGTTGACACTATATATATCCCATATTTGGCCAGAGATATAAAACTACAGATTCAAGAATCAGAGGGAGACCCAAATAACATAAACCCAAATTATTCCATGACAAGACACATCATAATTAAACTTCTAAAAATTAAGACAAATAAAATATCTTGAAAGCAGCCAAAGGAAAAAATACACTTTACCTATAAGGGAAAAATTAAAATGATGGTATAATTCCCATCAGAAATGATGAAAGCCAAAAGGAAATGGAACAATATATTTTAAGTGCTGAAAGAAAAAAGAGAATTTTCAACAAAAATTCTATGCAGTGACAATATCCTTCAGTAATGAAAGGGAAATCAAGATATTCTTAAAGCAATTATACTTCAATAAAGATGTTAAAAAAAGATATTCTTAAATGAAGGAAAATTAAGAGAATGTGTCATAGGCAGACTTATCCTAGAAGAATGAACAAAGGAAGTTCTCTAAACAGAAAGGAAATAATAAGAGGAGGAGACCTGGAATTTCAGGAAGGAAGAAAGAACACTGTAAGGAAGAAAATATCAATAATAAAGTAAGTGTCCCTTCTCCCATTGATTTTTCTAAATTATGTTTGATATTTTAAGCAAAATCATAATACTTCCTGAAGTTCTTCTAAAAGTATGCAGAGAAAATATTTAAGAAAACTATATATGTGAGAGAGTTAAATAACATAAATGTTGTTAGGGTTTCTACACTTCACCAAAATTAATAAAATGATTACTACAATAGACTGTCACAATATATACTATATTTCAATATAATAACATATAATGTATAATATATATTATTTTTTGTATTATAATATATGTTATATATTATGTACTATCATATATATACTACATGTTATACTATATGTTGGATATATGTTATACAAATATATATACGTGGATATATATTTTAGTGGTTGTCCTAGTGTGTGTGTGCGTGTATCAACATACCATTAAAATCAGTATAAAAAGATATACTCAAAAGCACTAAAAATAAATCAAAAGAATTCTAAAAATATTTAAGTAACCAACAGGAAGGCAAGAAAGGAGAAAGAGAGAAAAAAGAAACAAAGAATATATAGAAAACAAACAATAAAATGGCAAGATTAAAAGCCCTAACATCTTAGTAATTAAATTAAAAGTAAATGGCATAACTGCACCAATTAAAAAGACGGATTAGTAGAGTGGATTTAAAAATATGATCTGGAGTGATGTCAACATCACAGCTAAGTGAGATACTCCCTTTGTCTTTCCCCTTCAATCCACAACCAGTAAAATATCCACAAATCAACAATGTGCCTATATCCAACACACCAGGACACTGGAGAATTCCACATTTCTGTACCTCTAAATGTGGGTTGATTGGAACACATAGAGGAGGCAAAACCAGGAGGATAGAGGAAGCAGTATTTGCAAACCCAGCCCCTTGGCCACAGCAGCTGAGCCACGGTCCCAGAGAACTCAGTAGCAGTAGGGTAGTCATCACACATGACTCAAACCTCCCAGCCACAGCAGCAGCCACAGCCACAGATAACTGGAAAGCAGTAGCAGCAGAGCCCATGATCCCATCCCTCCAGCTGCAGAGGATCCTGTGACTCCAGTCCCCACCTCAATCCCTTGTCCACTGCAGTGGGTCCCATGTAGCCAGAAGCAACAGTCATGGCAGAGGTACCTGCAACCCCAGCTCCCCTCCTTCTCCAATGGTGGCAGAGCCTGCAACTCAGAAGATCCCAGATGCAGGAGAAACATCTACTATCCTAATGGTCCAGGTGACAATGCCAGTGACAGTGGCAGCAGCAAGGCATAAACAACCCCAGAGGCACAAGCAGTGATAACAAGGGCAGTTGGTGACACTTGTGACAGAGGCAGTGGAGGGTGGAAATTGCTTTCTCAAAATATAACCAGAGCTGGATCAGGTAAGAAAAACCAAAAACTTGTGCTATAGCACCACATACTGGAAAACAAAAGAAAGTCCTCTAATTTCTACCCTATTGAATCATTAGAATAAAGAAAAAGACAAAAAAACAGCTTTACCTAAAGAAGGTGCTTGCTACTTCAAATGTATAGCAGAACAACTCATCAAGCACCATGAAGAACCATAGTAATGCTCTATCAAAAAAGAAAATGACAATTCTTCAGAAACCAAACAAAGTAACAGAATATGGTGATCCAACTTCTGTAATTGAAAATAGCTGTCATTAAGAAACTCGATGAGCTCCAAAAAAACTCAGAGTGGCAGATCAGTTAGTTCAGGAATAAAATTAATGAACAAAAGCAATACTTTACCAAAGAGATGGAAACTCTAAAAATGAACCAAACAGAAATTCTGAACCTGAAGTACTCAATAAATGAGATGAAGAATGCACTAAAAAGCACTGGAAAAAGAGCAGGCCACAGGAAAGGAAAAAATTACTGAGTACTGAGACAGATATTTAGAAATGATACAGGTAGAAAAGAAATAACATTAAAAATATTTAAGAAAGGAAATTCCACAAGAGCTATCTGACTCACTGAGGAAGGGCAACGTTAGGGCAATGGATATTCCAGAAGGAGAAAAGACGGAGAAGGGAGCAGATGGGTTATTTAAAGAAATAATATCTGATATCATCTTTAGGATTCTCTATGTATAGTATCATGTCATCTGCAAACAGTAACAGTTTTACTACTTCTTTTCCATTGTGGATTCCTTTTATTCCCTTTTCTTCTCTGATTGCTGTGGCTAAAACTTCCAAAACTATGTTGAATAAGAGTGGTGAGAGTGGGAAACCTTGTCTTGTTCCTGACCTTAGTGGAAATGCTTTCAGTTTTTCACCATTGAGGACGATGTTGGCTGTGGGTTTGTCATATATGGCCTTTATTATATTGAGGAAAGTTCCCTCTGTGCCTACTTTCTGCAGGGTTTTTTATCATAAATGGGTGTTGAATTTTGTCGAAAGCTTTCTCTGCATCTATTGAGATGATCATATGGTTTTTCTCCTTCAATTTGTTAATATGGTGTATCACATTGACTGATTTGCATATATTGAAGAATACTTGCATTCCTGGAATAAACCCCACGCGATCGTGGTGTATGATCCTTTTAATGTGCTGTTGGATTCTGTTTGCCAGTATTTTGTTGAGGATTTTTGCATCTATGTTCATCAGTGATACTGGCCTGTAGTTATCTTTCTTTGTGACATCCGTGTCTGGTTTTGGTATCAGGGTGTTGGTGGCCTCATAGAATGAGTTTGGAAGTGTTCCTCCCTCTGCTATATTTTGGAAGAGTTTGAGA
The DNA here is from genome assembly GCF_951394435.1 of Stenella coeruleoalba. Lineage (NCBI taxonomy): Eukaryota > Metazoa > Chordata > Mammalia > Artiodactyla > Delphinidae > Stenella > Stenella coeruleoalba. The sequence goes on along the minus strand of NC_137152.1, from coordinate 48,929,556 downwards.
AGGATAGGTGTTAGCTCTTCTCCAAATGTTTGATAGAATTCGCCTGTGAAGCCATCTGATCCTGGGCTTTTGGTTGTTAGAAGATTTTTAATCACAGTTTCAGTTTCAGTGCTTGTGATTGGTCTGTTCATATTTTCTATTTCTTCCTGATTCAGTCTTGGCAGGGTGTGCATTTCTAAGAATTAGTCCATTTCTTCCAGGTTTTCCATTTTATTGGCACAGAGTTGCTTGTAGTAATCTCTCATGATCCTTTGTATTTCTGCAGTGTCAGTTGTTCTCCTTTTTCATTTCTAATTCTATTCATTTGAGTCTTCTCCCTTTTTCTCTTGATGAGTGTGGCTAATGGTTTATCAATTTTGTTTACCTTCTCAAAGAACCAGCTTTTAATTTTATTGATCTTTGCTATCTTTTCCTTCATTTCTTTTTCATTTATTTCTGATCAGATTTTTATAATTTATTTCCTTCTGCTAACTTTGGGGTTATTTTGTTCTTCTTTCTCTAATTTCTTTAGGTGAAAGGTTAGGTTGTTTATTCGAGATGTGTCCTGTTTCATAAGGTAGGACTGTGTTGCTATAAACCTACCTCTTAGAACTGCTTTTGCTGCATCCCATAGGTTTTGGGTTGTCGTGTCTCCATTGTCATTTGTATCTAGGTATTTTTTTATTTCCCCTTTGATTTCTTCAGTGATCACTTCGTTATTAAGTAGTTTATTGTTTAGCCTCCATGTGTTTGTATTTTTTACAGATCTTTTCCTGTAATTGATATCTAGTCTCATAGCATTGTGGTCGGAAAAGATGCTTCATACAATTTCAATTTTCTTAAATTTACCAAGGCTTGATTTTTGACCCAAGATATGATCTATCCTGGAGAATGTTCCATGAGCACTTGAGAAAAATGTGTTTTCTGCTGTTTTTGGATGGAATGTCCTATAAATATCAATTAAGTCCATCTTGTTTAATGTATCATTTAAAGCGTGTGTTTACTTATTTATTTTCATTTTCGATGATGTGTCCATTGGTGAATGATACTATACATAGAGAATCCTAAAGATGCTACCAGAAAACTACTAGAGCTAATCAATGAATTTTGTAGAGTAGCAGGAAACAAAATTAATGCACAGAAATCTCTGGCATTCCTATACACTAATGATGAAAAATCTGAAAGTGAAATCAAGAAAACACTCCCGTTTACCATTGCAACAAAAAGAATAAAATATCTGGGAATAAACCTACCTAAGGAGACAAAAGAACTATATGCAGAAAATTATAAGACACTGATGAAAGAAATTAAAGATGATACAAATAGATGGAGAGATATACCATGTTCTTGGATTGGAAGAATCAACATTGAGAAAATGACTCCACTACCCAAAGCAATCTACAGATTCAATGCAATCCCTATCCAACTACCACTGGCATTTTTCACAGAACTAGAACAAAAAATTTCACAATTTGTATGGAAACACCAAAGACCCCGAATAGCCAAAGCAATCTTGAAAAAGAAAAACAGAGCTGGAGGAATCAGGCTCCCTGACTTCAGACTATACTAGAAAGCTACAGTAATCAAGACAGTATGGTACTGGCACAAAAACAGAAATATCGATCAATGGAACAGGATAGAAAGCCCAGAGATAAACCCATGCACATATGGTCACCTTATCTTTGATAAAGGAAGCAGGAATATACAGTGGAGAAACGACAGCCCCTTCAATAAGTGGTTCTGGGAAAACTGGACAGGTACATGTAAAAGTATGAGATTAGATCACTCCCTAACACCATACACAAACATAAGCTCAAAATGGATTGAAGACCTAAATGTAAGGCCAGAAACTATCAAACTCTTAGAGGAAAACATAGGCAGAACACTCTATTTCATAAATCACAGCAATATCCTTTTTGACCCACCTCCTAGAGAAATGAAAATAAAAACAAAAATAAACAAATGGGACCTAGTGAAACTTCAAAGCTTTTGCACAGCAAAGGAAACCATAAACAAGACCAAAAGACAACCCTCAGAATGGGAGAAAATATATGCAAATGAAGCAACTGACAAAGGATTAATCTCCAAAATTTACAAGCAGCTTATGCAGCTCAATAACAAAAAAACAAACAACCCAATCCAAAAATGGGCAGAAGTTCTAAATAGACATTTCTCCAAAGGAGATATACAGACTGCCAACAAACACATGAAAGAATGCTTAACATCATTAATCATTAGAGAAATGCAAATCAAAACTACAATGAGATATCACCTCACACCAGTCACAATGGCCATCATCAAAAAATCTAGAAACAATAAATTCTGAAAAGAGTGTGGAGAAAAGGGAACACTCTTTCACTGCTGGTGGGAATGTGAATTGGTATAGCCACTATGGAGAACAGTATGGAGGTTCATTAAAGAACGAAAAATAGAACTACATTACGACCCAGCAATCCCACTACTGGGCATATACCCTGAGAAAACCATAATTCAAAAAGAGTCATGTACCAAAATGTTCATTGCAGCTCTATTTACAATAGCCAGGATATGGAAACAACCTAAGTGCCCATCATCGGATGAGTGGATAAAGAAGATGTGACACATATATACAATGGAATATTACTCAGCCATAAAAAGAAATGAAATTGAGCTATTTGTAATGAGGGGAATGGACCTAGAGTCTGTCATACAGAGTGAATTAAGTCAGAAAGAGAAAGACAAATACCATATGCTAACACATGTATATGGAATTTATGAAAAAAATGTCATGAAGTATCTAGGGGTAAGACAGGAATAAAGACACAGACCTACTAGAGAATGGACTTGAGGATATGGGGACGGGGAAGGGTAAGCTGTGACAAAGTGAGAGAGTGGCATGGACATAGAAACACTACCAAACATAAAATAGATAGCTATTGGGAAGCAGCTGCATAGCACAGGGAGATCAGCTTGGTGCTTTGTGACCACCTAGAGGGGTGGGATAGGGAGGATAGGAGGGAGGGAGATGCAAGAGGGAAGAGATATGGGAACATATGTATATGTATAACTGATTCACTTTGTTATAAAGCAGAAACTAACACACCACTGTAAAGCAATTATACTCCAATAAAGATGTAAAAAAAAAAAAAGAAAAGAAATAATATCTGAGAACTTCCCATACCTGGGGAAGAAACTGAATATACAAGTCCATGAAGGTAAGAGAAGACCTATAATTAGGTCTTCAATGAAAAAAGTCTTTCTCAAGAAATGTTATATTAAAACTGTCAAAAGTCAAAGGCCAAAAAGAAAAGAATTAAGGCAGCCTGGGGAAAATACCTTGGTAAACTACAAAGTAAAATCCATTAGGTTATCAACAGAATTCTTAGCAGAAACTCTACAGGCTAGGAGGGAGTGGAATGATACTATCAAAATACTGAAAGATAAAACCATCAGCAAAGAATAATCAAGCAAAGTTATCATTCACATATAAAGGATATATAAGGGATTTCTCAGACAAACAAAAGCTGAGAGAGCTCATCAATGCCATACCTGCCTTATAAGAAATGTTGAAAGAAGCTCTTCTACCAGAAACAAAAATGCAAAATTACACAAAACTTTGTGCAAGGTGATAAACAGGCAGACAAAAGTGCAACTCTATATCAGAATAGGTTGTTAAACAATTTACTATAGCATAAAGGTGAAAAGGGAGAAAAGAAGAAAAAAATGACTATAGCTACTTCAATTTGGCAACAAACTCACAACAAAAAATGGATAATTTGAGATATCAAAAACATAAAATGGAAAGAATAGGATAGAACCCATATAAGCAAACGAAGAACAGATGCTATCAGGCAAAAAAGGACTATTTTATGTATGATATGTTGTAAGCAAAGTTCATGTTAACTATAAAACGTAAATCTAGAGCAGAGGCACAAAACATAAAAAAGATGAAACTGAGAAAAGCATCATAGAAAACAACTGGAAGTAAAATAGTAAACAGAAACACAAGGAAAAAGAAACAATGGAGATAGAGCACCCAGAAAAACAAAAGTTCAAATGGCAGGATGAAATTCTCATTTATCAATAATCTCACTAAATATAAATGGACTGAGCTGACCAATCAAAAGACATGAGTGGCTGGATGGATGAAAAAAACAGATTCAACTATATACTCCCTCCGGAAGACTCACCTCAGCTCTAAAGAGAAACAGAGGCCCAAAGAGCAGGGATAGAAGCTTATAATCCAAGTGAAAGGCAGACGAAAGAAAGTGGGTCGAGTCACACTCACAGACTTCAAGCCAAAAAAAGAAAACAAGAAGCAAAGACAGTATAAAATGATAAAAGAGAAAATTAATCAAGAAGATGTAATAGTTATTAATAAATATGCACCTAACATAGGGGCACCAAAATATATAAAGCATTTATTAACAGACCCAAAATTAGAAATTGACAGCAACACAATAATAGTAGCAGACTTTAACACTCCATTTACATGAATAAATAGATCATCCAGACAGAAAGTTAACAGGAAACAATGGCCTTAAATGATACTTTAAACCAGATGTATTTGAGAGATCTGTATAGAACATTTCATACAAATGCAGCAGAATATTCTTCTCAAGTGAACATGGGACTTTCTCAAGGATACACCATATGTTGGGACTCAAAACAAGTCTCAGTATATTTTAGAAGTTTAAAATCATATCAAGCTTCTTTTCCAATCCCAGTGGTATGAAACTAGAAATCAACTACAAGAAGAAATCTGGAAAGAGCATAAAAATGTGGAGACTCAACAACATGCTACTGAACAACAGGTGGGTCAATGAAGAAATCAAAAAAGAAATTAAAAAATATCTGAAGACAAAATAAAATGAAAATACATTATATAAAATCTATGGGATGTATTAAAAGCGGTACTAAGAGGGGAATTTGTAGCAATACAAGCCTACCTCAAGAAATAAGAAAAAATTCTAAAATACACAATCTAAACTTACATCTAGGGAAGGAAGTAATAAAAGAAGTAGAAGTAGTAAAAGAAAAAGAAGCAAAGTCCAAAGTCAGTAGAAGGAATGAAATGTAAACAAAGAATATTGCCTGCCATTTCAGTAAACAAAGAATGTCACCCACCTTTCCAGTTCTACAAGGATAAAGTCATTAGCCCACCAACAGTGCATCCTGAGGGGAATTCAGGATGGAGGAAAAACAGGAATCATTCTGTATTTGGATTCCAGCCTTAGATAGTTAGCATGAATATCTAAGGAATAATTTCAGTGAATCCAGATTCTTGCATCTTCCCACACATAGAAAAGCACTAAAATAATTAACTTGAGATACATGTTCTTTGTGATTAGCAGTAATCTTGTGATGTTTGACTATATATTTTTTTCCAGCAAAACTCGTATATACCCTGGCTCCTCCTTTACCTCTTCAGAGCAGTTCTCCAGAGCTATCTGAGAGGCAGTCTCCTGGGTTATGCTCAGTAAGATCCCTGAATAAAACTTAACTCACAGCTTTTAGGTTGTGCATTTTCCTTCAGTCAACAGTTTTGGCCACCATGACGGAAACCAGAGCAGACTTCTCTTCTTTGCCTAAACTCTGAGAATCCAGAGACTTGGTACCTGCAGAGGTCCCTTGTGCCCATCTTCCTCCTCAGTGAGTCCAGATGCATCCGGCTGAATCTCTCCTGGGTCTTGGATCTCCTGTTATTGGCTGATGACACTAAGCTTCATTCAGTGGTGGACAAACTCCTCGTTGTAAGGAGTAGATTTCCCTTCAACTTAGTTTCAAGAAGAGGTATCTGGGTTACCCCAGTTGAAAGACAGTGGGAAGATTTTTCTCATTTGAAAGGCACTGAGTGGGTTACCCCAGTTGAGACACTGGGATGATTTTACTCAGCTGAAGGACAGTGAGTAGGTTTGGACTGAGTGATTAGGTAGGAGGCTGGCCTGTTGTTTTTCCTTGAATTGGCTGCTTTAATAGGGTTTGTTGGCATAAAAGTGAAACTATCACGAGAGCTTTCTGCTCTGAAGAAGAAAAGGGACATCTCCTCCTGGTCAGCAATGACTTTCTCAGGCAACTGAGAAACCTGGAGTGGTGGAGGCAAGTCCTCATACTATATAGCAGTCCCATAAGGAAACTCACTTATTTAACTAAAAAAAAAAAAACTTGCTCATACAGGGACCACATATAAGAACTGGCCACTCAGTGTTCCAAGCACCCACGGCAGTTTTAGACAGCTGGAGGGAGAAACTTAGACACGTAAAAGAGCTGAAACGACACTAGGGTGACACCTAGAGGAGTTAAGCTCACAAACAGCACATTTGTTCACCACACAATCATCACTAGTAGCTTTATCATGACAGACCTCAGAATGGGAAACAAAGCTTTCAAAACAAAAGAAAAAGGAATGACAGATTTCTAACCTCCAACTAACACCCCAGCCAAGTTCATGTATGGAATTTATACTTGCAAATATTTAATTGGGGAAACTATACTAAAGGAGATCTCAACTTAAAGTGGCCAAATTGGGGTTCTTTTGACATTCCAAAATTAAGTTTTTTTGGCCTGTGCAGCTAGAGAAAGCTGGCCATAAGATCAAACAGACTGAATGGAATGCTTATTTTGATTGGTATTCAGAAGTTAAAAAAAAAGGAAATAATAACACCTTTGCAGGAAACAAATTGCTTGAAATTATATTGGAATTTTTAAAAGCCACTAGTGTTAACCCTGCCTCTCCCTCTGCTCTTCCCTCATATTCTCTTTTACCTGACCTGCCTGACACAGATGCTATCTATTTCTCTCTTCCATTACCTCTGCCTCCTACTGCTTCCTCTCCCCCAGTGAAGGAGGAACTTGCCTTTCTCGCCCTGTCTTTAAGATGCAAATGTTCTACCTGATTTTTAGATGTTTCGTTCTGTGTTTTGAAATCTTGGTCTCTGCCATTCAGACGGTACACATACGGTGTACATTTGGCAGCCAGTCAAATAGACTGAGACTCCAAGCAGTCTTTTTGTCTGGCTGTGCCAACTCTCAGGGAAATTTGACATAAGGGGTCCTAGACCATAAGGGGACTTTACCATCACAATCTTTGTTACATCACCTCTACAACGAAGGCCTTTACTTTCTTAAACTATTTTTAGGAGTAAACTTTCTGGATCTTGTGAAGGCTGTATCCTTTGCACTCTCTTTTGAGGATCCCTCTTGCATCTTATTGGTTTGAGTTGCTACTAAGATATTACTGGTCAATGGCTAGACAATGGATCCTTTAAATTGGAAAAACTTCTAAATTGGTAAATTGTTAAAGAATTCTCATGTATAAACTGCTGTTTTATTGGTACAAATGAAAAGACCAAATCATAAAGTGGATACAAAAATTATAATGGCTAACTTTAAGGACTCCCATAATATAAAACAAACAATAAAAAACGGTTAGGGAAGCCTTATCTGTGGTCTTGGCTTCCCCTCAATGGATCTTACAGATGCTAATAAAAACAATAAATTAACTGATGTTCCTTAGATTGACTAACAGAGGAAGAAGAAGCTAAGGGGAAAGTCAAGAGGCTTCTTCCCAATGAGGTGGACATTTAAAGGGACTTAATGGAAATCTTTAGATGGTTATTAAGAAATGGGATAAATAAAATGGGTGTTAATAGGATTAAAACAAAGATTTTGATACAACACTACCTAATGTTGGATGGGCCAAAGGGATCCTCCACGTTCGTCCCCAAAACATTAAAGGGCCCCAAGTCTGCTCTATTTATCCCAGTTTAAAATATATATATTTAAAAAGGCTCAAATAAAATCACACTCACCAGCAATTGCTGAGGCATCAGTTAGATAAATTAATCAAATCAAAGATTGACAAAAGGGTCTGAGTCCCTCAGCTCCACCCCTCACTGTGTGCATACAAAAATGAATAAAATGGCACAGGGATAAAAGAAAAGTATCTATGATTTCTTGTAAGAATAAGACTTGATGATGGGGTCTTCATGGAAACTAAAATTAAAGGTATAAGGGTTGACAAAATTGAAATGAAAGTTTATTTTTAAATGGTACTTTTTATTGAAGTATAGTTGAGATAAAATATGTTAATTTACTGCTGTGCAGCAGTGATTAAGTTATACATATATATACATTCTGTTTTATATATTCTGTTTCATTATGGTTTATTATATTGAATATAGTTATCTGTGCTATACAGTAGAACCTTGTTGTTTATCCACTCTATCTATAAAAACTTACATCTGCTAACCCCAAACAACCACACCATCCCACAACCAAATCACTCCCCCTTGGCAACCACCAACCTGTTCTCTATGTCTGTGATTCTGTATCTGTTTCATAGATAGGTTCATTTGTGTCATATTTTAAATTTCACATATAAGTGATATCATATGGTATTTGTCTTTCTCTTTCTGACTTACTTAATATGCTCATCTCTGTGTCCATCCATGTGGCTGCAAATGGTATTATTTCATTCTTTTTTATGGCTGAGTAGTATTCCATTGTGTATGTACCACCTCATCTTTATCCATGCATCTATCAATGGGCATTTAGGTTGTTTCCATGTCTTGGCTATTGTGAATAGCACTGCTATGAACATTGGGGTGCATGTATCTTTTTGAATTAGAGATTTCTCTGGATATATGCCCAGGAGTGGGATTGCAGGATCATATAGTAACTCAAATTTTAGTCTTCTAAGGAACCTCCATACTGTTCTCCATAGCGGCTGCACCAATTTACTTTCCCTCCAACAGTGTAGGAGGGTGCCCTTTTCTCCACACCCTCTCCACAATATGTTATTTATAGATTTTTAATGATGGCCATTCTGACCAGTGTGAGGTGACACCTCATTGTAGTTTTGATTTGAATTTCTCTAATAATTGGCAATTTTGAGCATCTTTTCATGTACCTATTGGCCATCTGTGTATCTTCTTTGGAGAAGTGTCTATTTGGGTCTTCTGCCCATTTCTGGATAGAGTTGTTTGTTTTTCTGTTACTGAGTTGTATGAGTTGTTTGTATATTTTGGAAATTAAACCTTTGTCAGTCACATAATTTGCAAATATTTTCTCCCATTCTGTAGGTAGTCTTTTCGTTTTGTTTATGGTTTCCTTTGCTGTGCAAAATCTTGTAAGTTTGATTAGGTCCAATTTGTTTACTTTTGTTTTTATTTCTATTGCCTTGGAAGACTGACCAAGGTGTGATTTATGTCACAGACTTGTCACTGATATGTGATATGTGTCACAGATTTGTCACTGGTATGATTTATGTCACAGAATATTTTGCCCATGTTCTCTTCTAGGAGTTTTATGGTGGCATGTCTTATGTTTAAGTCTTTAAGCCATTTTGAGTTTATCTTTGTGTATGGTGAGAGGGTGTGTTCTAAATTCATTGATTTACATGGGGCTGTCAAACTTTCCCAACACCATGTGCTGAAGATACTTTTTCCCGTTGTATATTCTTGCCTCCTTTGTCAAAGATTAATTGACCATAGGTGTGTGGGTTGATTTCTGGGCTCTCTATTCTGTTCCATTGATCCATATGTCTGTTTCCTGAGCTCTCTACTCTGTTCCATTGATCCATATGTCTGTTTTTGATTATTGTAGCCTTGTAGTATTCCCTGATGTCTAGGAGGGTTATGTGTCCTGCTTTGATCTTTTTCTTCAGGTTGCTTGGGGATCCCAGGTCTACTTATAGTTCCGTATGAATTTTAGAATTATTTGTTCTAGTTCTTTGAAAAATGCCATGGGTAATTTGAAGGGGATCGCATTAAATCTGTAGATTGCTTTGGGTAGTATGGCCATTTTAATAATATTAATTCTTCCAATCCAAAAACACAGGATATGTTTCCATTTCTTTGAATCATCTTCATTTTGTTTTATTAATGTCTTATAGTTCTCAGCATATATGTCTTTCACCTCCTTGGTCAGGTTTATTCATAAGTATTTTATTTTGGGGGGTTTGATTCTAAAAGGTTTTTTTTTTTACATTCCCTTTCTGATATTTCATTGTTGGTGTAAAGAAATGCAATCAATGTCTGTGTGTTAATCTTATATCCTTGTATCCTGCTAAATTTATCAGTTCTATTTGTTTTTGTGAGGAGTTTTTAGGGTTTTCTATATATGGTATCAAATCTTCTGCATATAATGACAATTTTACCTCTTCCCTTACAATTTGGATAATTTTTATTTCTTTCTCTTGTCTGACTGCTGTGGCTAGGACTTCCAATACTATGTTGAATAGAATAGGTGAGAGTGGGCATTCTTGTTCCAGATTTTAGTGGGAAGGCTTTCAGCTTTTCACCATTGAGTATTATATTGGTTGTGGGTTTGTCATAAATAGCTTTTATTATATTAAGATATGTTCCCTCTATATCCACTTTGGTAAGAGTTTTTATCATGAATGGAGGTTGAATTTTGTCAAATGCTTTTTCTGCATCTAGGGAGATAATCATGTGGTTTTTGTCTTTTCTATTGTTTATGTGGTGGATCACATTGATTGATTTTTGTATATTGAACCATCCTTGTGAACCTGTGATAAATCCCACTTGGTCATGGTGTATGATCTTTTTTATGTGTTGTTGGATTCAATTTGCCAATATTTTGTTGAGAATTTTTGCATCTATATTTATCAAAGATATTGACCTGTAATTTTCTTTTTTGGTGGTATCTTTGTCTGGTTTTGGTATCAGGGTGATGGCTTCATAGAATGTCTTTGGGAGTCTTCCTTCCTCTTCAGTTTTTTGGAAGAGTCTGAGAAGGATTGGTATAAGTTCTTCTTTGTATGTTTGGTAGAATTCACCTGTGAAGCCATCTGGTCCTGGACTTTTATTTGTAGGGAGTTTTAAAATTACAGATTCTATTTCACTTTCAGTGATTGGTCTGTTCAAATTATCTATTTCTTCCCTTTTTTCTTAATTGTACATTTCATTTATTTTTATTTATTTATTTTTGAATTTTTTTAATGTTTTTATACAGCAGGTTCTTATTAGTTATCTATTTTATACATATTAATGTATATATGTCAATCCCAATCTCACAATTCATCACACACCCCCCACCCCACCACTACTTTCCCCCCTTGGTGTCCATACATTTGTTCTATACATCTGTGTCTCTATTTCTACCCTGCAAACCAGTTCATCTGTACCATTTTTCTAGGTTCCACATATATGTGTTAATATATGATATTTGTTTTTCTCTTTCTGACTTACTTCACTCTGTATGACAGTCTCTAGATCCATCCACATCTCTACAAGTGACCCAATTTCATTCCTTTTTATGGCTGAGTAATATTCCATTGTATATATGTACCACATCTTCTTTATCCATTCATCTGTCGATGGGCAGTTAGGTTGCTTCCATGACCTGGCTATTGTAAATATTGTTGCAATGAACATTGGGGTGCATGTGTCTTTTTGAATTATGGGTTTCTCTGTGTATATGCCCAGCAGTGGGATTGCTGGGTCATATGGTAATTCTATTTTTAGTTTTCTAAGGAACCTCCATACTGTTCTCCATAGTGGTTGTATCAATTTACATTCCCACCAACAGTGCAAGAGGGTTCCTGTTTCTCCACACCCTCTCCAGTATTTGTTGTTTGTAGATTTTCTGATGATGTCCATTCTAACTGATGTGAGGTGATACTTCACTGTAGTTTTGATTTGCATTTCTCTAATACTTAGTGATATTGAGCAGCTTTTCATGTGCTTGATTCAATTTTGGTGGGCTGTATGTTTCTAGAAACTTGTCCATTTCTTCTAGGTTATCGAATTTGTTGGCATATACTTACTCACAGTATTCCCTTATGTTTTTTTTGTATTTCTGCGTAATTGGTTATGTATTCTTTTTCATTTCTTATTTTGTTTATTTGAGTTCTCTCTCGTTTCTTCTTGGTGAGCCTGACCAGAGATCTGTCAGTCTTGTTTATCCTTTCAAAGAACCAGCTCTTGGTTTTATTGATTTTTTTCTTCTGTTTTTTTTAATCTCTATTTTAGTTATTTTGTTTTTTTTAATCTCTATTTTAGTTATTTCCTCTCTGACTTCTATTATTTCCTTCCTTCTGCTGAATTTAGGTTTATTTCTTCTTCTTCTTCTAATTCTTTTAAGATGTAGCTTAGGTTGTTTGAGATTTTTCTTGTTTTTTAAGGAAAGTCTGTATCACTATGAACTTCCCTCTAAGAACTACTTTTGCTGCATCGCAGATTTTGTATGGTTGTGCTTTCATTGTCATTTGTCTCAAGGTATTTTAAAATTTCCTATTTGATTTCATCATTGACCCATTTGTTTTTAAATAGCATGTTGTTTAGTCTCCATGTAATTTTTGTTCTCTCATTCCTTTTTCTGTGGTTAATTTCCAGTTTCACGCTGTTGTGGCCAGAAAAGATGCTTGAGATAATTTCTATACTCTTAAATTTGCTGAGACTTGTTTTGTGCCCTAGAATGTGGTCAATCCTAGGGAATGTTCCATTTGCACCTGAAAAAAAGGGGATTTCTGGGATTTTTTGGGATGTAATGTCCTGAAAATATCAATTAAGTCTAACTGTTCTATTATATCATTTAGGATCTCTGTTGCTTTATTGATTCTCTGTCTAGAGGATCTGTCCATTGATGTGAGTGGGGTGTTAAAGTCTCCTACTATTATTGTATTCCTGTCAATTTCTCCCTTTATGTCTGTTAGTATTGATTTATGTATTTGGGTCCTCCTATATTAGTGCATATATGTTGATGAGTGTAAAATCCCCTTCTGGTATTGATTCTTTTATCATTATATAGTGTCCTTCTTCATCTTTCTTTATGGCCTTTGTTTTAAAGTCTATTTTGTCTGATATGAGTATTGTAACCCCCACTTTCCTGTCATTTCCGTTAGCATGAAGTATCTCTTTCCATCCCCTCACTTTCAATCTATGTGTATCCTTTGCCCTAAAGTGGGTTTCTTGTTGGCAGTATATTGTAGGCTCTTGTCTTTTTTTTTTTTTTTTTTTTTTTGCTTTTTAAAAAAATCTATTTGGCCAGACTGTGTCTTTTGACTGGAGTATTTAGTCCATTGACATTTAAGGTGATTATTGATACATATGTATTTATTGCCATTTAAAATCTTGTTTTCCCTTGATTTTATATTTCTTCTTTGTCCCTTTCTTGTTCTTTTTTTTCTTTTGTGGTTTGATGATTTTCTTTTGTGTTATACTTATATTCTCTTCTTTTTGGTTTTTGTGAATCTATTGTATGTTTTTGACTTGTGGTTATTGGTATGTGGTATGTGGTATGTCAACTTAAAAATAGTTTCTGAAGATTTTTGGTAACTAGAAACTTTAGAGTTTTGCTAAGTTAAATGGTGGAAATTTTAAAAATATCTAGATTATTCCAAAACTAAATAAGATACTGAAACATTAATTACTGGACAAAGTCTTCCTTTTACAGAGAAACTAAAGAATAAAAATTTGGGGGACCACACTGAAAATTTTTCTATAAAAAATCATGTTTTTAGAAATAATAAATAATACTTATAAGTATGCCAATCTATGGAACATTAATGTAAAAGTTCATAATTGCTTACTTCTCAGTTTTCAGTAGAGATTAAGGTTTTTAAAGTTAAGATGTCTATTGATATCTGTAACTAAAACTACTAAACTCTATAAGGAAAACATCTTTGTATAAAAGGAGAAAAGTATAAAGCATGGAAATGCATTTTGTTATGAGAAAAGAAAGTAATTTTGTCCTGGAGAGAGAGAAAGAAAGAAAAAGCATAGGACAAAATCTAAAAGTAAAAAAGAAGTTACAGAAGGTTGGTGGAAAAGGAACCCTGAAGAAAGAGTTTCTGCATGGTCATGACTGGCTAAGTTTAAAATAAAATTTAATTGAATAAATAAATTTTAATATTAAAAGTAAGCTGGTACAAAACTAGAATTTGGTTGACTCTCTGTGTTAAGAGCACAAAGTTTTCTTGGAATATTGTTCTGCTTTTGATAACAAATTGAAAGACTTCTTTACCTTTTAAATAATATTGTAACTTTCTGTATTTGTCTTTGAAATATTTAATTGTCACTTTGGTTAAGTGAACAAGAAATGTTTCACAGTGATGTATGATTCAAGTTTTTGAAAACCTTTTGATATCTTGAAAATGTTCCCGAAGTCAAATTCTAAATGAAGTTCTTTTGATCTCTAGCTAACGTTGGGATGCTTCAAAGGGCCCCTGAAACATTCCAAAGTGAGATATTAAAATAATTATGTTTATTTGGTATCAAATTAAGTATTGACTAATAAGTGGTGATAAAACTTCTTTGGTTATATTGTATGGATAAGTGTCATTAATACAGATATTCCAAAAATTATATAGAATTTCTAAAAATCTGGTATGTTCTGGTATAATATGTCATAATTCTACTTATTATCTTAAAATGTTGTATATCACAGAAACAGCCAATTTTCTTTGTCAGTAGCACTGTAATCAGATCTTTAATCATGCCATTTTAAGTCTTTTGTCATCTACAGACAGTCATTGTTATATTCTGAGCCCTTTACAAAATGAAGATCTTCACAAAGATCCATTAAAAATAAACTTTCTGACAAATATAAGTTTCTGATGACTTTTAGATCATACTACTGAACTGGGTAAGAAATTACAAAACTCCGAAGGAAAACCTGATGGCTTCATCCAAATCAAGAGGAATTAATTACATGACACTGAAAGAACTGATAAACATGATTTATAATTTTATGAGGTTTTGTCTAAAATATCACTGGTTTTTAGTCTTTGTTTACCAGAACACCTTTCCTTTTATGCTAACTATGACCCACATGAAAAATAAGATTTCTGCCTTAAGTGATCCACTTTCTAGTCTTTTAGGGAGTTGGCTTGATTCTGGAAACTCATGGCATAAATCCTTACTTATGATTTTATTAATGTTATTAGCTGTATTACTTATACTCTGTATAGTTTTAAAAGATTGTTGTCTCCTGCATTACCCAATGTGTAACCAGGCCTCTGACAAAATTAATGATGGCTAAGCATCTTGATACAATTGATCACATATATAGCTCTATATAAAATTAATTGTAATGGTGCAATTCTAGATATAGGGAGAAGTAACAAGGGAAAATCATTTCCTGAATTGTAATAGACTAGTAAGACAGATGATCCAGAGATTTTGGTTATTAACAGGGCCTAACCCAGATATAGCACATGAATGGCCTATCACTGAGATCCTTGTCTGACACAGGAATGAGACTTCCCAGCACTGTGAGACAAATTGGTCATGAAATGTCTCCCAAACCTTGGTTGGGAATTTATGACCAACAGGGAGCACTGTAAATAAAGAATGCTGCCTTCCATTCCAGTACTACAAGGATCAAGCCAGTAGCCACTGCAGTCTCATCAATGGTGTGCCCTGAGGGGAATTCAGGATGGAGAAAAACAGAAAGCATTCTGTGCTTTGGATACTGGCCCTAGATAATTAAGATGCATATCTAAGGAATAATATCAATGAACCCAGGTTCTTGCATCTTCCTATACATAGGAAAGCATTAAACTCATTTACTTGAGATGTCTGTTCTTTATGATTATCAGTAACCTTTTGATGTTTGACTACATGTTTTTTCCAGCAAAAAACCCCTCATACCCTTACCTCTTCAGAGCAGTTCCTCTGAGCTACCTTAGAGGCAGTATCCTGGGCTCAGTAAGATCCCCAAATAAAACACAACTTGTAACTTTTAGGTTGTGCATTTTTTTCAGTTGACAGAAATAATAAAGATCAGAATGAAAGTAAATGAAATAGAGACTAAAAAGACAATAGAAAAGATCAGTGAAACTAAAAGATGATTCACTGAAAAAATAAATAGAATGAATAATCTCACTAAGAAAAAAGAGAAAAGTCTGTGATAAAAACAATGAAAAAGAAAAGAGGAGAAATAACACTGGATACCAAAAAATAAACTAATTAAAAGAGAATGTTATGAACAGCTATATGTCAACCAATTGGACAACCTAGAAATGGACAAATTCTTGGAATTATACAACCTTTGAGTACTGAATCATAAGACAGAGAAACACTGAATAAACCAAATTCTAGTTAAGATATTGAAATAGTAATCAAAACCTCCCCCAAAACAAAAGCCCAAGACCAGACACCATCAGAGGTGAATTCTTCTAGACATTCAAAGAAGATTTAATACCTATAATCCTGAAACTTCCAAAAAATTGAAGAAGAGGGAATGTTTCCTAACTTATTTTATGAGGCTAACATTACATTGATAGCAAAATCAAAGACAACACACAAAGAAAGAAAATTACAAGCCAATATCCCTGATTAACATAGATGTAAAATTCCTCAAAAATATATTATCAAACCAAATAGAGCAATATATCATAAGCATCATACACTATATCAAGTTGAATTTATTCCAGGGATGCAAGAATGGTTCAAGGGAGCAAATCAATCAACATAATGCAAAATTTTCACAAAATGAAGGACAAAAACATTTGATCATCTCTAGCAGAAAATGAAATAAACAATACCATTTAAAATTACACCAAAAAGAATAAAATACCTAGGAGCAAATTTAACCAAGAGGTGAAAAACATACACTGAAAACTATAAGGCATTGTTGAATGAAACTGAAGAATACACAACAAAATAAAAAGATAATTCATGCTTATGGATTAGAAGAATTAACATTATTAAAATGTTCATATTATGTAATGCAATCTACAGATTGAGGACCTTTTTTCAGAGAAATAGAACTAAAAATTCTAAAACTTTTATGAACCCCAAAAGACCTTGAACAGCCAAAGAAATCTTGAGAAAAAAGAACATGTGTGGAGTTATCACCCTCCCTGATTTCAAACTATATAACAAAGCTAAAGCAATCAAACCAGGATGTTATTGGTAGAAAAAAAAGAAGCATAGATCAATGGAATAGAACAGAGATCCCAGAAATAAATTCACTCCTATATGGACAATTAAATTATGACAAAGGAGCAAAGACCATACAGTGGAAACAGCATAGTCTCTTCAATAAATAGTGTTAGGAAAAGTGGATGGTCACATGCAAAAAAATTAAATTAGACTACTATCTTACACCATACATAAAACTCAATTGAAATTAATTAGACTTAAAATAAGACCTGAAACCATAAAACTCCTAGAAGAAAACATATGCTGTATAATCTTTGATATCGGTCTTAGCAATATCTTTCTGAATATGTCTCCTCAGACAAGGGAAACAAAACCACAAATAAACAAATGGTACTACATCAAACTAAGAAGTGTTTGCAAAGTGATGGAAACTGTCAACAAAATGAAAAGGCTGCCTACTGAATGGGAGAAATTATTTGCAAATCATATATCCAAAAAGGGGTAAGTATCTAAACATACAAAGCATTCATACAAGTCAACATCAAAAAAACAACAAACCAGACAACCCAATTTAAAAATGGGCAGAGCACCTAAATAGATAGTTTTCCAAAGAAGACATACAGGTGGCCAACAGGCACATGAAAAGATGCTCAACGTCAAAAAATGCATATGAAAACCACAATGTGATATCACCTTACACCACTCAGAATGGCTATTACCAAAAAGTCAACAAATAACAAGTGATGGAGAGGCTTCAGGAAAAGGGAACTCTCATGAACGATTGGTGGGAATGTAAATTGGTGGAACCATTAAGGAAAACACTATGGAGATTCCTCAACAAACTAAGAATAGAACTACTATATTATCCAGCTATCTCACTTATCTGTTTTATCCAAAGAATATGAAAACACAATTTCTAAAAGATATATGCAACCTTATGTTCATTGCAGCATCATTTACAATGGAAACAATCTAAGTACCCATCAACACATGAATGGATAAAGAAAATATAAGATACACACACACACACACACACACACACACACACAAATGGAATACTACTCAACCATAAAAAGATGAAATCTTGCCAACTGCAACAATATGGATGTACCTTGAAGGTGTTATGCCAAGAACAAAAGATAAATATGTCAGCTAGAGAAAGACAAACACCATATGATTTTACACACACACTCATATGTGAAATACAAAAAGACAATCAAAGAGTAAAATAAATGAACAAACAAAAACAAATATATAGATGCAGGGAAGACAGTAGTGGTTACCAGTAGTGAAGGGGAAAGGGAATAGGGCAAAATTGGTGTGTGGTGATGAATTGAAACTAAATTATTGGTGGTGAGGAAGCTGTAGTGTATATAGAAGTAGAATATGATGTTGTATACCTGAAACTCATATAATGTTATAAACCAATGTTGCCTCAATAAAAAAATAAATTCTAAAAATATGGCCCAACTGTCCGGAGTCTACAATAAAATCACCTCAAATATAGGCAAGTTGAAAGTAAAAGGATGGAAAAAAATGATATAACATGCAAACATTATTGAAGGGAAAGCAGAAGTGTCTGGTTTTGATGTCAGCTGAAGCAGATATCATAGCAAAGAAAATATCAGAGGCAAAAAAGAAAATTATGTAGTCATAATAAGGCCAATTTGTCAACAAGACACAGCAGCACTAAATATCAATGCACCAAAAAAAAAGTGCTTCAAAATATGTGAAGGAAATACTAAGAGATCTGAAATGAGAAATAGACAAATCCACAATTAATTCAAAAGTTTAACACTCCTCTTGCAACAAGTGAGATAGAAAACAAACCAGGATATAGAAGAAAGCAAAAAAAAAAAAAGTCTATCAACCAACGAGAATTAATTCACATGCATTCAGAACACTGCACATTCTTTTGAGTTGCCAAGAAAACATGCCAAGGTAGACCATACCTTAGTCCAAAGGCAAACTTCAAATTATTTAAAAGAACTGATTGACAACAAACACATGAAAGGATGCTCAACATCACTAATCATTAGAGAAATGCAAATCAAAACTACAATGAGGTATCACCTCACACCAGTCAGAATGGCCATCATCAAAAAATCTACAAACAATAAATGCTGGAGAGGGTGTGGAGAAAAGGGAACCCTCTTGCACTGTTGGTGGGAATGTAAATCGATACAGCCACTATGGAGAACAGTATGGAGGTTCCTTAAAAAACTAAAAATAGAACTACCATATGACCCAGCAATCCCACTACTGGGCATATACCCTAAGAAAACCATAATTCAAAAAGAGTCAAGTACCATAATGTTCATTGCAGCACTATTTACAATAGCCTGGAAATGGAAGCAACCTAAGTGTCCATCAATGGATGAATGGATTAAAAAGATGTGGCACATATATACAATGGAATATTACTCAGCCATAAAAAGAAACGCAATTGAGTTATTTGTAGTGAGGTGGATGGACTTAGAATCTGTCATACAGAGTGAAGTAAGTCAGAAAGAGAAAAACAAATACCATATGCTAACACATATATATGGAGTCTAAAAAAAAAAAAGGCTCTGAAGAACCTAGGGGCAGGACAGGAATAAAGACGCAGATGTAGAGAATGGACTTGAGGACACGGGGAGGGGGAAGGGTAAGCTGGGGCAAAGTGAGAGAGTGGCATTGACATATATACACTACCAAATGTAAAATAGATAGCTAGTGGGAAGCAGCTGCATAGCACAGGGAGATCAGTTTGGTGCTTTGTGACCACCTAAAGGCATGGGATAGGGTGGGTGGGAGGGAAATGCAAGAGGGAGGAGATATGGGGATGTATGGATACGTATAGCTGATTCACTTCGTTATACAGCAGAAACTAACACAACAATGTAAAGCAATTATACTCCAACAAAGATGTTAAAAAAATAATTTAAAAAATTGTGAATCACTGTGCTGTACAGTGTAACATATAATATTGTACATCATTGTAAAATGAATGTACAGTAAATATTGTACACTCAATAAACAGTGAAAAAAATCTAATCTAAAAAGGGAAGAAAATGTCAAGTCAATTATCTAATCTCCCACATCTATAACCTAGGAAACAAAACACCAAAATAAATTTGAAGAAGGAAGCATAAAAAAGAAAAGTGTAAACATAAGCACAGACATCAAGGAACTTAAAAAGATAAAATTATTAGAGAAAATTCAATGAAACAAATATCTCATTCTCTGAAAACATCAGTAAAATTGGTAAACTTTAGCAAAATCTGAAGAGAGAAGTCCATAGCAATAAATGCATACACAAGAAAATAAGAAAGATCCAGATAAACAAACAAACTTTGTACTCAAGGAGCTCAAAAAGAAACTAAACCACATATTAGTAGAAGGAAGGAAATAAGAAGGATTAGAGCAGATACAAAGTAAATAGAAATTACAAAACAATAGAAAAATCAAAACTAAATTTGGGTTTTTGAAAAGAAAACAAACTTGACAAAACCTTACCTAGACTGACTATGAAGAAAAAGAGAAGACTAAAATAAATAAAATCAGAAAATAAAGAACAGACATTACAACTGATGCAACAGAAATAAAAAGAATTAGACTATTATGAAAATGTATACACCAACAAATTCGATAACCTAGATGAAATGGATAAATTCCTAGACACATATTATCTATCATTACTAAATCATGAAGGAATAGAAAGCTTGAACATATTCATAAGTAGTATGGAGATTGAATTAGTAATGAAATACTCCCAACAAAGAAAATCCCAGGACCAGATGGATTAACTCATGAATTCTGCCAAGTAATTAAGGAAGAATTAATGCAATCCTTAAACTCTTGCAAAAATTAAGGAGCAGGGAACACTTACAAACTCATTTTCTAAAGCCAGCATTATCCTGATATCAAATACATCACAAGAAAACTACAGGCCAATATCTCTGATAAATATAGGTGCAAAAATCCTGAACAAAATAATAGCAAACTGAATCCAACAGCATATTAAAAGGACCATACACCATGATAAATGAGATTTACCCATGGGTTGCAAGGATCATTTGATATAGGAAAATCAATGAATGTGATAAGCATATCAAAAGAATGAAGGATAAAGATCACATAATCTCAATAGATGAAAAAAACATTTGATGATATTCAACACACTTCTATGAAAAAAAAAAAACTCTCAACAAACCAGAAGTAGAAGGAAAATAACTCAATGTAATAAAAGCCGTATAAGCCCACTGAGCATCATACTCAATGGTGAAAAACTATAAACTTTTCTTCTAAAATCAGGAACAAGGTAAGGATGCTCACTCTTGCCATCTCTAACATTGCACTGCAAGCCTTAGCAATTAGGAAAGGAAAAAGAAATGAAAGGTACTGAAATTGGAAAGAGAGAAGTAAAATTATCTTTGTTTGCATATGACATGATCTTATATGTAAAAAAACCCAGAAGACTCCATTAAAAAAACTGTTAGAACTGATCAACTAATTCAGTAAATTTGCAGGATAAAAAAAATCAGCATATAAAAGTCAGCTGTCTTTCTATACACTAACAACAAAGTATCTGGAAAAGGAACTTAGGAAAACAATCCCATTTAAAACAGCACCAAAAAGTATGAATGCTTAGGAATAATCTTAACTAAGGAGGTGAAAGACGTCTACGCTGAAAATTATAAAACACTGATAAAAGAAAATAAGAAAGACAAAAACAACTGGAATCACATCCCATATTCATGGGTAGGAGACTAAACATTGTTAAAATGCCCATACTACCCCAAATGAGCTAAATATTCAATGAAATCCTATCAAATTTCCAATGGCATTTTTACAGAAACAGAAAAAACAATTCTGCAATTTATATAGAATCACAAAAGACCATGAATAGCTAAATCAATCCTGAGAAAGAACAAAGTTGGAGGCATCACACTTCCTGATTTCAAAATATATTAGGATAATGACATCACTAAGACGGTGATATAATCATTCCCTATTTCAGTCCCCTTCACAAGAAGATCAACCAGCAACTATCTATAGAAAAGACACCACTGCAAAAATCCCAGAACATGGAGGTGAGGATGAAGCACACCTTCTGATTGCAGAGTCTGAAAAAGAACACGTTAGAAAGGTAAGAGGAATGGCTACATGATGACCACACTGCCCCTCCTCGAGCTGAGAGGGCCCCCCAATCCTACATTTTTCCAATGGGAACAAAAGAACCCAAGGTAAACATCCAGCTCCACTAATATTACAGAATGCTTTCCAGAAGGCCCAAGTGGGTCTCACCTTACAGGAATCACAAGAGGATTCTCTAGGGCTTGACCACTGCAGATCAGATTGGAACAGATAAATGGTTTGCAGAAACAAGCACTGGGATCTTGGCAGACTGAGCTCCTCCTCACAGCAGCACTCAAGTAGAGATATGAACCAGCGGCCCTGTCCATCTGCAGAGTCAAGCTGGTGGCCCCATCTGGCAAGGAAGCTCAGTGTAGATTTCTGCCTGATGAGTCAATAGCCAATTAGCTGTACACACCTTGGAAACTGTTCTACTATCCAACACAGGCAGGGAAGGAAATTTGAAGTACCACTTACTGCTGAATATAATCTCCAGTCCTGCCCATACAGTAAGCCTAAAAAGAGCACCTGGGAAGCTGTGTGACCTACCCTACAGCCCTGCTCACAGCAGTACCTGAGCAGAGAGCCCAGCCAGTAGCTCTCTCAATCTGCAAAGTCAAGCCAGTGGCCCTTTCTGGCCAGGAAGTTTCAGGGGCAATTCTACCAGTTTTGGCTCCACAACCAGCAAACCTTATCAGCCATGGATCATATTATGAGGCCTTGCTTTGGCAGGTAAGTGAATGTGAAGGGCTGCCTACTGCCGAATATAGCCCCTAGACCAGCCTAGCATTGTGGCCTTGTCAGAGCACCTGGGAGGCTATGTGGTCCACCCAAAAGTCTTGATGAAAGTAGCACCTGAGCAGAGAGTCCAGCCAGTGGCTCTATCCACCTGCTCTATCCATCTGAGCCAGGAAATTTATCTGGACAGGGAACTCAGTAGAGAGTTATGCCTGACTCAGGTCCCCAGCCAATGAGCTGTGTCAGCCTTGGAGCCTGTGTTGCCATCCTGCCTTGGCAGAGAAGAAGTATCACGGCCCCCCTACAGTTAAGAATACCCTTAGTCCAATCCAAACAGGAAGCCTAACCACAACACCTGGGAGGCTGTGTAGCCCACCCTACAGCCCGACTTGCTGTGGTATCTGAGCAGACAGTTCAGCCAGAAGCTCTGCTTGTTTGCAGAGCTGAGCCAGGGGCCCTATCTATCAGAGAGCTAGCTGGATTTGAGTCCCCAGACAATAATCTGTACTGGCCATGGTGCATGTTATATAGCCATGCTTTGGCTGGGAAGGAAATCTGATGCACTACCAATGACTGAATATAGCACCCAGATATGCTCAATCCAGAAGCCTAACCAGAGCAACTGGGAAGCTGCAAAGCCTATCCCACAGTCCTGCTTAAAAAAAACACAAGCAGACAGCCAAGCCAGTGGCTCTGTCAATGTGCAGAACTGAATTGGTGGTGCCACCGGTCCAGGGAGCTTGGTGGTAGTTCTGCCTGATTTGGGTCACCAGTCATTCAACCATAAATGACAGTGGAGTCTATTCTACAGCCCTTCCTGGGCAAGGAAACAAGTGTGCAGCCCTGCCCAAGTGCTCAGTATAGCATCCATTCTCACTCAACTAGGAATCCTGACCAAAAAATCCAAGCAACTGTGGAGCCAATCCTACAGCCATGCTTGGGCAGTAAACTAAGCAGCAGACATATGTAAATGTTCCTAGCCATCAGCAAGACCCTTGACATCAGAACATAGGCAGTGGCCTCACCCAAACGGACCCTGGCAACAAGCCCCACTTGCCCAAGGATGCTACCATCTGGCCATCCAGAACCCCAAGCTGAGATGGCTGGTGAATCTGATGAAATGAAGTTATAAAGTCTAGAGAAGGAGATCACTTAAATGCACAGATACTAACTCAAGGAATCAGTATCACAAAGAATCTGGTAAAAATGACACCACCAAAACAAAAACAAAAACAAATAAAGCTCCAATAACTGACACTAAATAAACGGAGATCTATAAACTGTGTGACCAAAAATCTAAAATGATCCTCCTAAGAAAGTTTAGTAAAACACAAGAACACACAACTAAACAAAATTAGGGGGAAAATGTAAGAAAAGAAGCAGAAGTTCTAGAGAGTTAAGATGGCAGAGGAGTAGGAGGACGTGGAGTTCATCTCTCTCTATGGATGCATCAGGAATTCATCTATAGATGCAACAATTCTCGCAGAACACCAGCTGAACACTAGCAGAAGACCTCAGACACCAGAAAGGACTATAAAGATCCCTACATAACTGGGTAGGATGAAAAAAAGAAGGGAGGAGGAGGAGAGGAAGCAGGATGGGACCTGCACCCCAGGGTCGAGGAGCTGAAGCAGAGGAGAGATTCCCAAATTCAGGGAAAGCCCCTCTCCAACAGGGAAACCCCCTCTCTGAAGAGGAAATCGATTGGGACAGAAGGGAAGCATTAGATGCTGTTGTAAGAGGGTGAAGTGGCAGATCTGTGGCAGACGGAACAGAGTGAGAATTACACACACGGTTCATACTGAAGCCCTACATGTCCCGGACTGGGACATGAGATCACAGGTGTGTAAGGGGGCTGGGGGCTGGAGTGTGGAGATTGGAGAACAGGCCTGGGGTGAGAACTGTTGTTGGCTGTGGGGAGATGGACTGAGGGGATGGTAGGGAGGAAATCCGCAGCAGGGAATGCCTATGGAGGAAGATCAGACTGCCATGGAAGAAGGGTGCTACTGCTGAGTCACACAAAGGGGAAGGAGCCACTATTGTAGCCTCTCTCTCCCAACACACCAGTGCCTGCCAATGACAATAAAAGAAGACCTCTCAGGGCTGGCCCTCAAGAATCTGCTACCGGGCACCAGAAAAAGCCCCACCAAGGCTGGCCCTTACGTGCCTTAGGCCAGGCGCCAGAACAGGCCCTCACTAGGGCCATATCACTTGCACCATGGCCACGAGCTTCCCTGCACATTTGGTGCCACTGGGGCTCCCGAGATCCAAGCAGTCATACCACCTCTGCACCCTGTCCTCACTGAGGCAGACCCAAGAGCTCCAAGGCAGCCTCAGGACCAGACTCTTGTGGCTGGACCACATGCAGAGGTGGGGAAAAAACCAAAGCTGAACCCCAGGGATGGGGCAACTAAGGAAGAGAATTGAATATCCTTCCATCACCTCTACAAGCTACAAATTAACCCCTGTGATCAGCTACTTAGACCCTGCATCTATGGAATATCTGAGTAGACAGTGAGTGTTCCCACAAATGAAAACGGTCTAGCTCTGGCATCTTTGGACTTTGGGGGCAAGCACATGCAGGAATTGGGACAGATCAGAGTCTGAGTGGTCCCCACAGGGCACACAGTAGGTCCAGAGACCAGCCCAGAGGCAGAGCAGGGCCTCTTGGGGAGGTGGAGGTGGGCTGTGGCTCATGGCGTTTGCAAGGACACTTACAGCAGAGTCCCCAGGGAAAAATAAATATTACTAATATTTTTATTATGTTTTGATTCATTCTCTTGTTGGTTCTGGCTTTTTTTCCTTGTTTGTTTTTATTGTTTTTGTTTTTTTTTCACTCTTTTGGGATATTTATGTTATATAACATTTTTATTTTTTAGTTTTATATATACATATATATATATATATGTATATATTGCTTTGCTTTTCTGTTCTTCTGTGTTCCTTTCCCTTATTTTGTTCTTTTTTTCTTTAATATATTTTTTACATTTTTTTATATTTCCATTTCTAATTTGCTCTTCTGTTGTTCTGTTTTGTCCCTTTTTTAAAATCATTTCTATCAGTTTGTTCTCTTTCACTGATTTATTGTTCAGTTGGCACACTGCTGTGGTTTTGGTTTTAGGTTTTGTGTTTTTCTTAGTTTTGATTCTAATTGTTTGATTTCGTTTTTGGGTTCTTCTGTTTCTCTGGTTGTACTCTTGCTTTTTGTTTTATTTGGTTCTGTTTTTGTTTCTTTTGCGTGTGTGTGTTTCTTTGTTTCTGTTTCTGTTTGCCTGATTTTTTTCTACCATTTGTGTGGAGTTTTGTCTTTTTTTTTCTTTAATATATTTTAATTTTATTTTTTTATATTTCTTTTGCTAAGTTGCTTTTCAGTTGTTCTGTCTTTTTACACTTTGTCTTTTTCTATCACTTTTGTCAGTTTCTTTGTTTGCTAAATTCTTCACTTGGCACTCTGCTTTGGTTTTCTTTTCTGGTTTTGCATTTTTGTTAGTTTTCCTTTTAATTGTGTGATTTCGTTCTTGGGTTCTTTTCTTTCTCTGTTTGTTCTCTTGCTTTTTGTTTTATTTGATTCTGTTTTTGTTTCTTCTGTGTGTGTGCATGTTTCCTCGTTTCTGTTTTCGTGACTTTACTTTTTACCATTTGTCTGGAGCTTTGTTAGTCTTTTTTTTTAATCCCCATTATTGCCAGGATGAGTGACTTGTGGTGTCTTGGTTCCCTGACAAGAAGTCGGGCCTGAGGCTCTGGATTGGGAACACTGAGTCCAGGACACTGGACCATTACAGAGTTCCTGGCCCTGGGAAGATTAATCACTGAGAGCACTCACAGAGGCCTCTATATGAATACAAGACCAGGCTCCACCCAACTGCCTGCAGCTCCCAGTGCTGGATGCCTCACATGACACAACAAACAAGAAAGGAACACAAAACCACCCATCAACACACAGACTACCTAAAGTCATACTAAGCTCACAGACACTCCAAACACACCACCTGAAATGGCTCTGCTCATCAGATGGAAAAGACTCAGCTCCACACACCAGAATGCAGGCACCAGTCCCTCCCATCAAGAAGCCTACACAAGCCACTGGACTAACTTCACGGGGGGGCAGAGAACAGAAACAAGAGGAACTATGACCCTGCAGCCTAGGGAAAGTACATATCAAATACTATAAGTTAGACAAAAGAAACAATTAACAAAGACCTAGAGAATTAAAGAACAAACAAACAGTAATGAAGAACACAAAAACTGAAATTTAAAATATTCTAAAAGGAATCAATAGCAGAATAACTGGCGCAGAAGAGCAGAGAAGTAAGCTGGAAGATAGAATGGTGGAAATAACTGCTGCATAGTAGAATAAAGAAAAAAGAATGGAAACAATTGAGGACAGTCTGAGGACCTCTGGGATAACATTAAGCACAACAACATTCAAACTATAGGCTTCCCAGAAGAAGAAAAAAAGAAAGGGTCTGAGAAAATGTTTGAAGAGATTAGAGTCAAAACTACCCAATATGGGAAAGGAAAGAGTCAATCAGTTCCATGAAGTGCAGAGAGACCCATACAGGATAAACCCTAGGAGAAACACGCAGAAACACAAATTAATCAAACTAACAAAAATTAAACACAAAGAAAAAATATTAAAAGCAGCAAGGGAAAAGCAATAAATAACATAGAAGGGAATCCCCATAAGTTTAACAGCAGATTTTTTCACCAGCAACTCTGCAGGCCTGAAGGGAGTGGCAGAATATATTTAGAGTGATGAAAGGGAAAAACTTACAACCAAGATTACTCTAACCAGCAAGGATCTCATTCACATTAGATGGAGAAATCAAAAGCTTTACAGACAAGCAAAAGTTAAGAGAATTTAGTGTCACCAAACCAGCTTTACAACAAATGCTAAAGGAACTTCTGTACACAAGAAACACAAAAGATGGAAAAGACCTACAATAACAAACAATTAAGAAAATGGTAATAAGAACATACATGTCAATAATTACCTTAAATGTAAATGCATTAAATGCTCCGGCCATAAGAAATAGACCGGCTGAAAGGATACCAAAACAAGACACGTATATATGCTATCTAGAAGACACCACTTTAGAACTAGGGACACATACAAACTGAAAGTGAGGAGATGGAAAAAGATATTCCATACAAATGGAAATAAAAAGAAACCTGGAGTAGCAATTCTCATATCAGACAAAATAGACTTTAAAATAAACACTATTACAAGAGGCAAAGAAGGACATGACATAATGATCAAGAGATCAATCCAAGAAGAAGATATAACAATTGAAAATATTTATGCACCCTACATAAGAGCACATCAATACATAAGGCAAATGCTAACAGCCATAAAAGGGGAAATCGACAATAACACAATAATAATAGGAGACTTTAACCCTCCACTTACACAAATGGACAGATCATCCAAACAGAAAATAAATAAACTCAAGCTTTAAATGGCACATGAGACCAGGTTGACTTAACTGATATTTATAGGACGTTCCATCAGAAAACAACAGAATACACTTTGTTCTCAAATCTTGGGTCACACATCAAGCCTCGGTAAACTTAAGAAAATTGAAATCATATAAAGCACCTTATCCAACCACAATACTATGAGACTAGATATCAATTACAGGGAAAAATCTGTAAAATGTACAAACACATGGAGGCTAAACAATATACTACTAAATAATCAAGAGATCACTGAAGAAATCCAAGAGGAAATCAAAAAATACCTAGAAACAAATGACAATGAAAACACGACAACCCAAAGCGTATGAGATGCAGCAAAAGCAGTACAAAGAGGGAAGTTTACAGCAATAAGATCCTACCTCGTGAAACAACAAAAATCTCAAAAAAACAACCTACCTTTACACATAAAGTAATTAGAGAAAGAAGAAGAAGAACAACAAAAACCCCTAAAGTTAGCAGAAGGACAGAAATCATAAAGATCAGATCAGAAAAAAACTGAAAAAGAAATGAAGGAAACAACAGTAAAGATCAATAAAAATAAAAGCTGGTTCTTTGAGAAGATAAAGAAAATTAATTAACCATTAACCAGACTCATCAAGAAAAGAAGGGAGAAGACTCAAGTCAATAGAACTATAAAAGAAAAAGGAGAAGTAACAACAGACACCACAGAAATGCAAAGGATCATGAGAGACTACTACAAGCAACTATATGCCAATAAAATGGGCACCTGGAAGAAACGGACAAATTCTTAGAAAACTACAAACTCCCAAGACTGAACCAGGAAGAAACAGAAAATGTGAACAAACCAATGACCAGCAGTGAAATTGAAACTGATTAAAAACCTTCCAACAAACAAAATCCCAGAGCCAGATGGCATCAAAGGTGAATTGTGTCAAACATTTAGAGAAGAGGTAAGACCCATCATTTTCAAACTCTTCCAAAATACACAAAGAAAGGAACACTCTGAAATTCATTCTATGAGGCCAGAATCAGCCTGATACCAAAACCAGACAAAGATGCCCCCCAAAAAAGAAAATTATAGGACAGTATCACTGATGAACATAGACGCAAAAATCCTCCACAAAATACTAGCAAACAGAATACAACAGCACATTAAAAGGATCATACACCAAGATCAAGTGGGATATATCCCAGGAATGCAAGGATCCTTTAATATATGCCAATAAATCAATGTGATACATCATATTAAACAATTGAAGGATAAAAACTACATGATCATCAAAATAGATGCAGAAAAATCTTTTGACAAAATTCAACACACATTTATGATAGGAACTCTCCAAAAAGTTGGCATAGAGGGAACCTACCTCAACATAATATTGGCCATATATGACGAACTTACAACCAACATCATTCTCAATGGTGAAAAACTGAAAGCATTTCCTCTAAGATCAAGCACAAGACAAGGGTTCCCACTCTCACCATTATTATTCAACATAGTTTTGGAAGTTTTTGCCATGGCAATCAGAAAAGAAAAAGAAATAAACGGAATCCAAATTTCAAAAGAAGAAGTAAAACTGTCACTGTTTGCAGATGACATGACACTATACATAGAAAATTCTAAAGATGCCACCAGAAAACTACTAGAGCTAGTCAAAGAATTCAGTAAACTAGCAGGATACAAAATTAATGCACAGAAATCTCTAGCATTCCTGTACATTAAGGATGAAAAATCTGAAAGAGAAATTATGAAAACAGTCCCATTTACAATTGCAACAAAAAGAATAAAATATGTAGTTATAAACCTACCTAAGGAGGCAAAAGACCTGTATGCAGAAAACTATAAGACACTGATGACAGAAATCAAATACAATACAAACAGATGGAAAGATAGTGTTCTTGGATTGTAAGAATCAATATTGTGAGAATGACTATATTACCCAAAGCAATCTACAGATTCAGTGTAATCTCTATCAAATTACCAATGGTATTTTTCACAGAGCTTGATTTAAAAAATTTATAACTTTGTACAGAAATACAAAGGACCCCGAATAACCAAAGCAATATTGAGAAAGAAAAACAGAGCAGGACGAATCAGGCTCTCTGACTACAGACTATACTACAAAGCTGGAGTAATTAAGACAGCATAGTACTGGCACAAAAACAGAAATATAGATCAATGGAACAGGTTGGAAAGCCCAGAGAGAAACCCAAGCACATATGGCCACCTTATCTTTGACAAACAGGCAAGAATATACGATGGAAAAAAGACAACCTCTTCAACAACTGGTGCTGGTAAAACTGGACAGCTACATGTAAAAGGAAGAAATTATAACACTTCCTGTCACCATACACAAAAATAAACTCAAAATGGATTAAAGACCTAAAGTTAAGGTGGGACACTCTAAACCTCTTAGAGGAAAACATAGGCAGAACACCCTATGACATAAATCACAGCAAGAACCTTTGTGACCCACCTCCTAGAGTAATGGAAATAAAAACAAAAATAAACAAATGGGTCCTAATGAAACTTAAAAGCTTTTGCACAGCAAAAGAAACCATAAACAAGACAAAAAGATACTCTCAGAATGGAAGAAAATATTTACAAATGGAGCAACTGACAAAGGATTAATCTCCAAAATATTCAAGCAGCTCATGCAGCTCAATATCAAAAAAACAAACAACCCAATCCAAAATTGGGTGGAAGACCTAAATAGACATTTCTCCAAAGAAGACACACATATTGCCAACAAACAGATGAAAAGATGCTGAGCGTTACTAATCTTTACAGAAATGGAAATCAAGACCACAATGAGGTATCACCTCACATCAGTCAGAATGGCTGTCATCAAAAAATCTAGGAACAATAAATGCTGGAGAGGGTGTGGAGGAAAGAGACCCTCCTGTACTGTTGGTGGGAATGTAAAATCATACAGCCACTATGGAGAACAGTATGAAGGTTCTGTAAAAAACTAAAAATAGAACTACCATATGACCCAGCAATCCCACTACTGGGCATATACCCTGAGAAAACCATAATTCAAAATGATATATATATCCCAATGTTCACTGAAGCACTATTTACACTAACCAGGATATGGAAGCAACCTAAATATCCAATGACAGATTAATGGATAAAGAAGATGTGGCACATATACACAATGGAATATTACTGAGCCATAAAAAGGAATGAAATTCACCTATTTGAACTGAGGTGAATACACCTAGAGTCTGTCATAGAGCGAAGTAAGTCGGAAAGAGAAAAACAAATACCATATGCTAACGTGTATATATGGAATCTAAAAAAATGGTACTGATGAACCCAGTGGCAAGGAAGGAAAAAATATGCAGACGTAGATAACAGACTTGAGGACACAGTGGGGGACGGGGAAGCTGGGATGAATTGACAGAGTAGTAATGACATATATACACTACCAAATGTAAAATAGATAGTGAGTGGGAAGCTGTTGCATAGCAGAGGCAGATCAGCTCAATGTTTTGTGATGACCTAGAGGGGTGCGATAGGAGTGTTGGAGGGAGACTCAAGAGGTAGGGGATATGGGGATATATGTATACATATAGCTGATTCACTTTGTTGTAGAGCAGAAACTAACAGAACTTTGTAAAACAATTATACTCCAATAAAGATATTTTTTTAAAAGAAGTAGAAGTTCCACAAAGAAATAGAAACAATAAAAATCTCAAACAAATCCTAGAGCTAAAGAATACAATGACTGAAACGAAGAATTCAATAGAAATCTTCAGTAACAGCTTCAGCGAATCTGAAAAAGGAACCAGGAAATTAGAAGATAGGTATTTGAAACTATTTGGTTAGAGAAGCCAAAAGGTAAAGGAGAAGGAAGGAAGGAAGGAAGGAAGGAAGGAAGGAAGAAAGAAAGGAAGAAAGGAAGAAAGAAAGAAAGAAAGAAAGAAAGAAAGAAAGAAAGAAAGAAAGAAAGAAAGAAAGAAAGAAAGAAAGAAAGAAAAAGAAAGAAAAAGAAAGAAGGAAAGAAAGTGTGAAGAAAGACTATAAGACTTATGGGACATCAGCAGAAACAATATGTGAATTATGGGAATGCCAGAAAGAAAAGAGAAGACAAAGGATAAAAAGTATATTTAAAGCAATAATGGCTGAAAACTTCACAAACATGAGAATAGAGATGGACATCCTGATTCATGAGCATTGAAGGCCCCAAATAAGTTGAACCAAAAAAAGGCTACACTGAGACACATTATAATTCAATTGTTAAAAGTTAAAAAAAAAAGATATAATTTTGAAAGCAAGACAAAAGCAACTCATCACATACAAGGGAATCCCTATAAGACTACTGGCAGATTCCTCAAAAGAAATCTTGTGGGGCAGTAGAGAGTGAAATGATATATTTAAAATATTGGAAAAACCCTGTCAACCAAGAATATTATACCCAGCAAAGCTCTCCTTCATAAATGAAGGAGAGATAAAGACATTCCCAAGCAATCAAAACTGAGGGAGTTTATCGCCACTATATCTGCATTATGAAAAATGCTAAATGGCATTCTTCAAGCAGGAATAAATTTATGCTAATTAACATCATAAAATCATTTGTGTAAAATTCAATGGTAATGTTAAACATATAGACAGATTCTCCTACATTTTAATGGTGGTGTGTAATTCACTTACAATTCTAGTTGAAAGTTAAAAAAAATCATTGAAAATAACCATATGTATAATAATTTGTTATTGGACATACAACATAAATATATGTAAATTGCAACATCAATAACATGTGAGAGGTTAATGGATTTATGTATGCTATTAAAGTTAAGTTGTAATTAAGATTAAGATAGGCTGTCATAAATATAAGATACCTTATGTAATCTTCATGGTAATAACAAAGGAAAAACCTGTAGCAGATAACACAAAAGATCATGACAAAGGAATGAAACCATACCATGACAAGAATTCACCAAATCAAAAAAGAAGACAGAAAGATAAGAAGCAAGAAACAAATGATCTACAAAACAGAGAGCAACTGACAAAAGGATAATATTAAGTTCTTACCTATCAATATTTACTTTAAATGTAAATGGATTAAAATCTCCAATCAAAAGACAAAGAATGGCTTACAAAACAAGATCCAACAACGTGTTGCCTACAACGGACACACTTCAGCTTTAAAGACACACATAGACTGAGAGTGAAAGGATGGAAAAAGATACTTAAAGTACATGAAACCCAAAACAAAGCAGAGGTAGCTATACTTATATCAGACAGATTATACTAAAGGTAAAAATGTTCAAAAGAGATATAGAAGGTAATTATATAATAATACACCAGTTAATCCATCAACAAGGTAACTATTTATGCACACAACACCATAGCATCATTAATGTCTAAAGCAACTACTAACAGAACTAAAAAGAGAAATAAAGAGACACATGATAATTGTTCGGGACTTTTGTTTTCAAACACATTTATTGAAGCATAATTGCTTTACAATGGTGTGTTAGTTTCTGTGAATCACCTATACATATACAAACATCACCATATCTCTTCCCTCTTGCATCTCCCTCCCTCCCACCCTCCCTATCCCACCTCTCTAGGTGGTCACAAATCACCAAGCGGATCTACCTGTGCTATGCGGATACTTCCCACTAGCTAGCTATTTTACGTTTGGTAGTGTGTATATGTCCAAGCCACTCTCTCACATTGTCACAGCTTACCCTTTCCCCTCCCCGTATCCTCAAGTCGATTCCCTAGTAGGTCTGCATCTTTACTCCTGTCTTGCCCCTAGGTTCTACGTGACATTTTTTTCCTAGGTTCCATATATATGTGTTAGCATATGGTATTTGCTCTACTCTTTCTGAATTACTTCACTCTATATGACAGTCTCTAGGTCCATACACCTCACTACAAAAAACTCAGCATCATTCCCTTTAATGGCTGAGTAATATTCCATTGAATATATGTGCCACATATTTATCCATTCATCTGTTGATGGACACTTAGGTTGCTTCCATGTCCTGGATGTTGTAAATAGAGCTGCAATGAATATTTTGGTACATGATTCTTTTTGAATTATGGTATTCTCAGGGTATATGTCCAGTAGTGGGATTGCTGGGTCGTATGGTAGTTCTATTTGTAGCTTTCTAAGGAACCTCCATACTGTTCTCCATAGTGGCTGTATCAATTAACATTCCCACCAACCGTGAAAGAGGGTCCCTTTTTCTCCACACCCTCTCCAGCATTTATTGTTTGTAGATTTTTGATGATGGCCATTCTGACCAGTGTAAGATGATATCTCATTGTAGTTTTGATTTGTATTTCTCTAATGATTAATGATGCTGAGCATTCTTTCATGTATTTGTTGGCAGTCTGTATATCTTCCTTAGAGAAATGTCTGTTTAGGTCTTCCACCCATTTTTGGATTGGATTGTTTGTTTCACTGATATTGAGCTGCAAGAGCTGCTTGTATATTTTGAAGATTAATCCTTTATCAGTTGCTTCATTTGCAAATATTTTCTCCCATTTTGAGGGTTGTCTTTTCATATTGTTTATGGTTTCCTTTGCCATGCAAAAGCTTTTAAGTTTCATTAGGTCCCATTTGTTTATGTTTGTTTTTATTTCTATTTCTCTAGGAGGTGGGTCAGAAAGGATCTTGCTGTGATTTAAGTCATAGAGTGTTCTGCCTATGTTTTCCTCTAAGAGGTTGATGGTGTCTGGCCTTACATTTAGGTCTTTCATCCTTTTTGAGTTTATTTTTGTGTATGGTGTTATGGAGTATTCTAATTTCATGCTTTTATATGTAGCTGTCCAGTTTTGCCAGAACCACTTATTGAAGAGGCTGTCTTTTTTCCATGGTATATTCTTGCATCCTTTATCAAAGATAAGGTGACCATATGTCCATGGGTTTATCTCTGGGCTTTCTGTCCTGTTCCATTGATCTGTATTTCTGTTTCTGTGCCAGTACCATGCTGTCTTGATTACTGTAGCTTTGTAGTATACTCCGAAGTCAGAGAGCCTGATTCCTCTAGCTCCGTTTTTCTTTGTCAAGATGGCTTACGCTATTCAGGGTCTTTTGTGTTTCCATACAAATTGTGAAATTTTTTGTTCTACTTCTGTGAAAAATGCCAGTGGTAATTTGACAGGGATTACATTGAATCTGTAGATTGCATTGGGTAGTAGAGTCATTTTCACAGTGTTCATTCTTCCAAGCCAAGAACATGGAATATCTCTCCATCTATTTGTATCATCTTTAATTTCTTTCATCAGTGTCTTATAAGTTTCTGCATAGAGGTCTTTTGTCTCCTTAGGTAGGTTTATACCTAGATATTTTACTCTTTTTGTTGCAATGGAAAATGAGAGTCTTTTATTCATTTCACTTTCAGACCTTTCATCATGAGTGTAGAGGAATGCAAGAGTTTTCTGTGCATTAATTTTGTATCCTGCTACTTTACCAATTCATTGATTAGCTCTAGCAGTTTTCTGGTAGCATCTTTAGCATTCTCTATATATAGTATCATGTCACCTGCAAAAGTGACAGATTTACTTCTTCTTTTCCAATTTGGATTCCTTTTATTTCTTTTTCTTCTCTGATTGCTGCGGCTAAAGCTTCCAACACTATGTTGAATAATAGTGGTGTGAGTGGGCAACCTTTTCTTATTCCTGATCTTACTGGAAATGGTTTCAGTTTTTCACCATTGAGGACAATGTTGGCAGTGGGTTTGTCATATATGGCCTTTATTATGTTGAGGAAAGCTCCCTCTATGCCTACTTTCTGCAGGGTTTTTATCATAAATCGGTGTTGAATTTTGTCGAAAGCTTTCTCTGCATCTATTGAGATGATCATATGATTTTTCTCCTTCAATTTGTTAATATGGTGTATCACGTTGATTAATTTATGTATATTGAAGAATCCTTGCATTCCTGGAATAAACCCCACTTGATCATAGTCTGTGATCCTTTTAATGTACTGTTGGATTCTGTTTGCTCGTATTTTGTTGAGGATTTTTGCATCTATGTTCGTCAGTGATATTGGCCTGTAGTTTTCTTTCTTTGTGACATCATTGTATGGTTTTGGTATCAGAGTGATGGTTGCCTCGTAGAGTTAGTTTGGGAGTGTTCCTCCCTCTGCTGTATTTTGGAAGAGTTTGAAAAGGATAGGTATTAACTCTTCTCTAAATGTTTGATAGAATTCGCCTGTGAAGCCATCTGGTTCTGGCCTTTTGTTTGTTGGAAGATTTTTAATCACCGTTTCAAATTCACTGCTTGTGATTGATCTGTTCATATTTTCTATTTCTTCCTGGTGCAGTCTTGGAAGGTTGTCCATGTCTAAGAATATGTCTATTTCTTCCAGGTTGTCCATTTTATTGGCATATAGTTGTTTGTTGTGAGCTCTCATTATCTGTTTTATTTCTGCAGTGTCAGTTGTTACTTCTCCTTTTTCATTTCTAATTCTATGTATTTGGGTCTTCTTCCTTTCTTTCTTGATAAATCTGGCTAATGGTTTATCAATTTTATCTTTGCAAAGAACCCCGTTTTAGTTTTATTGATCTTGGTATCATTTTCTTCATTTGTTTTTCATTTATTTCTTATCTGATCTTTATGATTTCTTTCCTTCTGCTAACTTTGGGTTTTTTTTTTTGTTCTTCTTTCTCTAATTGCTTAAGGTGTAAGGTTAGGTTGTTTATTTGAGATGTTTCCTGTTCTTAATGTAGGATTGTATTGCTATCAACTTCCCTCTTAGAACTGCTTCTGCTGCATCCCATAGGTTTTGGGTCGTCATGTTTTCACTGTCATTTGTTTCTAGGTATTTTTTAATTTCCTTTTTGATTTATTCAGTGATTTCTTGGTTATCAAGTAGTGTATTGTTTAGCCTCCATGTGTTTGTATTTTTTACAGATTTTTACCTGTAATTGATACCTAGTCTCATAGCATTGTGGTCAGAAAACATACTTAATACAATTTCAATTTTCTTAAACTTACCAAGGCTTGATTTGTGACCCAAGATATGATCTATCTTGGAGAAGGTTCCACGAGCACATTAGAATAATGTGTATTCTTTTGTTTTTGGATGGAATGTCCTAAAAATATCAATTAAATCCACCTTGTTTAATGTATCATTTAAAGCTTGTGTTTCCTTTTTTATTTTCATTTTGGATGATCTGTCCATTGGTGAAAGTGGGGTGTTAAAGTTCCCTCCTATGATTGTGTTACTGTTGATTTCCCCTTTTATGGCTGTTATCACTTGCCTTATGTATTAAGGTGCTCCTATGTTGGGTGCATAAATATTTCAATTGTTATATCTTCCTGGATTGATCCCTTGATCATTATGTAGTGTCCTTCTTTGTCTCTTGTAATAGTCTTTGTTTCAAAGTCTATTTTGTCTGATATCAGAAATGCTACTCCAGCTTTATTTTCATTTCTCTTTACATGGAATATCTTTTTCCATCCCCTCACTTTCAGTCTGTATGTGTCCCTAGGTCTGAAGTGCGCCTCTTGTAGACAGCATATATATGGGTCTTCTTTATGTATTGTTTCAGCCAATCTATATCTCTTGGTTGGAGCATTTAATCCCTTTACATTTAAGGTAATTATCGATATGTATGTTCCTATTACCATTTTCTTAATTGTTTTGGGTTTATCATTGTAGGCCTTTTCCTTCTCTTGTGTTTCCTGACTAGAGAAGTTCCTTTTGCATTTGTTGTAAAGCTGGTTTGGTGGTGCTGAATTCTCTTAGCATTTGCTTGTCTTAAGGTTTTTTAATTTCTCCGTCAAATCTGAATGAGATCCTTGCTGGGTAGAATAACCTTTGTTGTAGGTTTTTCTCCTTCATCACTTTATATATTCTCGCTTGCAGAGTTTCTGCTGAAAGATCAGCTGTTAATCTTATGGGGATTCCTTATGCGTTATTTGTTGTTTTTCCCTTGGTGCTTTTAATATTTGTTCTTTGTACTTAGTTTTTGATAGTTTGATTGATATGTGTTTTGGCATGTTTCTCCTTGGATTTATCCTGTATGCGACTCTCTGTGCTTCCTGGACTTGATTATCTATATCCTTTCCCATATTAGGGAAGTTTTCAACTATAATCTCTTCAAATATTCTCTCAGCCCCTTTCTTTTTCTCTTCTTCTTCTGGCACCACTATAATTCGAATGTTGGTGCATTTAATGTTGTCCCAGAGTTCTGTGAGACTGCCTCAATTATTTTCATTCTTTTTTCTTTATTATGCTCTGCACTAGGTATTTCCACTATTTTATCTTCCAGGTCACTTATCTGTTCTTTTGCTTCAGTTATTCTGCTATTGGTCTCTTCTAGAGAATTTTTAATTTCATTTATTGTGTTGTTCACCTCTGTTTGTTTGCTCTTTAGTTCTTGTAGGTCTTTGTTAAATGTTTCTTGTATTTTCTCCATTCTATTTCCAAGATATTTGATCACCTTTACTATCATTCTTTTGTATTCTTTTTCAGTTAGACTGCCTATTTCCTCTTCATTTGTTAGGTCTGGTGGGTTTTTGTCTTGCTCCTTCATCTGCTGTGTGTTTCTCTATCTTCTCATTTTGCTTATCTTACTATGTTTGGGTTCTCCTTTTCACAGGCTGCAGGTTCGTAGTTTCTGTTGTTTTTGGTGTCTGTCCCCATTGGCTAAGGTTGGTTCAGTGGGTTGTGTAGGATTCCTGGTGGAGGGGACTAGTGCCTGTGTTCTGGTGGATGAGGCTGGAACTTGTATTTCTGGTGGGCAAGTCCACCTCTGGTGGTGTGTTTTGAGTTGTCTGTGGCCTTATTATGATTTTAGGCAGCCTCTGTGCTAATGGATGGGTTTGTGTTCCACTCTTGCTAGCTGTTTGGAATACGGTGTCCAGCACTGTCGCTTGCTGGTCATTGAGTGGAGCTGTGTCTTGGCATTGACATGGAGATCTCTGGGAGATTTTCACCATTTGATATTACGTGGATCTGGGTGGTCTCTTGTGTACCAGTGTCCTGAACTTGTCTCTCCCACCTCAGTGGCACAGCCCTGACACCTGCCTGGAGAACTAAAAGCCAGTCCTCTACACGGCTCAGAATAAAAGGGCAAAAAGAAGAAATAAAGAAAGAAGAAGGGCCGAGGGGGTGGACGGAGCCCGCGGCGGCGGCAGCGGCGGCTGCAGCAGCGAAATGGCGGAGACTGTGGCGGACACCCGGCGGCTGATTACCAAGCCGCAGAACCTGAATGACGCCTACGGGCCTCCCAGCAACTTCCTCAAGATCGATGTGAGCAACCCGCAGACAGTGGGAGTCGGCCGGGGCCGGTTCACCACCTACGAAATCAGGGTCAAGACAAATCTGCCTATTTTCAAGCTGAAGGAATCTACTGTTAGAAGAAGATACAGTGACTTTGAATGGCTGCGAAGTGAATTAGAAAGAGAGAGTAAGGTTGTAGTCCCCCCACTCCCTGGGAAAGCGTTTTTGCGTCAGCTTCCTTTTAGAGGAGATGATGGAATATTTGATGACAATTTTATTGAAGAAAGGAAGCAAGGGCTGGAGCAGTTTATAAACAAGGTCGCTGGTCATCCTCTGGCACAGAATGAACGTTGTCTTCATATGTTTTTACAGGATGAAATTATAGATAAAAGCTATACTCCATCTAAAATAAGACATGCCTGAAATTTGGCACAAAGGGGCAAGAAAAACTTTCCATGACTATTAATGATTCATATGCACCAGTGAAGAAGTTCTAACTAACTTTAGCATGCTGCACAAAAACTGGTATAATAATGCCTTCAGTATACTAACACTCATATGCTCAGTTTTGTTCTGTTTTGTTTTGGCAGTTGACAAGAAGTTAATTTGCTTTCGTGAAAAAAATCTCTCATTCCAGCCTTTCTATATAAATAGTTCTTTCTTGCAGTTTTAATGTGGTACACACTCTAGCTTCACAAACCTGTTACTCTAGTATAACTTGCAGTGTCCTAACTAAAGTTACTCATTTGGTCTTACCTGCAGTTTTTGTGTCATGTTTGCTTCTTGAATCTGATTAATAGAATTTTTCTCTTATCCCCTTTTTAATACGTGGTGTCACTTGACCTAATTTATGTGTGGAAGCACTACACATTGGTTTCCAGTACCCTACACGTAAGATACACACTTGTGTGCAGAAAGTATCTCCCTTCAGGCTTGTAATCCCCTTCACATGGAAGATCGGTGAGGGAAATCTTTATATTCTGTATAAAAACAAAATCAAATTTATATACTAAAATCATTTGTCTAAAAATTTAAGTTGTTTTCAAATAAAAATAAAAATGCATTTCTGATATGCAAAAAAAAAAAAAAAAAGAAAGAAGAAGGGCTTCCCTGGTGGCGCAGTGGCTGAGAGTCCCCCTGCTGATGCAGGGGACACGGGTTCGTGCCCCTGTCTGGGAAGATCCCACATGCTGCGGTGCAGCTAGGCCCACTGAGACTGCATGTCCAGAACCTGTGCTCCACAATGGAAGAGGCCACAACAGTGAGAGGCCCGCGTACCGCAAAAGAAAAAAAAAAGAAGGTAAAATAAAGTAAAATAAAATAAGTTAAATAAAATAAAGTAAATTTATGAAAGTAAAAAATAATTATTAAGAAAAAACTTTTTTTAAGTATTAAAAGATAAACGGACAGACAGAACCCTAGGACAAATGGTAAAAGCAAAGCTATACCGACAAAATGTAACACAGAAGCATACATATACACACTCACAAAAAGGGGAAAAAATATATATAGTGGCTTCCAAAGCCCACCTCTTCAATTTGGGATGATTCTTTTTCTATTCAGATATTCCACAGATGCAGGGTACATCAAGTTGATTGTGGAGGTTTAAACCTGTGATCCTGAGGCTGCTGGGAGAAATTTCCCCTTTCTCTTCTTTGTTTGCTCAGCTCCCAGGGTTCAGCTTTGGATTTGGCCCCACATCTGCATATAGGTCACCTGAGGGCATCTGTTCTTCGCTCAGACAGGACGGGGTTGAAGGAGCAGCTGATTCGCGGGCTCTGGCTCACTCAGGCTGTGGTAAGGGTGAGGTACGGTGTCCGCGGCGAGCCTGCAGCAGCAGAGGCAGGCCTGATGTTGCACCAGCCTGAGGCATGCTGTGCGTTCTCCCAGGGAAGTTGTCCCTGGATCACGGTACTCTGGCAGTGGCGGGCTACACAGGGTCCCGGGCAGAACAGTGTGGATAGTGATCTGTGCTTGCACACAGGCTTCTTGGTGGCTGCAGCAGCACCATTAGCATCTTATACCTGTCTCTGGTGTCTGCGCTGATGGCTCCCGCTTGCGCCCGTCTCTGGAGCTCCTTTAAGCGGCTCTCTTAATCACCTCTCCTTGCACACTGGGAAGCAAAGAGGCAAGAAAAAGTCTCTTGTCTCTTCGGCAGCTCCAGACATTTTCCTGGACTCCCTCCCGGCTAGCTGTGGCACACTAGCCCCCTTCAGGCTGTGTTCATGCAGGCAACCCCAGTCATCTCCCTGGGATCCGACAGAAGCCCGAGCCTCAGCTTCTAGACCCCCCCCCCCGCCCCAGCTGGTGAGCAGACAAGCCTTCGGGATGGTGAGTGCTGGTTGGCACCGATCCTCTGTGCGGGAATCTCTCCAGCTTGCCCTCTGCACCCCTGTTGCTGCACTCTCCTCTGTGGCTCCAAAGCTTCCCCCCTCTGCCACCCGCAGTCTCCAACCACGAGGGGCTTTCCTAGTGTGTGGAAACCTTTCCTCCCTCATAGCTCCCTCTCACTGGTGCAGGTCCCGTCCCTATTCTTTTGTCTCTGTTTTTCCCTTTTTTTTTTGCCCTATCCAGGTACGTGGGGAGTTTCTTGCCTTTTGGGAGGTCAGAGCTCTTCTGCCAGTGTTCAGCGGGCGTTCTGTAGGCGTTGTTCCACATGTAGATGTATTTCTGATGTATTTTTGGGGAGGAAGGTGATCTCCATGTCTTACTCTTCTGCCATCTTGCAGCTCCTCCTGGAGACTTTTAATACACCTCTCTCAACATGTATAGATCATCAAGATACAAAATCAATAAGGAATGGATTTGAACAACACTTATAGACTAAAATGATCCTAAAAGACATATACAGAACATTCTGTCCACTACCAAAAGAATACACATTCTTTTCAAGTACACATGGAACTTTTTGTAGGATCATAGGTTACGTCAAAAGACAGATGCTAGCAGATTTAAGAAGACTGAAATCATACCAAGTATGTTTTTTCTGACCACAATGGTATAAAACAAGAAAGTAATAATAGTCCAAAAGCTGGAAAATTCACAAACACATGGAAATTAACATGCTGCTGAACAACCAATGGATCAAAGAAAAAATCAAGAGAGAAATTTAAATAATATTGATACAAACAAAAATGGAAACACTAAATATCAAAATGTATGGAATGCAGCTAGAGCCATTCTGAAAGGAAAGGTTATAGTTATAAACACATACATCAATGAAAAAAATCTCAAATAACCTGGCTTTACAATTCAAGAAAATAGAAAAGTAATAACAAACTAAGCCCAAAATTAGAAGAGACAAAAAAAAATTAGAGCAGAAATAAATGAAATAAGAAATCAATAGGAAAAATTAACAAATGTAAGAGTCAATTCTTTTAATAGATAAACAAAATTGTCAAACCCTTCACTAAACTAACCAAGAGAGAATCCAAATAAATAAAATTATAAATGAAAGAAAAGACATTAGAACTTATACCTCAGGAATACAAATGATCAGGAGCAACTATTATGAACAATTTTATGTCAGCGTAACTGGATAATGTAGAAAATGGGT
Organism: Stenella coeruleoalba; assembly: GCF_951394435.1. Lineage (NCBI taxonomy): Eukaryota > Metazoa > Chordata > Mammalia > Artiodactyla > Delphinidae > Stenella > Stenella coeruleoalba. Next base: position 48,886,696 of record NC_137152.1, on the reverse strand, counting down.
AAATTCCTAGAACTCATACAATTTACCAAGACTGAATGATGAAAAATAGATAATATAAATAGACTAATAACAAGTAAGGAAACTGAATTAGTAATCAAATCCTTCCAACAAAGAAAAGCACAGGAGCAGATAGTTTCACTGGTGAATTCCAACAAACATTTAAAGAAGTATTAATCTAATAAGGACCTACTGTATTGCACAGGGAACTCTTACTCAATACTCTGTAATGGCCTAGATGGGAAAGGAATCTAAAAAAGAGTGGATATATGTATATGTATAATTGATTCACTTTGCTGTACACTTGAAACAAACACAACATTGTAAATCAACTATACTCCAATAAAAATTTTAAAAAATAACAAAAGCATTAATGCCAAATCTTCTCAAACTCTTCCAAAAAAATTGAAGAGAAGGGAACACTTCCAATCTCAATTTACAAGTCCAGTATTATCCTGATACAAAAGCCAGGTAAGAACACTACAGGCCAATATCCCTGATGAATATAGATGCAAAAATTCTCAGAAAATACTCACAAACTGAATTCACCAGCACACTGAAAGAATAATACACCATGATGAAGTGGGTTCATCCCTAGGATGCAAGGATGGCTCAACATAGGCAAAATCAATAAATGTGGTACATCACATTGCCACAATGAAAGACAAATATAATATAACCATCTTAATAGATGCAAGGATATATAAACACAAAGGATGCCTAGCACCAAGCAATGTGATAGACCCAGGGCAGGTAACAACCACCCTGCCATCTAGGAAGAAATATTTTGTTCAACATCCATTCATGATAAAAGTCTCAACAAATTGGTTGTAGAAAGAATGAACCTCAATATAATAAAGGCCATATAAACCAAACCCACAATTAACATCAAACTCAATGTTAAAAGCTTGAAAGCTTTTCCTCTATGATCAGAAACAAGACAATGGTTCCTAATCTCACCACTCCTATTTAACATTTTACTAGAAGTCCTAGCCAGAGAAATCAGGCAAGAAAAAAAAAATAAACTGAATGTGAAAGAAAAAACTAAAATCAGTAGTATTTCAGTACATTAACAACAAATTATCTGAAAATGAAATAAATCTCAAATGTAGTAGCATTAAAAAGAAAGAAATACTTAGAAATAAATCTAACCACGTGAAAGAGCTATACACTGAAAACAGTAAGACACTGATGAAAGAAATGGAGACACAAACAGTGAAAAGATATTCTGTATTCATGGACTGGGAGAAATAATATTGTTAAAATGTCCATACTACCCAAAGCCATTTACAGATTAAATGCAAACCCTATCAAAATTCCAATGGCAATTTTTACATAAATAGAAAAAAAAATCCTAAAATTCATTGTCAAGCACAAAAGATTTTGAATAGACACAGAATTCCTGAGAATGAAGAATCAAGCTGGAGGCATCACACCTCTTAATTTCAAACTATATTATAAAGCTATAGTAATCAAGACAGCACAGCACAAGCATAAAAACAGACACATACACCAACGGAACAAAATTGAGATCTGATAAATAACCCAATCATATATGACCATCTAATATTTGACAAGGAGCCAAGAATGCTCACTGGAGAAAAATAATCTCTTCAATAAATGGTGCTGAGTAAATTAGATATTCACATGCAAGTGAAGGAAATTAGACCCCTATCTTATATCACTCAAAAAATTAACTCCAAATGGATTAAACACCTAAATTTAAGACCTGAAACCATAAAACTCTTAGAAGACAACATAGAGGAAAAAGTTTCTGGACATTGGTCTTGTCAGTGATAATTTGGATATGACACATAAAAGCAAAAGCAACAAAATCAAAAGTAAACAATGGGAACTACATCAAACTAAAAGCCTTCTGCAAGAGTAACAATCAAAAACATAAAAGACAAAAGTAACAATCACAAACATAAAAAGGCAGACAACTGAATGGGAGAAAATATTTGCAAAATACATATATAAGTGGTTAATATTCAAAATATATATGGAACCCATACAACTCAATAGCAAAAATAATAATCCAACTAAAATGGGCAAAGGAACTGAATAAACATATTTCCAAAGAATATATTTAAACAGACAACATGAAATATATATGAAAAGGTGCTCAACATCAGTAATTATCAGAGAAATTCAAACAAAACCACAGTGATGAGTTGGGGCATGTTCAGGGTGACATTTATACAATGGAATATTATTGAGCCATAAAAAAGAATGAAATAATGCTATTTGAGGCAACATTGATGGACCCAGAGATTATCATGCTAAGTGAAGTGAGCAAGACAAAGACAAATATCATGTGATATCACTTATATATGGAATCAAGAGAAGTGATACAAATGAACTTATTTACAAAACAGAAACAGACCCACAGACATAGAAAACAAACTTGTGGTTACCAAAGGGGAAGTGGGGGGGAGGGATAAATTTGGAGTTTGGGATTAACATATACACACTACTATGTATAAAATAGATAACCAACAAGGACCTACTGTATAGCACAGGAAATTATGCTCAATATTTTATAATAACCTACAACGGAAAAGAATCTGAAAAAAATAGATACACACTTATGTTTAACTGGATCACTTTGCTGTACACCTGAAACTAACACAACATTGTAAATCAACTATAGTTCAATAAAAATTAATTAATTTTTAAAAAACCACAGTGAGATATCACCTTAAACCTGTTACAATGGCTATTATAAAAAAGACAAGAGACAACAAGTGCTAGTGAGGATGTGGAGAAAAGGGAACCCTAGTACACTGTTGGTGGGAATGTAAATTTGTATAGCCTCTATGGAAAACAGCATTCCAAAAAAAAAAAAAAGGTTCCTCAAAAAATTAAAAGTACAAATACCGTCTGATCCAGAAATTCCACTCCTGTGTATATATGCAAAGAAAACAAAAATACTAATTCAAAAAGATATATGCACTCCAAAGTTCACAGTGGCATTATTTACAACAGCCAATATATGGAAGCAACCTAAGTGCCCATCAACTGATGAATGGATAAAGAAGCTGTGATATATACGCAATGGTATTTTGCTTCATAAAGTAAATCAGACAGAGAAAGATAAGTACTGTATGTTTTCATTTATATGTTGAACCTAAAATTTAAAATAGACCAGGCACTGCTGGGGGCCCACGGACACCTAAGGGGATGGAGGAACAAACCGGTAGGATGTGGGTGGAGGGAGGGGGGGGAGGAGAAGTGGAGGTGAGATGGGACCAGTGTCCCTGAGGGGGGGGGAGGGGAGGGGAGGGGTTACCATGCTCAAGACGGGCCCACCCAAAGTGAGGGGATTAGCTGGGAGAGGAAGAGACCCTCGGGGGATGGGGGATTAGAAGGGAACTTGGCCAGAGATTCCCCCACCCACTTGGGCCCCCAAGAGCCTGCTGAGGTTCCAGGACTGATTTTCCACACTCTGAGAACCACTCTGGCTGCACTAAGCCTAATCCTGCCCCCAACCCCCACATACGGCCTTATCACTGCACTCAACACTCTGAGGCCCCCTCTTGTCCTGGAGCCATTTCTCAACTGAGGGTCTTCAGCCTAGGCCCAGCCCCTGCCTAAACCCCACACCTGCCTAAGCACCACCCTGCCTAACCTCCAACCCAAAAGCCAAGGCTTTTTTTGGCCCTTTTTAAAAAAACTTTTAGGCTATGGTTCTGTGTTCCTTGTTGTTTCATTTATATTTTTTCCAATAATTTTTTTTTCTAATTTTAATTTATTTTTTATTCTTTGTTACTGTTGTGCTCCTTCTGGTTTGTTCCCCCCTCCATTTTTTTTTGTTTGTGGTTTTGTTTTACCTTGTTGTTGTTTCACTTATATTTTTACTTTTTCTAATATATTTTTTTATTTTTCTAACTTTATTTTTTATTCTTTGTTATTGCACTGCTCCTTTTTTTTTTTGCCACTTTACATGGCTTACAGGACCTTGGTTCCCAGACGAGGGGTCAGGCCTGAGCTCCTGTGGTGGGAGTGCTGAGTTCAAACCACTGGACTAAGAGAGAACCTCAGACCAGAGGAAATATTGAGTTAGGTCTCCTAGAGGTCCTCATCTCAGCACCAAGACCCAGCTCTAACCAACTGCCCACAAACTCCAGTGCTGCATACCTCAAGCCAAACAACCAGTAAGACAGGAACACAGTCCCACCCATTAAAAAAAATGAGATGACCAAAAAATATGTTACAGGCAAAGGAGCAAGGTAAATACCTACAAGATCAAATAAATGAGAAGGAAATAGGCAACCTACCTGAAAATGAATTCAGAGTAATGATAGTAAAGATGACCCAAGATCCTGGAAATAGAATGGAGGCAGGGATAAAGAAAATACAACAAATATTTTAAAAAGAACTAGAAGAACTAAAGAACAAACAGAAAGTGATGAATAACACAATAACTGAAATGAGAAATATACTAGAAGGAATCAACAGCTGAATAACTGAGGCAGAAGAACGAATAAGTGAGCTCAAAGATAGAATGGTGGAAATAACTGCCATGGAGCAGAATAAAGAAAAGAGAATGAAAAGAATTGAGGACAGCTTCACAGACTTCTGGGACAACATTAAAAGCATCAATATTCAAATTATAGGGGTCCCAGAAGAAGAAGAGAAAGAGAAAGTGTCTGAGAAAATATTCAAAGAAATTATAGTCAAAAATTCCCTAACATGGGAAAGAAAATAGTTAACCGACTCCAAGAAGTGCAGAGAGTCCCAGGCAGGATAAACCCAAGGAGAAAAATACTGAGACACATAATAATCAAACTAACAAAAATTAAATACAAAGAAAAAGTATTAAAAGCCGCAAGGGAAAAATCAATAAATAACATACAAGGGAATCCCATAAGGTTATCAGCTGCTTTTCCAGCAGAAACTCTGCAGGCCAGAAGGGAGTGGCAGGATATATTTAAAGTGATGAAAGGTAAAAACCTACAACCAAGATTACTCTACCCAGAAAGGATCACATTCAGATTCAAAGAAGAAAACAAAAACTTTGCAGACAAGCAAAAGATAAGAAAATTCAGCACCACCAAACCAACTTTACAACAAATGCTAAAGGAACTTCTCTAGCTGGGAAACACAAGAGAAGAAAAATATCCACAAAAACAAACCTGAAACACTTAAGAAAATGGTAATAGGAACACACGTATTGATAATTACCTCAAATGAAAATGGAATAAGTGCTCCAACCAAAAGACACAGACTGTCTGAATTAATACAAAAACAAGACCTGTATATATGCTGTCTATGAGAGACCCACATCAGACCTACAGATACATACAGACTGAAAGTGAGGAAATGGAAAAATATATTCCATGCAAATAGAAAATACAAGAAAGCTGGAGTAGCAATACTATTATCAGATAAAATAGACTTTAAAATAAAGACTGTTACAAGAGATAAGGAAGGAAACTAAAACATGATGTAGGGATCAATCCAAGAAAAAAATATAACAATTATAAATATTTAAGCACCTAGCAGAGGAGCACCTCAATATGTAAGGCAAATGCTAACAGCCATAAAAGGGAAAATTGACAGTAACACAATAATAGTGGGGAACTTTAACATCCCACTTACACCAATCAACAGACCACCCAGAAACAAAATTAATGAGGAAACACAATCATTAAATAACACAATAGTCCAAATAGATTTAATTGATACTTATAGGACATTCCATCTGAAAGCAAGAGAATACACTTTCTTCTCAAGCACACATGGAACATTCCCCAAGATAGACCACACCTTAGGTCACAAATCAATCATCAGAAAATTTAATAAAACTTAAATTGTATCAAGAATCATTTCTGACCAAAACACTATGAGATTAGAAATCAATTACAGGAAAAAAAACTGTAAAAAAACCACAAACACAAGGAGGCTAAACAGTGTGCTGCTAAATAACCAAGAGATCACTGAAGAAATCAAAGAGGAAATAAAAAATACCTAGAAACAAATGACAATGAAAACATGATGACCCAAAACCTATGGAACACAGAAAAAACAGTTCTAAGAGGTAAGTTTACAGCAATAAAATCTCACCTCAAGAAACAAGAAAAATATCAAATACACAATCTAAACTTACAACTAAAGCAACTAGAGAAAGAACTAAGAAAATCCAAAGTTAGAAGAAAAGAAATCATAAAGATCACAGCAGACATAAATGAAATAGAAATGAAGCAAAAATAGCAAAGATCAGTAAAACTAACAGCTGGTACTTGGAAAAGATAAACAAAATTGATAAACCTTTAGCAAGACTCATCAAGAAAAAGAGGGAGAGGACTCAAATCAGCAAAATTAGAAATGAAAAAGGAGAAATTACAACTGACAACACAGAAATACAAGGGATCATAAGAGACTACTACAAGCAACTATATGCTAATAAAACAGACAACCTTGAAGAAATGGACAAATTCTTAGAAAGGTACAACTTTCCAAGACTGAATCAGGAAGAATTAGAAAATATGAACAGAACTATCACAAGTAATGAAATTTAAACTATAATTTAAAAACTTCGAACAAACAAAAGTCCAGGGCCAGATGGCTTTACAGACAAACTCTATCAAATATTTAGAGAAGAGCTAACACCTATCTTACTCAAACAGTTCCAAAAAACTGCAGAGGGAGGAAGAGTCCAAAATTTGTTCTATTAGTCCACCATCACACTGATACTGAAACGAGACAAAGATATCACAAAAAAATAAAATTACAGTCCAAAAAATCTAATGAACATAGATTCAAAAATCCTGAACAAAACACTAGCAAACAGAATTCATCAACACATTAAAAAGACCATACATCATGATCAAGACGGATTTCCCCCAGGAATGCAATGATTCTTCAACATATGCAAATCAACCAATGTGGTACACCATATTAACAAATTAAAGAATAAAAACCATATGATTAGCTCAATCGATGGAGAAAAAGGGTTTGACAAAATTCAACACCAATTTATGATAAAAACTCCCCAAAAAGTGGGCACAGAGGTAACCTATCTCAACAAAATAAAGGCCATATAAGACAAATCCACAGCAAACATCATTCTCAGTAGTGAAAAACTGAAATAATATCCTCTAAGATCAGGAAAAAGACAAGGATCTCCACTCTTGCCACTCTAATTCAACATAGTTTTGAAAGTCCTAGCCATGGGAATCAGAAAAGAAAAATAAAAGGAATCCAATTTGGAAACCAAGAAGTAAAGCTGTCACTGTTTGCAGATGACATGATACTATACATAGAAAATCCTAAAGATGCCAACAGAAAACTACAAGAACTAATCAATGAATTTGGTAAAGTAGCAGGATGCAAAATTAATGCACAGAAAATTCTTGCATTCTATACACTAAGAACAAAAGACCAAAAAGAGAAATTAAGGAAACACTCCATTTACCACTGCAACAAAAAGAATAAAATAACTAGGAATAAAGCTACCTAAGGAGGCAAAGACCTGTACACAGAAAACTATAAAACACTGATGAAAAAATCAAAGATGACATAAAAAGATAGAGAGGTATACCATGTCCTTGGATTGGAAGATTTGATATTGTGAAAATGCCTATACTACTCAAAGCAATCTATAGATTCTATGCAATCCCTATCAGATAACCAATACCATTTTTCACAGAATTAGAACAAAAAATTTTACAATTTATATGGAAACGCAAAAGAAGCAATTTCGAGAAGGAAAAACAGACCTAACAAAATAAGGCTCCCTGACTTCACACCATACTACAAAGCTATAGTAATCAAGAAAGTATGGTACTATAATAAAAACAGAAATATAGATCGATGGTACAGGACAGAAAGCCAGAGATAAACCCACACACATATGGCCAGCTAATCTATGACAAAGGAGGCAAGAACATACAATGGAGAAAAGACAACTTCTTCAATAAGTGGTGCTGTCAAAACCGGACAGCAACATGCAGAAGAATGAAATTAGAACACTAAAATCATACACAAAGATAAAATCATAATGGATTAAAGCCTTAAATATAAAGGCAGACACTATAAAAGTCTCAGAGGAAACATAGGAAGAACACTCTTTGACATAAATCACAGCAAGATCGTTTCTGACCCACCTCCTACAGTAATGAAAATAAAAACAATAAGAAACAAATGGCACTGAATTAAACTTAAAAGCTTTTGCACAGCAAAAGGAAACCATAAACAAGATGAAAAGACAAGCCTCAGGATGGGAAAAATATTTGCAAATGAAGCAACTTACAAAGGATTAATCTCCAAAATACACAAAAAGCTCATGCAGCTCAATATCAAAAAGCAAACAATCCAATGAAAAAATGGGTGGAAGATCTCAGCAGACATTTCTCCAAAGAAGACATACAGATGGCCTCCAAACACATGGAAAGATGCTCAACATCGCTAATCATTAGAGAAATGCAAAGCAAAACCACAGTGAGGTATCAACTCACTCTGGTCAGAATGGCCATCATCAAAAAATCTACAAACTACAAATGCAGGAGAGGATGTGGAGAGAAGTGAATCCTCTTAGTCTGTTGGTGGGAATGTAAATTGATACAGCCACTGTGGAGAACAGTATGGAGGTTCCTTAAAAAACTAAAAATAGGGCTACCATATAACATGGCAACTCCACTCCTGGTCATATAGACAGAGAAAACCATAATTCAAAAACACACATGCAGGGGGAGAACTTCAAGACAGCAGAGGAGTAAGATGTGGAGATCACCTTCCTCCCCACAAATACATGAAAAATACATCTACCTGTGGAACAACTCATAGAGAACACCTACTGAATGCTGGCAAAAAACCTCAGACTTCCCAAAACACAAGAAAATCCCCATGTACCTGGGTAGGACGAAAGAAAACATAAAAATAAAAAACAGAGACAAAAGAATAGGGATGGGACCTGCACCTCTGGAGGGAGCTGTGAAGGAGGAAACATTTCCTCACACTAGGAAGCCCCTTAAATGGTGGACTCGGGGCTTGGGAGGGCAGCTTCAGAGCCATGCAGGAGAGTGCAGCAACAGGGGTGAAGAGGGCAAAGTGGAGAGATACCCGCACAGAGGACCAGTGGCGACCAGCACTCACCAGCCTGAGAGGCTTGTCTGCTCACCACTGGGGCAGTTGGGAGCTGGGAGCTGAGGCTCGGGCTTCAGAGGTCAGATCCCAGGGAGAGGACTGGAGATGGCTGTGTGAACAGAGCCTAAAGGGGGTTAGTGCACCACAGCTAGTCGGGATGGAGTCTGGGAAAAATCTGGACCTGCCTAAAGGCAAGAGACCAGTTTTGGGGTGTGTGAGGTGAGGGGATTCCTTCCCTGTCTGCCCCCACAAGGCAGAGCACTGCCTAAACAAGGTCCAGAGACAGGCATGGGCTGCGCCTATCAGCCTGGAACCCAGAGACGGGCATGAAATGCTAATGCTGTTGCTGCAGCCACCAAGAAACCTGTGTGTAAGCACAGGTCACTATCCACACCTCCCCAGGAGGCCGCACAGCACGCCACTGCCAGGGCCCCGTGATCCAGGGACAAGTTCCCTGGGACAACACTTGGTGCACCTCAGGCTGTTGCAATGTCATGCTGGACTCTGCCACCGCAGGCTCGCCCCACATTCTAATTATAACTACTGTACCCCTCCCTCCCCCTGGCCTGAGTGAGCCAGAGCCCCTTAATCAGCCTCTCCATTAACTCTTTCCTGTCTGGGTGGGAACAGAGGCCTAAAGGCAACCTACATGTAGAGGTGGGGCCAAAAGCAAAGCTGAATCCCAGAAGCTGTGCAGCCTCAGGAGCAGCTGATTAAATTCCCACAATCAACTTGATGTACCCTGCATCTGTGGAATACCTAAATAGACAAGGAATCATCCCAAAATTGAGGCAGTGGAATTTGGGAGTAACTGTAGACTTGGGGCTTGCTGTCTGTGGCTGATCTGTTTCTAATTTTTATGTTTATCTTAGCATAGATTTTAGCACTTGCTATCATTGGTGAATTTGTTTATTGATTTGGTTGCTCTTTCTTTTTTCCTTTCCATTTTTCCCTTTTAAATTATTATTAAATTTAAATAATTTTAAAATATATTTACTTTTCTTTCTTTTTTCCTTCCTTTTCTTCTGAGCCATGTGGTTGACATGGTCATGGTGCTCCATCCTGGTGTCAGGCCTGAGCCTCTGAGGTGGGAGAGCCGAGTTCATGACACTGGACAACCAGAGACCTACCAGTCCCACGTAATATCAAACAGTGAGAGCTCTGCCAGAGATCTCCGTCTCAATGCTAAGACCCAGCTACACCCAACAGTCAGCAAGTTCCAGTGCTGCACGCTGCATGCCAAACAACTAGTGAGACAGAAACACACCACCACCCATTAGCAGAGAGGCTCCCTAAAATCATATAACTTCACAGACACACCAAAACAAACGACTGGATGTGGTGCTACCCACCACAAAGACAAGTTCCAGCCCTACCCACCAGAACACAGGCACCAGTCCCCTCCACCAGGAAGCTAACACAACCCACTGAACTGACTTCACCCACTGGGGACAGACACCAAAAACAATGGGATTGACAAACCTGCAGCCTGAAAAAAGGAGACTCCAAACAGAGTAAGTTAAACAAAATGATAAGATAGACAAATATGCAGCAGATGAAGAAGCAAGGTAAAAACCCACCAGACCAAATAAATGAAGAGAAAATAGGCAGTCTACCTGAAAAAGAATTCAGAGTAATGATAGCAAAATGATCCAAAATCTTGGAAATAGAATGGAGGAAATACAAGAAATGTTTAACAAACACCTAGAAGAACTAAAGAGCAAACAAACCATGATGAACAACACAATAAATGAAATTAAACTCTCTAGAAGGAATCAAGAGCAGAAACTGAGGTAGAAGAACAGATAAGTGACCTAGAAGATAAAATAGTGGAAATAACTACTGCAGAGCAGAATAAACAAAAAAGAATGAAAAGAATTGAGGACAGACCTCTGGGACAACATTAAACACACCAACATTTGAATTATAGGGGTCCAAGAGAAGAAGAAAAAAAGAAAGGGTCTGAGAAAATATTTGAGGAGATTATAATTGAAAACTTCCTTAACATGGGAAAGGAAATAGTCAATCCAGCCCAGGAAGTGCAGAGAGTGCATACAGGATAAACCCAAGTAGAAACATGCAAGATACATATTAATCAAACTATCAAAAATAAAATACAAATAAAAAATATGAAAAGCAGCAAGGGAAAAACAAGTAACATACAAAGGAATCCATATAAAGTTAACAGCTGATCCTTCAGCAGAAACTCTGCAAGCCAGAAGGGAGTGGCAGGATATATTTAAAGTGAAGAAAGGGAAAAACCAATAGCCAAGATTACTCTACCCAGCAAGGATCTCATTCAGATTAGAAAGAGAAATTAAAACCTGTACAAACAAGCAAAAGAGAATTCAGCACCACCAAACCAGCTTTATGACAAATGCTAAAGGAACTTCTTTAGGCAGGAAACAGAGAAGGAAAAGACCTACAATATCAAACCCAAAACAATTAAGAAAATGGTAATAGAAATATACATATTGATAATTACCTTAAGTATAAATGGAATAAATGTTCCAGCAAAAAGACAGACCGGCTGAATGGATACAAAAACAAGACCCATATATATGCTGTCTAGAAGACACCCACTTTAGAACTAGGGACACATACAGACTGAAAGTGAGGGGATGGAAAAAGATATCCCATACAAATGGAAATCAAAAGAAAGCTGGAGTAGCAATTCTCATATCAGACAATAGAGACTTTAAAATAAAGACTATTACAAGAGACAAAAAAGGACAATACCTAATGATCAAGGGATTAATCCAAGAAGAATATATAACATTTGTAAATATTTATGCACCCAACATAGGAGCACCTCAATACATAAGGCAAATACTAACAGCCATAAAAGGGGAAATTGACAGTAACACAATCATAGTAGGGGACTTTAACACCACACTTACACCAATGGACAGATCATCCAAAATGAAAATGAATAAGGAAACACAAGCTTTAAATGATACATTAAACAAGATGAACTTAATTGATATTTATAGGACATTCCATCCAAAAACAACAGAATACTCTTTCTTCTCAAGTGCTCGTGAAACATTCTATGGGAAATATCATATCTTGGGTCACCAAACAAGCCTTGGTAAATTTAAGAAAGTTGAAATCATATCATGCATCATTTCTGACCACAACACTATGAGACTAGATATCAATTACAGGAAAATAAAACTGTAAAAAATACAAAAACATGGAAGCTAAAAAATATACTATTAAATAACCAAGAGATCACCGAAGAAATCAAAGAGAAAATCAAAAAATACCTAGAAACAAATGACAATGAAAACACGACAACCCAAAACCTGTGGGATGCAGCAAAAGGAGTTCTAAGAGGGAAGTTTATAGCAATACAATCTTACCTCAAGAAACAAGAAACTTTTCAAATAAGAAACCTAACCTTACACCTAAAGCAATTAGAGAAAGAAGAACCAAAAAAACCCCAAAGTTAGCAAAAGGAAATAAATCATAAAGATAGGATCAGAAATAAATGAAAAAGAAATGAAAGAAAAAATAGCAAAGATCAATAATAAAAGCTGGTTCTTTGAGAAGATAAACAAAATTGATAAACCATTAGCCAGACTCATGAAGAAAAAAAAGGAAAAGACTCAAACCAACAGTATTAGAAATGATAAAGGAGAAGTAACAACTCACACTTCAGAAATACAAAAGATCATGAGAGATTACTACAAGCAACTATATGCCAATAAAATGGACAAGCTGGAAGAAATGGACAAATTCTTAGAAAAGCACAACCTTCTGAGACTGACCCAGCAAGAAATAGAAACTATAAACAGACCAAACACAAGCACTGAAATTGAACCTGTGTTCAAAAATCTTCCCACAAACCAAAGCCCAGGACCAGATGGCTTCACAGGTGAATTCTATCAAACATGTAGAGAAGAGCTAACACCTATCCTTCTCAAACTCTTCCAAAATATAGCAGAGGGAGGAACACTCCCAAACTCATTCTATTAGGCCACAATCACCCTGATACCAAAACCAGAAAAAGATGTCCCAAAGAAAGCAAACTACAGGCCAATGTCACTGATGAACATAGATGCAAAAATCCTCAACAAAATACTATCAAACAGAATCCAACTGCATATTAAAAGGATCATACACCATGATCAAGTGGGGTTTATCCCAGGAATGCAAGGATTCTACAATATATGCAAATCAATCAATGTGATACACCATCTTAACAATTTGAAGAAGAAAAACCATATGATAATATCAAGAGATGCAGAAAAAGCTTTCAAGAAAATTCAACACCCATTTCTGATAAAAAAATCTCCAGAAAGTAGGCATAGAGGGAACTTAACGCAACATAATAAAAGCCATATATGACAAAGCCATGGTCAACATCATTCTCAATGGTGAAAACTGAAACCATTTCCTCTAAGATCAGGAACAAGACAAGGTTGCCCACTCTCACTGCTATTATTCACCATAGTTTTGGAAGTTTTAGCCACAGCAATCAGAAACGAAAAATAAATAAAAGGAATCCAAATTGGAAAGAAGAAATAAAACTATCACTTTTTGCAGATTACATGATTCTATACATAGAGAATCCTAAAGATGCTTCCAGAAAACTACTAGAACTAATCAATGAATTTGGTAGAGTAGCAGGATACAAAATTAATGCACAGAAATCTCTGGTATTCCTATACACTAATGATGAAAAATCTGAAAGAGAATTTAAGGAAACACTCCCATTTACCACTGCAAAAAAAGAATAAAATACCTAGGAATAAACCTACCTAAGGAGACAAAAGACCTGTATGCAAAAACTATAAGACACTGATGAAAGAAATTAAAGTTGATACAGATGGAGAGATACACCATGATCTTGGATTGGAAGAATCAACATTGTGAAAATGACTATAGTCTTCAAAGCAAACTACAGATTCAATGCAATCTCTATCAAATTACCAATTGCGTTTCTCACAGAACTAGAACAAAAAGTTTCACAATTTGTATGGAAACACAAAAGACCCCAAATAGCCAAAGAAATCTTGAGAAAGAAAAATGGTGCTAGAGGAATCAGGCTCCCTGACTTCAGACTATACTACAAAGCTTCAGTAATCAAGACAGTATGGTACTGGCACAATAATAGAAATATCGTTCAATGGAACAGGATAGAAAGCTCAGAGATAAACCCACACACATATGGTCACCTTATTTTTGATAAAGGAGGCAAGAATATACAATGGAGAAAAGAAATCTTCTTCAATAAGTGCTGCTGGGAAAACAGGAGAGCTACATGGAAAAGAATGAAATTAGAACACTCCCTAACACTTTATAAAAAAGTAAACCCAAAATGGATTAAAGACTTAAATGGAAGTCTAGACAGTATAAATGTCTTAGAGGAAAACATAGGCAGAACACTCTATGACATAAATCACATCAAGATCCTTTCTGACCTACCTCCTAGAGAAATGGAAATAAAAGCAAAAATAAACAAATGGGACCTAATCAATTTTAAAAGCTTTTGCACAGCAAAGGAAACCATAAACAAGATGAAAAGACAACCCTCAGAATGGGAAAAAAATATTTGCAACCAAGCAACCGACAAAGGATTAATCTCCAAAGTATACAAACAGCTCATACAGCTAATGACAATACAAAATGACTAATTAAAGGTAAGATCAGAACAACAACAAAAAATCCACATAAATAATGGGTTCACTCTTTTGGGCCTACGGTATCATATTATCAGATTAAAAAAGCAGAACTACTAAGTTCTATTTTGTTACACTTTCTCTTCAAAGAAGAATTATTATCAAGCTAGATAGAGCAGACAAACATGGTTATGAGAGAACTGAAGTGCATTATGATAGGTGAGGAAAGAGTAAGAGAACAACTAGCTGTTGTAAAATAAATCAAACTTCCAGAACCAGACACATTATAAACTAGGACACCGAAATAAACTACTGGACTGAAAATAGAAGAGGTGCTGGAACACTGGATATGTGGTTTTCTGGTTTTATAAAAAGGAGGGAGATAAAAACCAAAAACTTTATAAACTCTAGTAAGGTGAAAGTAATATGAAGTCCCTAGAAAGGAACATGAAAGCATAAAGTTCACTGGCAAAGGTAAATATAAAAACAAAACAGAATATTATAATACTCTAATGGTGGTATATAAATCACTTAATTCTGGTATAGAATTTAAAAGACCAAAGTATAAAAAATATAACTATAAAAATGTGTTAATGGATACAGAATACAAATTATGTAATTTGTGACATCAACAACATAAAGTGTGGGGGGAGAAGAAGTAAAAGTGTAGAGGTTGTGGATGCAATTGAAATTGTTTTTGACTTAAAATAGATTGCTATAGCCATAAGATATTTTATATAATCCCCATGGAAATCACAAAAAAATAACTATAAAAATGCACAAAAGAAAATGGGAAAAGAATGAAATCATGTCACTATAAAGAGTCAAGTAAACACAAAGGAAAATAGCAAGAGGAAAGAGGGACAAAAGAGCTACAAAGTAGACAGAAAACAGTGAACAAAACAGCAATTGTAAGTCCTTCCCTATCAATAATTATTTTAAATATATATGCATTTAACTCTCCAATCAAAATAATAGAGTGGCTGAATGCATTTTAAAAAACCCCAAATCCAATATATACTGTCTACAAGTGACTCATTTTATATTTAAGGCTACATACAGGCTGAAAGTGAAAGAATGCAAAAATATGTTCCATCCAAATGGTAACAAAAAGAGTAGAGGTAGCCATATTTGTATCAAACAAAACAGACTTTAAGTTAAGAACTGTCATAAGAGACAAAGAAGGACATTTATAATGGTAAAAGGGTCAATTCTATAGAAATATATAACAATTATAAATATATATGGACCCAACATCAGAGCACCCAAATATATTAAGCAAATATTGACAGAATTGAAAGGAGAAATAGATAGCAACACAACAATACTAGGATTTTTCAACACTAATAAATAGAACATCAATACAGAAGACCAATAAGGAAACACAGAACCTGAACAACACTATAGGCCACTTTAGAACACTGTGGATCTGTCAGACATATATAAAACCCACATGGAACATTCTCTGGGGTAAATCACATGTTAAGTGACAAAACACGTCTTAATAAGTTTAAGAAGATTGAAAACATATCAAGTATCTATTCTTACCACAATGGAATGAAATTAGAGATGAATAGTGGAAAGAAAGTTGGAAAATTCACAAATATGTAGACATTAATCAGCACATCCTTGAGCAATCAATGTGTCAAAGAATAAATCAAAAGGGAAATTAGAGCATCATGTGGTGTAAGAAGTTTCGCTTATTAACCCCCCTTTCTGACAATGAATTAGACACCTATCCATGAATAAAACAATTGTTGTAGGATCTAGCACCATATACCAATGGACCCAGGAGGAGTCTCACCCACCTGTGCATCTGGTAATAGGCAGACAGACCTTGGTACAGACTTTGGAACCTGCAGAGCCAGAAAACAGCAAACCTGCCCAGGTTCCTCTCACCATGTTTAGGTAAAAACCTGGAGATGCTGAACTGGACAGATTCCCACTCACAAGAGAGAATTTGCAGAAGTCCATCCTTCCTGAGGGGAGATTCTAGCATGTCATTGGAGGAAAAAAAATGTTCCCCCCACCAAAGATATACTGCATGGGGCTGATTTATCTGGCTGCAGTGATTTCTCCCTCAGGGGAAAAGGAGAACAGTGAGTAGAGTGACTGGCTTCCCCAGTTTTGTGGGATGCAGCTGGTGAAACTCATTTTCCTCCAAGAGCACGCAAAGTACTGAGGTGAGACTGGGGGGGAGGAAGGATATTGGGAAAGAGGCAAATAAGAATTTCAAAGGGCAAAAAAGGGAGCTCAGCAGCAAGCCCGCCCATGAGCCTTTGGGAGTACCACACCCAGGGATCTCTCTTCTGGATCCTCAGGCCCCCAACATGCAGAGTGCTAAACCCACACCTCCTCCCACTCTGAGGCCAATTCCTGTGTGTGCCTCCATGTGTGGTGCATGATAGAGAGCTCCAAAAAACAAGGGGGCACAACAGAAAACAGGCCCCAGTCTATTGGCAAGGGAGAAAGCACAAACTTGAGGTATAGTGTCACTTTCTGGAAAATTAAAGACAGGTTTCCAGTAGCCAGCCTGATGAGTTGTAAGAGTCAGAGAAGACATAAAACTTAAGAATGCTGCCACAAGAGGGCGCAAGAAGAGTGGAGCAGGTGTACTGATACAAAGAGGGAGAAAACCCAAGATAATAACACCACCATCAAACAGAATACTGCACCTTGAAGGTAACTAGTAAAGATTTAAGGATATATCTTCTATTTTAAATGCAAAAGCAGCAAAACAAAAGTACAAGTAATGTGAAAATTCAAGGAAATATAACATCACAAAAGGAAAATAATAATTCCCCAATAACAGAGTTAAAGGCATGAAATTTTGTGATCTAGCTGATAAAGAATTCAAAAGTGCTGCTTCTTTAAGAAACTCAATATTCTACAAACTATATGATTATCTCAATAGATGCAGAGAAAGCTTTCGACAAAATTCAACACCGATTTATGATAAAAAAACCCTGCAGAAAGTAGGCATAGAGGGAACTTTCCTCAACATAATAAAGGCCATATATGACAAACCCGACAAAGCCGACATCGTCCTCAATGATGAAAAACTGAAACCATTTTCACTAAGATCAGGAACAAGACAAGGTTGCCCACTCTCACCACTATTATTCAACATAGTTTTGGAAGATATAGCCACAGCAATTGGAGAAGAAAAAGAAATAAAAGGATTCCAAATCGGAAAAGAAGAAGTAAAGCTGTCACTGTTTGCAGATGACATGATACTATACATAGAGAATCCTAAAGATGCTACCAGAAAACTACTAGGGCTAATCAATGAATTTGGTAAAGTTGCAGGATACAAAATTAGCACACAGAAATCTCTGGCATTCCTATACACTAATGATGAAAAATATGAAAGTGAAATTAAGAAAACACTTCCATTTACCACTGCAACAAAAAGAATAAAATATCTAGGAATAAACCTACTTAAGGAGACAAAAGAACTGTATGCAGAAAATTATGACACTGATGAAAGAAATTAAAGGTGATACAAATAGATGGAGAGATATACCATGTTCTTGGATTGGAAGAATCAACATTGTGAAAATGACTCTATGACCCAAAGCAATCTACAGATTCAATGCAATCCCTATCAAACTACCACTGGCATTTTTCACAGAACTAGAACAAAAAAATTCACAATTTGTATGGAAACACCAAAGACCCCGAATAGCCAAAGCAAACTTGAGAAAGAAAAACGGAGCTGGAGGAATCAGGATCCCTGACTTTAGACTATATTACAAAGCTACAGTAATCAAGACAGTATGGTACTGGCACAAAACCAGAAATATAGAACAATGGAACAGGATAGAAAGCCCAGAGATAAACCCACGCACATACGGTCACCTTGTCTTTGATAAAGGAGGCAAGTGGAGAAAAGTGGAGAAAAGACAGCCTCTTCAATAAGTGGTGCTGGGAAAACTGGACAGTTACATGTAAAAGAATGAAGTTAGAACTCTCCCTAACACCATACACAACAATAAACTCAAAATAGATTAAGGACCTAAATATAAAGGCAGACACTATGAAACTCTTAGAGGAAAACATAGGCAGAACACTCTATGACATAAATCACAGCAAGATCCTTTTTGACCCACCTCCTAGACAAATGGAAATAAAACGAAAAATAAACAAATGGGACCTAATGAAACTTAAAAGCTTTTGCACAACAAAGGAAACCATAAACAAGACCAAAAGACTACCCTCAGAATGGGAGAAAATATTTGCAAATGAAGCAACTGACAAAGGACTAATCTCCAAGATTTACAAGTAGCTTATGCAGCTCAATAACAAAAAAACAAACAACCCAATCCCAAAATGGGCAGAAAACCTAAATAGACATTTCTCCAAAGAAGACATACAGATTGCCAACAAACACATGAAAGAATGCTCAACATCATTAATCATTAGAGAAATGCAAATCAAAACTACAATGAGATATCATCTCACTCGGTCAGAATGGCCATCATCAAAAAATCTAGAAACAGTAAATGCTGGAGAGGGTGTGGAGAAAAGGGAACACTCTTGCACTTTTGGTGGGAATGTAAATTGATACAGCCACTATAGAGAACAGTATGGAGGTTCCTTAAAATACTAAAAATAGAACTACCATACGACCCAGCAATCCCACTACTGGGCATATACCCTGATAAAACCGTAATTCAAAATGAGTCATGTACCAAAATGTTCATTGCAGCTCTATTTACAATAGCCAGGACATGGAAGCAACCTAAGTGTCCATCATCAGATGAATGGATAAAGAAGATGTGGCACATATATACAATGGAATATTACCCAGCCATAAAAAGAAATGAAATTGAGATATTTGTAGTGAGGTAGATGGACCTAGAGTCTGTCATACAGAGTGAAGTAAGTCAGAAAGAGAAAATCAAATACCGTATGCTAACACATATATATGGAATCTAAGAAAAAATAAAGGTCATGAAGAACCTAGAGGTAAGACGGGAATAAAGACACAGACCTACTAGAGAATGGAGTTGAGGATATGGGGAGGGGGAAGGGTAAGCTGTGACAAAGTGAGAGAGTGTCATGGACATATATACACTACCAAACGTAAAATAGATAGCTAGTGGGAAGCAGCCGCATAGGACAGGGAGATCCGCTCGGTGGTTTGTGATCACCTAGAGGGTGGGATAGGGAGGGTGGGAGGGAGGGAGATGCAAGAGGGAAGAGATATGGCAACATATGTATATGTATAACTGATTCACTTTGTTATAAAGCAGAAACTAACAGACCATAGTAAAGCAATTATACTCCAATAAAGATGTTAAATAATAATATTTTTTTAATTTAAAAAAATGAGCTACAAGAAAACTCAGAAAAACAATTCAACAAGGTCTTGAAAAAATACTTGATCAAAATGAAATGGGAAACATATAAAAGAACCATATAGAAATTCTGCTGCTGAAGTATACAATAAGTGAAATTAAAAATGCAATAGAGAGCATCTGCACTACAATAGAGCAAATGGAATCCTGAATAAGTTAGTTTTTAATTTACCCAGTTAGAGGTGAACAAAGAAAAAGAGAATGAAAAAGACCAAGGAAAGGCTACATGGTATATTGGATTCCAGTAAAAGAACAAATATTAGAATAATCAAGAATCCTAAGAAGAGAGGAAGAAGGGAGCAGAAAACTTATTTAAAAAGTAATAGTCAAGAACTTCCCAAACCTGGGGAAAGAACTGGACATCCAAATACATAAAATGAATACAGGCATACCTCATTTTATTGTGCTTCACTTTATGGCACTTTGCAGATACTGTGTATTTTACAAACTGAAGGTTTGTGGCAACCCTGCATTGAGCAGGTCTATTGGTGTCACTTTCCCAGCAGCATTTGCTCACTTTGTTTCTCTGTGCCACATTTTGGTAATTCTTGCAATATTTCAAAGTTTTTCATGATTACTGTATTTTTTATAGTGATCTGTGATTAGTGATCTTTGATTGTTTCTATTGTAATTGTTTTGGAGCACTACAAACTGCACCCACATAAGGCAGAGAAGTTAACTGGTAAATGTTGTGTGTGTTCTGACTGCTCTACCATCCAGCTGTTCCTCCATTTCTCTTCCTCTCCTCATGCCTCCCTCTTCCTTGAGACATACCAATATTTAAATTAGGCCAATTAATAACCCTACAATGGCCTCTAAGTGAAAGGAAGACTTGCACATCTCTCAATATAAATCAAAAGCTAGAAATGATTAAGCTTAGTGAGGAAGGCATGTTGAAAACTGAGATAGGCCAAAAGCTAGGCCTTTTGTGACAAACAGTTAGCTGAGTTGTGAATGTGAAGGAAAAATTCTTGAAGCAAATTAAAAAATGCTACTCCAGTAAACACATGGATAAGTGAAATAACCTTATTGTTGATGTGGAGAAAGCTTCCTTAAGCCACAGCCTAATCCAGCACAACGCCCTAACTCTCTAAAATTCTATGAATGCTGAGAGAGGTAAGGAAGCTGCAGAAGAAAACTTTGAGGCTGGCAGAGGTTCATGAGGTTTAAGGAAAGAAGTCATCTACATAACATCAAAATGCAAGGTGAAGCTGCAAGTGCTGATGGAGAAGCTGCAGCAAGTTACCCAGAAGATCTAGCTAAAATACTGAATGAAGGTGGTTACCTACCCTAAGCAACAGATTTTCAATGTAGACAAAACAGCTCTATATTGGAAGATGTCATCTAGGACTTTCATAGCTACATAGGAGATGTCAATGCCTGACTTCAAAGATTCAAAGAACAGGCTGACTGTCGTAAGGGGTAATGCAGCTGGTGACTTTAAGTTGAAACCATACCCAAAATCCTAGGGCCCTTAAGAATTATGCTAAATATACTCTGCCTGTGCTCTATAAACAGAACAACGAAGTCTGGATGACACCACATCTGTTTACAATATGGTTTACTAAATACTTTAAGCCCAATATTGAGACATACTAATCAGAGAAAAGATTCCTTTCAAAGTATTCCTGCTCATTGACAATGCACCTGGTCACCCAAGAGCTCTGCTGGAGATGTACAATGAGATTTACATTGTTTTCATGCCTGCTAACACAATATCTCTTCTGCAGCCTGAGGATTAAAGAGTAATTTCAACTTTCAAGTCTTGTTATGTAAGAAATACATTTCATAAGGCTATAGCTGCCATAAATAGCGATTCCTCTGATGGAACTAAGAAATGCAAATTGAAAGCCCTCTGGAAAGGATTCACGATTCTAGACGCCATTAAGAACATTCAGAGGAGCTTCAAGATGGCGGAAGAGTAAGATGTGGAGATCACCTTCCTCCCCACAAATACATCAGAAATACATCTACATGTGGAACAACTCCTACAGAAAACCTACTGAACGCTGGCAGAAGAACTCAGACCTCCCAAAAGGCAAGAAACTCTCCCACGTAACTGGGTAGAGCAAAAAAAAAAAAGAAAAAAGGGAAACAAAAGAATAGGGAGGGGACCTGCACCAGTGGGAGGGAGCTGTGAAGGAGGAAAGGTTTCCACACACTAGGAAGGCGCTTCATGGGCGGAGATTGGGGGTGGTGGAGGGGGAAACTTCAGAGCCACAGAGGAGAGCGCAACACAGGGGTGTGGAGGGCAAAGTGGAGGGATTCCCACACAGAGGATCGGTGCTGACCAGCACTCACCAGCCCGAGAGGCTTGTCTGCTTACCCTCTGGGAAGAGTAGGGGCTGGGAACTCAGGCTCCAACTACCATAGGATCCCAGGGAGAGAATGGGGTTGGCTGCGTGAACACAGCCTGAAGGGGCTAGTGCACCACAGCTAGCCAGGAGGGAGTCTGGGAAAAAGTCTGGAGCAGCTGAAGAGGCGAGAGACTTTTTCTTGCCTCTTTGTTTCCGGGTGTGTGAGGAGAGGGGATTAAGAGCTCTGCTTAAAAGAGCTCCAGAGACGGGCGCAAGCCACGGCTATCAGCATGGACCCCAGAGACGGGCATGAGATGCTAAGGCTACTGCTGCAGCCACCAAGAAGCCTGTGTGCAAGCACAGGTCAATATCCACACCTCCCCTCCTGGGAGCATGTGCAGCCCGCCACTGCCAGGGTCCTGTGATCCAGGGACAACTTCCCCGGGAGAACACACGGCACGCCTCAGGGTGGTGCAACGTCACGTCTGCCTCTGCTGCCGCAGGCTTGCCCCACATCCCGTGCCCCTCCCTCACCCTGGCCTGAGTGAGCCAGAGCCCCTGAATCAGCTGTTCCTTTAACCCTGTCCTGTCTCAATGAAGAACAGATGCCCTCACGTGACCTACATGCAGAGGCAGGTCCAAATCCCAAGCTGAGCCCCAGGAGCTGTGCGAAAAAAGAAGAGAAAGGGAAATGTCTCCCAGCAGAATCAGGAGCAGCAGATTAAATCTCCACAATCAACTTGATGTACCCTGCATCTGTGGAACACCTGAGTTGACAATGAATCACCCAAATTGAGGAGGTGGACTTTGGGAGGAACGATGTATATATATTTTTCCCTTTTTCTCATTTTGTGAGTGTGTCTGTGTATGCTTCTGTTTGTGATTTTGTCTGTATAGCTTTGCTTTCACCATTTGTCCTAGGGTTCTCTATGTCCATTTTTTGTTTGTTTGTTTGTTTGTTTTTAGTATAGTTTTTAGCACTTGTTATCATTGGTGGATCTGTGTTTTGGTTTGGTTGCTCTTTTCTTTCTTTATTTATTTTTTATTACTTTTAAAAATTGTTTTAAAATAATTATTTTTATTTTAATAACTTTTCTTTTACTTTATTTTATCTTCCTCTTTCTTTCATTCTTTCTTTCTTTCTTTTCTCCATTTTATTCTGAGCCATGTAGATGACAGGCTCTTGGTGCTCCAGCTAGGGGTCAGGGCAGTGCTGCTGAGATGGGAGAGCCAAGTTCAGGACACTGGTCCACAAGAGACCTCCCAGCTACATGTAACATCAAGCAGAAAAAAATCTCCCAGGGATCTCCATCTCAAGTCCAAGACCCAGCTGCACTCAATGACCAGCAAGCTACAGTGCTGGACACCCTATGCCAAACAACTACCAAGACAGGAACACAACCACATCCATTAGCAGAGAGGCTACCTAAAATCATAATAAGGCCACAGACACCCCAAAACACACTACCAGATGTGGACCTGCCCACCAGAAGACAAGATACAGCCTCATCGACCATAACACAGGCACTATTCCCCTCAACCAGGAAGCCTACACAACCCACTGAACAAAACTTAGCCACTGGGGATACACCAAAAACAATGGGAACTACGAACCTGCAGTGTGGGAAAAGGAGACCGCAAAACACAGTAAGTTAAACAAAATGAGAAGATAGAGAAACACACAGAAGATGAAGGAGCAAGGGAAAAACTCACCAGACCTAACAAATGAAGAGGAAATGGCCAGTCTACCTGAAAAAGAGTTCAGGATAATGATAGTAAAGATGATCCAAAATCTTGGAAATAGAATGGAGAAAATACAAGAAACGTTTAACCAAGACCTAGAAGAACTAAAGAGGAAACAAACTGTGATGAAAAACACAATAAATGAAATTAAAATTAATCTAGAAGTAATCAAGAGCAGAATAACTGAGGCAGAAGAACGGATAAGTGACATGGAATATAAAATAGTGGAAATAACTAGTGCAGAGCAGAATAAAGAAAAAAGAATGAAAAAAACTGAGGACAGTTTCAGAGACCTCTGGGACAACATTAAACACACCAACATTCAAATTATAGGGGTCCCAGAAGAAGAGAAAAAGAAAGGGACTGAGAAAATATTTTAAGAGATTATTGCTGAAAAATTCCCTAATATGGAAAAGGAAATGGTTAATCAAGTCCAGAAAGCACAGAGAGTCCCATACAAGATAAGTCCAAGGAGAAACACGCCAAGACACATATTAATCAAACTATCAAAATTAAATACAAAGAAAACATATTAAAAGCAGCAAGGGAAAAACATCAAAAGACACACAAGGAAATCCCCATAAGGTTAACAGCTGATCTTACAACAGAAAATCTGCAAAACAGAAGGGAGAGGCAGGACATATTTAAAGTGATGAAGGAGAAAAACCTACAACCAAGATTACTCTACCCAGCAAGAACCTCATTCAGATTTGACAGAGAAATTAGAACATTTACAGACAAGCAAAAGCTAAGAGAATTCAGCACCACAAAGCCAGCTTTACAACAAACGCTAAAGAAACTCCTCTAGGCAGGAAACACAAGAGAAGGAAAAGACCTACAATAACAAGCCCAAAATAATTAAGAAAATGGGAATAGGAACATACATATTGATAATTACCTTAAATGTAAATGGATTAAATGCTCCAACCAAAAGATATAGACTAGCTGAATGGATACAAAAACATGACCCATATATATGCTGTCTACAAGAGACCCACCTCAGACACAGGGACACATACAAACGGAAAATGATGGGATGGAAAAAGATATTCCATGCAAATGGAAACCAAAAGAAAGCTGGAGTAGCAATTCTCATATCAGACAAAATAGACTTTAAGATAAAGACTATTACAAGAGACAAAGAAGAACACTACATAATGCTCAAGGGATCGATCCAAGAAGAGGATATAACAATTGTAAATATGTATGCACCCAACAAAGAAGCACCTCAATACATAAGGAAAATGCTAACAGCCATAAAAGGGGAAACCGACAGTAACACAATCCTAGTAGGGGATTCTAACACCCAACTTTCACCAATGAACAGATCATCCAAAATGAAAATAAATAAAGAAACACAAGCTTTAAATAATACATTAAACAAGATGGTTTTAACTGATATTTATAGGACATTCCATCCAAAAACAACAGAATACACTTTCTTCTCAAGTGCTCATGGAAGATTCTCCAGGATAGATCATATCTTGGGTCAAAAATCAAGCCTTGTAAATTTAAGAAAATTGCAATCATATCAAGTATCTTTTCTGACCACAACGTTATGAGACTAGATATCAATTACAGGAAAGATCTGTAAAAAATACAAACACATGGAAGCTAAACAATACACTAGTTGATAACCAAGAGATCACTGAAGAAATCAAAGAGGAAATCAAAAAATACCTAGAAACAAATAATGAAAACACGATGACCCAAATCCTATGGGATGCAGGAAAAGCAGTTCTAACAGAGAAGTTTACAGCAATACAATCCTACCTTAAGAAACAAGAAACATCTCAAATGAACAACCTAACCTTACACCAAAAGCAATTAGATAAAGAAGAACAAAAGAACCCCAAAGTTAGCAGAAGGAAAGATATCATAAAGATCAGATCAGAAATAAAAGAAATGAAGGAAATGATAGCAAAGATCAATGAAACTAAAAGCTGGTTCTTTGAGAAGATAAACAAAATTGATAGCCAGACTCATCAAGAAAAAAGGGAGATGACTCAAATCAATATAATTAGAAATGAAAAAGGAGAAGTAACAACTGACACTGCAGAAATACAAAGGATCATGAGAGATTACTACAAGCAACGCTATGCCAATAAAATGGACAACCAGGAAGAAATGGACAAATTCTTAGAAAAGCACAACCTTCTGAGACTGAACCAGGAAGAAATAGAAAATATAAACAGACCAATCACAAGCACTGAAATTGAAAATGTGATGAAAATCTTCCAGCAAACAAAAGCCCAGGTCTAGATGGCTTCTCAGGTGAATTCTATCAAACATTTAGAGAAGAGCTAACACCTATCCTTCTGAAACTCTTCCAAAATATAGCAGAGGGAGAAACACTCCCAAACTCATTCTATGAGGCCACCATAACCCTGATAGCAAAACCAGACAAAGATGTCACAAGAAAAGAAAACTGGAGGCAAGTATCACTGATGAACGTTGATACAAAAATCCTCAAAATACTAGGAAACAGAATCCAGCAGAACATTAAAATGATCATACACCATGATCAAGTGTGGTTTATCCCAGGAATGCAAGGATTCTTCAATATACACAAATCAATCAATGTGATATACCATATTAACAAATGGAATAATAAACACCATATGATCATCTCAATAGATTCAGAAAAACCTTTTGACAAAATTCAACACCCATTTATGATAAATCCCTCCACAAAGAAGGCACAGAGGAAACATATGTCAACATAATAAAGGCCATATATGGCAAACCCACAGCCAACTTCATTCTCAAGGGTGAAAAACTGAAAGCATTTCCTCTACAATCAGGAACAAGACAAGGTTGCCCACTCTAACCACTATTTTTCAACATAGTTTTGGATGTTTTAGCCACAGCAATCAGAGAAGAAAAGGAAATACATGGAATCCAAATCGTAAAAGAAGAAGTAAATCTGTCACTGTTTGCAGATGACATGATACTATATATAGAGAATCCTAAAGATGCTACCAGAAAACTACTAGAGCTAATCAATGAATCTGGTAGAGTAGCAGGATACAAAATTAATGTACATAAATCTCTTGCATTCCTATACACTAATGATGAAAACTCTGAAAGAAATATTAAGGACACACTCTCATTTACCATGCAACAAAAAGAATATAATACCTAGGAAAAAACCTACCTAAGGAGACAAAAGACCTGTTTGCAGAAAATTATAAGACACTGATGCAAGAAATTAAAAATGATACGAACAGGGCTTCCCTGTTGGCACAGTGGTTGAGAGTCCGCCTGCCAATGCAGGGGACACTGGTTTGTGCCCCGGTCTGGGAAGATCCCACATGTCGCAGAGCAGCTGGGCCCATGAGCCATGGCCACTGAACCTGTGTGTCTGGAGCTTGTGCTCCGCAATGGGAGAGGTCACAACAGTGAGAGGCCCGTGTATCGCAAAAAAAAAAAAAAAAAAAAAAGATACAAACAGATGGAGATTATACCATGTTCTTGCATTAGAAGAATCAATATTGTAAACATGGCTATATTAACCAAAGCAATCTACAGATTCAATGCAATCCCTATCAAACTACCACTGGCATTTTTTGCAGAACCAGAACAAAAAATTTCACAATTTGTTTGGAAACACAAAAGACCCTGAATAGCCAAAGCAATCTTGAGAAAGAAAAACGGAGCTGGAGGAATCAGGCTCCCTTACTTCCGACTGTACTACAAAGCTACAGTAATCAAGACAGTATGGTACTGGAACAAAAACAGCAATATAGATCATTGGAACAGAATAGAAAGCCCAGAGGTAAACCAATGCCATATGGTTACCTTATCTTTGATAAAGTAGGCAAGAATATGCAATGGAGAAAAGACAGTCTCCTCAATAAGTGGTGCTGGGAAAACTGGAGAGTTACGTGTAAAAGAATGAAATCACAACACTCCCTAACACCATACAAGAAATAAACTCAAAATTGTTTAAAGACCTAAATGGAAGGCCAGACACCATAAAACTCTTAGAGGAAAACATAGGAAGAACACTCTTAGACATAAGTGACAGCAAGATCCTTTCTGACCCACCACCTTGAGAAATGGAAATAAAAACAAAAATAAACAAATGGGACCTAATGAAACTTAAAAGCTTTTGCAGAGCAAAAGAAACCATAAACAATATGAAAAGAGAATCCTCAGAATGGGAGAAAATATTTGCAAATGAAGCAACTGAAAATGGATTAATCTCCAAAGTATAAAAACAGCTCATGCAGCTCAATATCCAAAAAACAAACCACCCAATCCAAAAATGGGCAGAAGCCCTAAATATACATTTCTCCAAAGAAGACATACAGCTGGCCAACAAACATATAAAAGGATGATCAACATCACTAATCATTAGAGAAATGAAAATCAAAACTACAATGAGATATCATCTCACACTGTTCAAAATGGCCATCATCAAAAAATCTACAAACAATAATTTCTGGAGAGTGTGTGGAGAAAAGGGAACCCTCTTGCACTGTTGGTGGGAATGTATATTGATACAGCCACTATAGAGAACAGTATGGAGGTTCCTTAAAATACTAAAAATAGAGCTACCATATGACTCAGCAATCCCACTCTTTGGCATATACCCTGAGAAAATCATAATTAAAAAAAAGTCATATACCACAATGTTCATGGCAGCTGTATTTAGAATACATAGGAAATGGAAGGAACCTAAATGTCCATCAACAGATGAATGGATAAAGAAGATGTGGCACATATATACAATGGAATATTACTCAGCCATAAAAGAAAATGAAATTGAGTCATTTTTAGTGAGTTGGATGGACCTAGATACTGCCATAAAGAGTGAGTTAATTCAGAAAGAGAAAAACAAATACTGTATGCTAAAACATATATATGGAATCAAAAAAATGGATCTGAAGAACCTAGGGGCAAGACAGGAATAAAGACACAGATGTAGAGAATGGACTTGAGGACATGGGGAGGGGGAAGGTAAACTGGGTTGAAGTGAGAGAGTAGCACTGACATATATACCTTACCAAATGTAAAATAGATAGCTAGTGGGAAGCAGCTGCATAGCATAGGGAGATCAGCTCGGTACTTTGTGACCACCTAGAGGGGTGGGATGCGGAGGTTGGGAGGGAGATGCAGGCGCGTGGGGATATGGGGATATATGTATATGTATAGCTGATTCACTTTGTTATACAGCAGAAACTAACACAACATTGGAAAACAATTATACTCCAATAAAGATGTTAAAAAAAAGAAATACATAGGATCATAAGAGACTACTAGGAACAGTATATGCCAAACAATCAGATAACATATAAGAAACAAATAAATTTCCCCAAATATACAACCTACCAAGATTGACTCAGGAGGAAACAGATAATGTAATCAGACCAATAATTATTAAGGAGACTGAATCAGTAATCAAAAGCTGCCCAGCATAGAAAACCCCAGGACCAGATGGTTTCATTGGTTAATTCTACCAAATGTTAAAAGAAAAATTAATACCAATCCTTCTCAGACTCTTCCAAAAAATTGAAGAGGAAGGAACACTTTTAAATTCATTTTACAAGGCCAGCATTACCCTGATACCAAAGCTAGATTAGGAGTCTACATGTAAATAAAACTATAGACCAATATCCCTGATGAATACAGACACAACAATTCTAAACAAAATATTAGCAAACTGATGTCAACAATACATTAAAAGGATTATACATCATAAGCAAGTGGGATTTATCCCTGTAATGCAAGGATGGTTCAATATGCAAAGCAATAAAGGTGATACACCATATTAGCAGAAAAGAAAAAAATATATGATTATCCCTGAAGATGCAGAAAAAGCATCTTTCAATATACAATATGTGTTCAAAACTAAAACCCTCAATGAACTGGGTATAGAAGGAACATACTTCAATATAATAAAGGCCATATGACAAACCCACAGCTAACATTATACTCAACAGTGAAAATTTGAAAGCTTTTCCTCTAAGATCAGGAAAAAGCTAAGGATTCCCACTCAGACCACTCTTATTCAACATAGTACTGTCAGTCCTCACTAGAGAGCAATTTAGCAAGACAAAAATAAATAAATAAATAGAAAAATAAATAAATAATAAACATCCAAATTGGAAAGGAAAAAGGAAAATTGTCATTATCTGCAGATGATATGATCTGATACTAAGAAAAAGTCTAATGAGTCAACCATAAAAATATTGGAACTAATCAACAAACTCAGTAAAGTTGCAGGATATAAAATCAACATACAGAAATCAGTTTTTTTTCTTTAACAACAAAACATCTGGAAAAAACATAACTAAGCCATTCACAACATCATCAAAAACAATAAAATACAGTTGACCCTTGAACAAAGTGGGGGTTGGGGAGCTGATGCTCTGTGCAGCCAAAAATCTGCATATAACTTATATGCCCTCCATGTATGTGGTTTCTCTGTACCCCCCATTACACATCCACAGATTCAACCAATTGTGGATTATGTAATACTGTAGTATTTACTATTGAAAAAAAATCCATGTATAAGTGGACCAGCACAATTCAAACACATGTTGTTCAAGGGTCAACTGTCTTTAGAAGATATCTGCACAATGAAAATTACAAGTCCTTGATGAAAACAATTGAAAAGACACAACCAAATGGAAAGACATCCTGTGTTCATGGATCCGAAGAATTAATATCATTAAAATGCCCAACTATCCAAAGCCTTCTGTAGATTAAATGGAATCCTTATCAAAATTCCAATGGCATTTTTTAACCAGAAAGAAAATATAAACAATCATAAAATTTGCATGGAACCACAAGACTCCAAATAGCCAAAGCAATCATAAGAAAAAAGAACAAAGTTGGAATCATCACACTTCCTGATTTCAAACTATACTACAAAGTTATAATAATCAAAACAGTATGGGACTGACTGGCATAAAATAGACACACAGAGCAACTGAATACAATTGAGAGCCCAGAAATAAACCCCACATATATGTTCAACCAATATTTGACAAGGGTGCCAAGAACACTCAATGACGAAAGGATGGTCTCTTCAACAAATGGTATTAGGAACACTGGATAATCAGATGCAGAAAAATTAAACTGGATCCCTATCTTACACCACTCACAAAAATTAACTTGAAATGGGATAAAAATTTAAACATAAGATCTGATACCATAAAACTCTTAGAAGAAAACATAGGAAAGAAACTCCTTAACATTGGACTGGGCAATGTTTTTTGGTATTACACCAAAAGCACAAGCAACAAAAGCAGAAATCAACAAATAGAACTACATCAAATATAAAAGCTACACAACAAAAGTAACAATCAAAAAAATGAAAAGGCAACCTATGGAGTGGGAGAAAATATTTACAAAGCATATACCAAATAAGGAGTTAACATCTAAAGTATATAAATAATTCATACAACTCAGTGTAGAAAAATACAATACAAAATGAGCAAAGGAACTAAATGGACATTTTTCCAAAGAAGACATACAAATGGCTAACAGGTACAAGAAAAGATGTTCAACATCACTAATCATCAGGGAAATGCAAATCCAAACCATGAGATATCACCTCACACCTAATAGAATGGTTACCATCAAGAAGATAAGAGATGTGTTGGCGAGGATGTGGTAAAAAGGGCACCTTTGTACACTGTTGGTAGGAACATAATTTATTTCAGCTACTATGGAAAGTAATATGGAGATTTCTCAAAAAATTAAAAATCGCACTACCATTTCAAGTCCACTAATGAGTATATATCCAAAGGAAATGAAAACAAGATGTTAAAGAAATATATGCACTCCTATGTTTACTACAGCATTATTCACAATAGACAAGATATGGAGACAACCTAAGTATCTGTTAACAGGTTACTGGATATAGAAGCTATAAATATAAATATATATCAATACATACACACATATACTCACACACACACACACACACACACACACATACATTGAAACATTATTCAGCCATGAGAAAGGAGGAAATCCTGCCATTTGCAGCAACATGAATGGACATTGAGGACATTATGCTAAGTGAGATAAGTCAGACAGAGAAAGACAAATACTGTATGATATCACCTACATGTAGAATCTAAAGAAGCCACCTCATAGAAACAGAGTAGAATCATGGTTCTCAGAGGCTAGCAGTAGGCAAGTTGGGGAAACATTTATTAAGGGTACAAACTGGGAACAAGTGAATAAATAAGTCCTAGAGTGCCAATATATAGCATAGTGATTATAATCAACAATATTATATTATAAACTTCAAGGTTTCTAAGAGACTAGATCTTAATTGTTCCCACCACATACACACAAAAATGGTAATTATGTGACATGATATAGGTGTTAGCTAACGCTATGGTAATAATCATATTGAACATATAAATCTATCAAATCAACATGTTGTACAACTGAAACTTACACAGTGTTATATGCCAATTATATTTCAATTAAAAAACAAACTTAAGATGGTTTTAAGAGTGAAAAAAGGGAAATAAGAAAGTATCTTAAGACAAATGAAGATGAAAACACAACATAGTAAAACGTGAGATTCAGTAAAAGCAGTACTAAGAGAGAATTTTATACCAGTATTCACCGACACTAAAAGAGAAGAAAGATTTCAAATAATCGGCATAACTTTACATCTCATGGAACCATAAAAAGAGCAAACTGTGCCCAAAGTTAGAAGGAAGTAAATAATAAATATCAAAGCAGAAATAAATGAAACAGAGAATAGAAAAAAATTAAGAGTTGGTTCTTTGAAATGAAAACAAAATTTTAAAACCTTCAGCTAGAGTAACTAAGGAAAATAGAAAGAAGAATCAAATAAATAAAAAAAGAAATTCAAGAGGTGACATTACAACCAAAACTGATATCACATAAATTAAAAGTATTACAAGAGATCACAGCGGACTATTATAAATAATAACATGCCAACAAACTGGATAACCTGGAAGAAATGGATAAATTGCTAAAAACATACAACCTACCAAGACTAAATCAGGAATATATTGATAATCTGAACAGACCTATAACTAGCAAGGAGAGTAAATGAGTAATCAAAAATGTTCCAACAATGAAAAGCTTAGGACCAGATGGTTTCATGGATGAACTCTACCAAACATTAAAGAAGAACACCAGTTCTTTTCTCTTTCAAAAAATTAAAAAGGAGGAAACACTTGCAAACACAATTTATGAGGCCAGCATTACCATGACACCACAGGCGTAAAAAGATACTAGAAGATACTAGATAGATACTAGATACTAGATACCACAGGCGTAAAAAGATACTAGAAGAAAGAAAACCAATATCCCTGATGAATACAGATGCAAAAATCCTAAACAAAGTATTAGCAAACTGAATTCAATAGAACATTAAAAGGATCATACACCATAAACAAGTGGAATTTATCCCTGGGATTCAAGGATAGTTCAACAGAGGAAAATCAATGTGATATATCACATTAACAGAACAAAGGAAAAAATATGATTATCTCATAGATGCAGAAAAAGCATTTGACAAATTTCAACACTCTTTTATTATAAAAATACTCAACAAATTAGGAATGGAAGGAAATTACCTCAACATAATAAAGGTTGTATATAAAAATCCCACAGTAACATCACACTCAAGAGTAAAAAAACTGAAAGCTTTTTTTCTAAGTTTAGGAACAAGGCAAGGATGCCCACGTTCACCATGTAAATTCAACATAGTATTGAAGACTACTGCTAGCTAGATCAATTAGGCAAGTAAAAGAAATTTAAAAGGCATCAAAATCAGTTCAGGACACAAAATCAACATTAAAAAATCAGCTGTATTTCCATACACTAACAATGAACAATCTGATAGAAAATTAAGAACATAATTGCAATTACAACAGCATCAAAAAGAATAAAATAATTAGGAAAAATTTAATCAAGGAGCATAAGACTTGTACACTGAAAACAAAAAACATTGCTGGAAGAAATTAAAGATTACATAAATAATTGGAAAGACATCTCATGTTCATGGATTGGAAGGCTTAATATAGTTTAAATGTCCACACTACCCAAAGCAATCTACAGATTGAATACAATCCCTATCAAAATCCCAGGGCATTTTTACGGCAAACAGAACAAAATTGAAGGCCTCATATTTCCTGTATTCAAAACATATTACAAAGCTACACTAATTAAAACAGTATAGCATAAAGACAAACATATAGACCTATGTAAGAGTACAAAGAGCCCAGGAACAAACTCACCTATATACAGTCAACCGTCTTTGACAGGGTAGTCAGAACACACAATGGGGAAAGGACAGTCTCTTCAGTAAATGATATTGGAAAACTTAATGTCCACATTCAAAAGAATGAAACTGGACACTTATCACATATCATACACAAAAATCAACTCAAAATGGATTAAAGACTTAATTGTAAGACCTGAAACCATAAAACTCCTAAAAGGAAACATAGAGGAAAAGCTTCATAATATTGATCTTATAAATGATTTCTTGGATATGACACCAAAAGTACAGGGCAACAAAAGCAAAAATAGACAAATGGGAGTATGTCAAACTAAAAAGCAGATTCACAGAAAAACAGATGATCAACAGAGTGAAAAATCAACATATGGAATGGGAGAAAATATTTGCAAGACATATTTCTGATAAGGGGTTAATTTCCAAAATATATAAAAAACTCCTACAACTCAATAGTAATCAATCCATCAATTAATCTTAATTAAAAAACAAAGAAATGACCTGAATAAACATTTTTCCCAAAGAAGACATACAAGTGGCCAAGATGTATATGAAAAGATGGTCAAGCATTGCTAATTATCAAGGAAATGCAAACCAAAACCACATGAAGATATTACCTCACACCTGTTTGGATGGCCATTATAATAAAAGAAAAAAAAAGGAAAATAACAATTGTTGGAGAGAATGTTTAGAACCCTTGTACCATGTTGATGGGAATGTAAAACAGTGCAGTTACTAAGGAAAACAGCATGGAGGTTCCCTAAAACTTTTTTTGAATACTACCATATGATCTAACAATCCCACTTCCGGGTATTTGTCCAAAAGTAGTGAAAATGGGATCACTAAGAGATATTTGCACTCCCATGTTCACTGCTGCATTATTTACAATATTCAAGAGGTGGCAACAACCTAAATGTCCATTGA
Source organism: Stenella coeruleoalba (assembly GCF_951394435.1). NCBI lineage: Eukaryota > Metazoa > Chordata > Mammalia > Artiodactyla > Delphinidae > Stenella > Stenella coeruleoalba. Next base: position 48,851,409 of record NC_137152.1, on the reverse strand, counting down.
TGAATACACAGATAAAGAAAATATGGTAAATACATACAATGGAATATTATTTGGCCTTAAAAAATAAGGAAACCCTGTTATGTGCTACAACATTGACAAATCTTAAGGACATTATGCTAAATGAAATAAACCAGTCACAGAAAGACAAATAGTGCATGTTTCTACCTATATAGGGTATCTAAAGTAGTCCAAAGTAGTCAGACTCACAGAAACAAAAAGTAGAATGGTGGTTGCCAACAGCTCCCACCATGGTGGGGAAAATAGGGAGTTACTGTTAAATGAGTACAGAGGAAAATAGGGAGTTACTGTTAAATGAGTACAGAGTTTCAGTCATACAAGATGAGAAAGTTCTAGAGATAGGCTGTATAATACTGAACTCTTAAAATTTTGTTGGGAGGGTAGATCTCATGTTATGTGTATCTTACCACAATTTTTAAAAATTGAAGAAGTAGTCCTAACATATCAATAATTATTTTAACATATAAAAAACTTAAATTCACCAATTAAAATACAGAGATTGGCAAAGTGGATTAAAAAAAAAACATGGTTCAGTATATGCTGTCTGCAAGAAATTCACTTCAAACAAAGATATGTGTAGGTTGAAAGTAAATGGATGGGAAAAAAAGGTATACTATTGAAGCATGACTATTTAAGAAAGCACTTTTGCATAAAGTAGACATCAGAGCAAGGAAAATTAGTAGGAATAAAAAGGAACATTATACCACATTCATGAAATAACATAATTATAGAGATAGAGAACAGATTAGAGGTCAGGGTTAGGGAAAAGGGCAAAGCAGGCGAGTGTGGCTTTATAAAGGGTTAGAATGAGAGAGCCTTGTGATGCTACAGTTAAGTATTTTGATGTGGCAGTGATTACATTAAGCTGCACATACACATACACACACAAGTGCTTATATAAGTGGGGAAATATGAATAAGATCAATGTCAGTTTTCTGGGTTTTGATATTGTACTATAATTATGTACCATAGCACTGGGGGAGGCTAGGTGAAGGGTACACAGGGTCTCCTTTTACATTTATTGCAACTTCCTATGCATCTAAAATTATTTCAAAAATGTGTATATGTACACATGTGTGTACACACGCACACACATACACACATTACACTGGTCTCCTTGCTGTTTCTTGAACATGTCAAACAAGCTCCCACATCAGGGCCTTTGCAAATTCTGTTCTCTCTGCCTGAAATGCTCTTCTTCTTGATATTCACATGTCCTGCTTCATTCATGTCTCGCACCTTCCCTGACCAGTGTTATTTAAAACAGTATCATTTAGTATTCTTTATCTCCTTATTTATCTTGGTTTATCAACCTCACAGTCCTTATTACTCTGATGTTATATATTATATATTATTTGTTTTCACTGCCTGCATCATCCTCTAGAATGCAAACTCCACTGAGTGTAGGAACTTTGTTCTGTCCATCACTATTTCCCCCGTGCCTAAAACAGAGCTGAGTACATAGCAGATATTCAATAAATAAACATTAAGTGAATGAATAGATCAAAAGGGGAAAAACAGATTCAGTTTATAATCTAGATTTCCCCATAGACAAAATATCATATTTATATGACTGTTTCTTTAAGCCTAATAACATTAAACCATATAGTCCAATTATTTACTCTTCCAAACCACCCTCTGTTCTTATGCTTCTTTTAAAAAGTTACTTTTGAAAAAAAAAAGGGTGTAACCCATGGACTTCTGGTGTTTTCTGCTTCATTGTAATGACATGGGAGAATTATTTTGATTTTCCTCTATATTTACTTTGCTTAGACAAAAATATTAAATCAAGTATTACTTTATATTTTATGAGTTTTTCTAAGTGTATTAAAATTTTATTGGATACTCTGGTTACCTGGCTGGTAACATTTAGGAACAACTAGAAACCAGAAACCTAGGATTCAGTCATAGCTTCTCATATGACCTTCAATAATTTTTTAAAATCATCCCTGGGCCTCAGTTTTCTTCTCCTTAATATGAAGAGACTAGGTAATATATCTAATGTTCCTTTTTATTCTATGAATGAAGATAAGCATATGGCAAATGTTCTCTATTTCTGATTATACTCCATGGTAGATTCCATTTGAGATTCTGTTTAGCCCACAACCTCCCTTTCTATAGGAACTTTATGTCCCTTCATAGGGTTGGGGCCAAATAGCCATGTGTATACCACATGATCTTGCCCCTCCAGCTGTAGATAATCAAATCCTGGGTTGACATCTGGTCCAAACTGGGTCAATCAAAAATGGGAATTGGGATTCAGAAATGCTAATGAGTCTCTGCTGATTGCCTGCATTTAGAACATGTAAATTTGGGAGCTCTAGGGTAAGCCCTGTTTGGCTAGGTGCTGAGGGAGTGAGAAGAATAAAGCATACAAGCTGAAAGAAGCAGAGATAAACAGGAGACCCTTAGGTTCCAGGGATGGGGAGGGAGGAGAGAAAGAGGGTGAAAAGCTCCCATAGCCATTGACAGCTTTTCATTCCTAGTTATACTCCCTCATGTGCCTAGACTCTTGTATCTTTAATATAAATTCCTTTTTTTGTTTTCACCTAGTTTGATGTACATCTTTGTTATTTGCAACCAACAATCCTTAATCAAGATGGACACAATTGGGTCAGTGATCAACAAACAAAATTATGCACAACTTAAAGCTCTAGACATGTTATGCAAAGTATCCTTGCCCCAGTTTCATTACATACTTGAATTAATCCTTAGTTAATTAGAAAATTCATTAACCAAGATATTTTATTCAATAGCCTTTAGTTAACTGAAGTCTCTGGGACTACCTGGATTAAAAACATTCATAATCCAACGGAAATACAACAATTACCTTCCAAAATCAAATGGTTTTAAAATTTGTTCTAAGCTTCTGCCCCCTTCTGTTAGTGCAGACTACTAATAATTAAACAGATTTCACTAGTTTCTATTGTGCATTGGATGTTTGGCTATGAAAAAAGTGTTACATGAATGCTCAGTCTCTATTCGTCTCATCCATAATGGTAAAGGGAACAGGAGATGGAGAGAGTTCTAATTAGTTATAAAATTCCAGAGAGCTAATTTTTTATTCTAGTTGATCCAATGACCTCTGTGTTATTGCCTCCTTTGCTCTTACTCCTAAAATCTAAGATCTATAAGTGAAGAGCAATGAGTTACATAATAGAGACAAATTATCATTATTGTAAAAGGCATTGAAGCAGAAAACTAGCTTTTTTTCCCCTTCCCAAAGAGAATCAATAGTAAATAAGAAGCCTCTAGCAACCCTGTTATTGGGTATAGTTGTGCTCTGTCTTGGTTAACTTTGACATTCATTACAGCTTCTCGTTAGAAGAATTTCATTTCTTAACACAAGAAATGCTGTTTCTTAGAGCCTATTGCATCATAATATAAACAGAACAAATCTGCATCATACATTTGCATGTATGCATTGTACGATTATTAATTCAGAACTGGTGAAGGAGGTCCTGAAGTTTTACTATTTTCAGAGCTGTTGCAATGCCATTAACATATCAAGAATGCTTGGTATAATTTTTAATGAACACTTTACTTTCTTACTCTGATGAATTAATAAGAAAAATTTGTAAAATCACATAATTTACATGCAAATAATATTGCTACCGCAGTTTTTAAAACATTTGAAAGCAGTTCACCACAACTATTGCCCTAATTTTGTTTAAACTATTAACAGAGATTCAAATCCCTTTTCTTGTAAAGAGCCCAATTCAATTAACATCCTAACTCTCATATATTCAATAGAGCACTTAGAAGACATTTTAAAATACATAAAACCTAGATGTTCCTACATTCACCCATCTTAACACTTATTTTAATTAAATATCAGTGCTTTAATAGCCAGTAAAAAAAGATATTTTTAGCATGACTACTATATCCAGGCTATAACAAGTTTTTGATTGGGGGATCTGAATTAAGGAAATTTTATTTCACTATAGTTTGGACCCCAATGATTCAGAATTTGTGATAATTCAGACAGGAGCTGAGATTAAATTGACCTCAGTATTATTTAAGAAGAGTTTGATAAGCAAACTAATAGTGTAAACAAGATAGTAGAGAAGATACTAAACTACTTAAAAGAAAAAGTGCTTCCAATCGCCTTTAAATACTTTATAAATATCTCATTACACATAATTCATTGATATACTAACTACAAATCATTCCCATCTGTTTATTAAAGCAAAATTCCTAAGGGTAGTACTTTGTTTAACCTAGTTCTGGTTACTACATGCACAAAGAAGCCATAAAAACTGCAGTTCATAAAAAATATTCTAAAATTCAAAACTTCAACCATTTTAGACCTATTCTTCCAAAGTTATTACAAATTAAGAAAAATCTGAAACATATGGAATCTAATACCCATTTTCTTATACCCCTACTCTTTTCCTTCTTCTATGGAATCACAAGTATCTGTACCAATATGGTAGCAATAACAATACAATCGATGATAAATTAAAACTATTGATAATAAGCAAAACAACCCAGATAATGATAGCCTTGAAAGTACACAGGAAAAGAAACAATATAATATAATATAAACAATATAATATAAAAAACAATATAATATAAAAATAAACAATATAATATAAAAATCTCTAAATGTGTGCACATTTAGAGATTAAATTCAGCAAGACCAATTAAATGAATTACTATATGATATATGCCCAGCCCTGCAAAGGGCAAACAGCAATAAGTAATGAGACTAGCTTATGTATGACCTGTGGAATCAAACTTATTACTTGTCTCACACCTGATATGTCAACTAGTTTTCAATTTGAAAGAAAAATAAAAGTTATTCCAGGTGGATGATAAGAAATGTCACAGAATGTAAAAAGAATGCTTTGAATTCCTCAGTTGAAAGATGCTGTATAAACACAAAGTCTAGCAATAAGACAGAATGGAAAAATAGAGAAGATATTCCTTTTTATTCTAAATTTTGGAAAACCTATATTCACACACACACACACACACACACACACACAATTTAGATGATAAAAATGCAATGAAGAACTCTGAATCATCATCTGAATGAAAGGATCCATACTTTTAATCCAGAAGTAACTAACTTCTGACTTTTTCCTTCGTAAAATAAAGAAAATTATTTTTGAAGTAAAAATCTAGTGATTCAAAAATTGCCTGCGTTAGACACAGTAAACTCAGGGCTAGTTTTAAAATAACTTGGGCTAGTCTTCTTCATGGTGCTACTTCCAGTCAAATCACCCAGTTTCAAATGCAGCTTATCTGATATGGATCTAGCTTTTGAGACTATGACAGAAAATCTTTCCTGAATATCTTTTTAAAAATATAAATGTATTTTGTAAAACTCACTTTGGGGCCACAGAAATAGCTCATAATTGACAGTGAAAACAAACCAATATCCACAGCGGTTAGGAAAAGTGGAAATGAGGTACAAAAAGTGAACATGATGAGGAGTCATATAATTCAGGACTGTGAAAGGTTATGGAGATATTATACTGTACAAAGTAGTTTAATGAAGAGTGTTAGAAAACATCCATTTTTCTCATTATTAATCATATCAAAATTCAATTTCAGGTTTTCAGTTAACATTTATTGCATTTTAAAATTGCTACGAAAAGCTTCTCTTTCAGTAACAAAGTCTCACCATCAAATCCCTGAGGTGCATTAGTCCTTAAGAAAATAGGAATCAATCTGACCACAGGGAAACTTTTGGGTACCAACAGTCCAAAGAGAGTTAATAATTCATAATATAAGATATGATACTAAAAGAATGATAACTATGTGTGAGACAGTTCCTGTGAGTATTAGTTTATATCTTATATATGAAGGTTTATGTTTTATTTTGTTTGTAGGTACCATACTTTAAGAAGGAACTCAACTCTCCACTTTTCTTCCTATACTGAATTGGCTGTGGGTATTTTTCACTTAGTTAAAAAGGTTATGTTCCAGAAAATATGCTACAAAAATAATTGTCGGGTAAAAGTCATTTTTCCCATAAGCTTCCATAATAAAATCTAGAGATGTACTCAGCTGGGAAATTTTTCAATTGACATAATAAAGATCATACTTAAGAATATGATAACACTTTTAAAACTACATATTTAAAGAAAATTATAACTTATGGATACATCATTGGTACTCAGTGCTCTACCTTCACACAGTGGTAAAAATATTGAGAGTTATCTCTTATACGGTAACAAAACTAACAATTCCTTACCCTATTTCACATGCTGCTGCCACTGAGATTTAGCAATACACCTAAGATGTGTACCTGCCTTATACCACCATAGTACTTAGAACTTGACATATAAGGTAATTCTAACTTCCTCAACAGTTTCTCTATCATTTAAATTCACCAGTTCTCTTTCCAAAGGTCTTCCCTTTTGATACCAGCATAAGCAGCTAAGAACAGAAATGTGCCATAATGCTTAGCAAAGGAAACCCCAATGCCTTCTGAAAATATTTTGCTACCTGTTAACTGGTCAATTTCCAACAATGATCAGATATTCATTGACTGTGTCTGTGTGGACCATTCTGTTCTCTAATAGCTATTTAGAACTTATAAACTATTGTTATTTAACTAACAGCTGATATCCTAAGTAAAAGATGCTCAAAACAATTATATTTGTTGCAATTATTAGCTACTTTGAATTAAAGTTTATCAGTAATAACTATAATCAGAGAAGACTATTGCTGAAAGCAAAAGATACTAAATGAAAGATATAAGATGATATATAGAAGCCTCAAAAAAATTTAAGCTTGGGTATGTTATTCCTTAGAGTAAATCTGTGAATTAACTTGAAAGTTCTTTGTATTTGGAATTCAAATATGCAAGTTTCTTTGGGGGCGGGCATGACTCTTTTTTGATGTAAAAGTATATTTTACACTATTACATATTTTGCAGTATATTTTCTTGTTGTTATTTTTTTATATACAGACATCAAATTACAATGGATGACAAAAACCCAGAAGACTAGTCATGTAACTGATTCTCAATACAGCAGACAGTTGTTATAAAAGCACTATAAGTTCTGCAGAGGTTTGTAATTGCAGTTTAAACACTGATGTTAGTTGCCCATTATTAACACATGTGCTATTAATAACATTATTTTAGAACTTTGACAGACATCAATTTGCAGGACTCTAACATATCCCCCTTTGTTTTCAGAAAACAACAGAAATAGTAGTACTAATTAGCAGTACTAAAAACTAAGCTATCATGTATTTTAATGGACCAAAATTCATGTTGTTTATAGAATTTCCCTAATTTACTTTATTAAAAATTAGTCTTTGGAGCATATTAATAATCTAAAGTTGTACTAATCAGATCAGTCTTGTACAAAACACTTAGATTTTAACTGTCTTAGGAGACAGTGAAAAATGTACAGGTTATAAAAATATGTGAACCTAATACTCTATCTACATGTGCTCAGAAAACATTCTTACTTGCCCCAGGAAATAGGATTATTTTAAGTCTGACTTCTACAGTATCTACATTTGAAAAATTATTGACATTTAATAAAGGTATGTAATTTGTCATAAAATAAATTATGCCCAGTGCAATGTAGTTAATTGCCACTGACAGTCCTCTCCCCCTTTAGGTTTATCCAAGAGAGTAATTTTCACAAATATTCGAAAATCAAGTGCCTTAGCTCATGCTGTGCTGAACTCCTCCCCTTCCAACAAAGTCTATACTTCTGTCAAAAACCACATCAAGTCTGACTTTCTCTATAATGCCTTCTCAGACAAACACTAGCCTCCAAAGATCTCCTTTTACTCTTAACTCTTTTAGTTCTTATTCTGTATTATTCTATGTTCCATTTGTTGACCATCATGTCTCATGTATGTATTTTCTTTCTCCAATGGGTAAGCAATTTAACTCCTGGAACCTGTTTCCGTCTATTCTCCACAGTACCTAGTATAGTAATGGGCACTCGGTGAAACTAGAAAATAAAAGCTTGTTGAAAGTCTATTTAAAAAATAAAAACCTAACTCATTCCAGAGTTCACTGGTCAAATGCCTCGAAAATGAACTATTAATATTATCTTATAATTTGGCTATGACAATCTAGATAGATACTCTTGAGTATGTGGCCCCTTCATAGCCATAGTCATTACAATAGAATTTTAAATTGGATCCAAATTACTGCCATTTTCTAAACTTACTGCCTGTTTCTAAAAGTATGTGAAGGTGAACAGCAAGTATCCACATGGTACATTATTATTTCAAATAATTCAGACTTGAATTCATCAAGAACTTTTCCAAAACAAAAACATTTCTAACTTTGGAATCTAGCACGGAGAAACACATTTGTTTGCCAGTTCACAAAACAAACAATACTAGCTGAGGTCCAAGATTATTTTGCAGTGATACCCAGAATTATATTGTGCTTTAAATCATACCCAAGAGAACCTCAAACAACATGAAAGCTTCCAAAGCAAAGCATTTTACCCAAAACTATCGGAGTTGTCAGTCGACTGATTCACTAGATAAAGTTATCTAATCACAAATGGCATCTATATCCTTTTAAAAAACTTTAGCTTAAAAGCGTTTACTCAGAACTAAATTTAGCTTTTCCATTACTGCACTTCTTTCTCACTTATTTCTTCTTTTTCGAAAAAAAGAAGCCTGAAATGGCTTAAAAACCAGTAGGGAGGGAAGAGAGCCAAATTAAAGAAGGAACCCATCTTTCATTGTTTGCACACAGAAGTACCTTACAATCAAAATTACTAGTTAATCTAAATTCAGTCTGCTTTTGAAAGGGGTCAACTGTGAACTGTAATTTTTTTCAACCATTTGCTCTTAAAGAAACAACTTCACTCCTCAAAGATAATATTGCTAATTTAAAAAAAAGTACCTACAACTTTAGATCGTCATGTAATTACCCTGTGCAAAATACCACTTCAGGTTATTCATGCCAATGCTGTTTGGAGCAACTATTCTCAACTGCAGGCTACCCTAGGATGAACACATAGATCATAACATATCCTCGCTTTTATTAGGGACATTTTAGGTTTCCTCATCATACTTATTTTTTTTTTTTTGTATGTCATTCTGGATAAGTTCCTAAAACCTGTTTGTCCTGTTATCAGTCAGCCACTCTTCTCCTACTTCTCTTCAAGTTTGATGCCACTCTGCTAAGTCACGTGGAGTGTGTGTTTGCTAGTTTGTTTTATTAGTATTATTTAATATAAGTACTGTCTTCCTAACTTGTACACTTCTTCAGGAGTCAGAAACCAGGCACATGGCTTTCAGAAGCTCTCAGCACATAAGTAACAAGAAAACTGAAAAGTAAGGGGCCATGCCAGCTGCCTGTTCAAGCCTTGAGGCATGGAGCCACAGCAGCCTGAGAATTGGCTCTAGAGAAGCCTGCGGTTAGGCTGAGCCTCCCGAGAGCGAGAGCGAGGGAAAAAAAGGGGCGAGCACTGCACTGGAAACGTCTGTCCCCGAATTAGGGACCAGGCTACATGATTGTACGTAGAATTATCAGCATCCATGGCATCTAAGAAGCAAAGCCAGGCCTTAAGCACCGACCCCTCGTTCCTGGACGCCCGGGTTTAGACCAGAAAGTGATGCTTTTTAGAAGGAAAACTACCTCGAAGGGAATAGGGAACCGCGAGCAGATATGTAGGAGTGGCATCTCTGCAGGAGAAAGCAGCGCTTCAGTCGCCTCCCGGGGCCCCGGAGGCCGGAAAGGCTCCCCAGCACCGGGCGAGTGCGGTGCCACTACTCACCCCTACTCTCCTACGGTCCCCGTCGTCGCCCAGCTCGACACAGCCCCTGCAGGGGGAGCCCCTCCCCCGCCCGCCGCCAGGGGTGGGCTCAGCGGGCTAGAGGAAGCGGCGGAGCAGGTGTCCGTGAGCCGGGACTAGAGACGCGCCCCACGAGGAGCTGGGTGCAAGGGAGGTAGTCTGGTGCCTTGCGCTCCCTGGCGCCGCCAACTTCACCACCATCGACGTGGAGGGGCGAGGGGAGGCAATGGGGGGGAGGCCCTCGCCCAGCGGCTCGGATCCTCCCGGGGTACTAGGCCCGAGTTCGGGTGGGACCGCCGCCCCCGGCCCCCTCAGGGACGCGATCCCCAGGCCTAATTCCCGTCCCTCAGCCACCGTGGCCACAGAGCAGCGGCGGCTCCCTCTCGGGGCCGCGGTCGCAGCGGCATCCTCGTGCTCCTCCTTCCCTGGCGCCGCTGCCTACACACACAGCCTCGGCGCCCCGACCGCTGTCGCCTAGCAACCGCGCGCATGCGCCCCGCCCCCGCTGGCGACCGCCGTCACTGCTGGCGCCGCTGTCGGGGCTCAGTCAGCGACCTAGAAAAGGGCGCAAAAGCCCATTTCCTAGGGCCTGGATAGAGCGACATCAAGGTAGGGGTGAGGTGGGGAGAGGGGCAGGATATTCTGCAAATCGAAAGAGGCCGGAGAATTTAGGTTATGACCGTCTCCCGGCCCCTCCGCAGGCTCACTGATGATTGAGACTAACGCTCCCGACAATCTCCTAACTTATTCTTCAGACTCGCTTCCTCCAATCCAATACTTCACAAGGGCTTCCAGAGGAATTTTCTAAATAACTTCTCTGACCATGTCACTCATCTGCATAACTCCAGTGGTTAAGGGACAGCCCCCTTAATAGGGCCTAACCGTTCTTCACTATTGCAGCAGCATCCTCTCTGGTCTCCCTGCTTTTAGGCTTGTCTCCCTGAAATCCGTTCTCATATTTCTACCGGATTGATTTTTGTAAAACATAAATCTACTCTCACTTCCCTCTGGTTTAGAGAATGGGCTTTGGAGTTAGAGCCAGTTTTTAAATTCTGCCTCAAAACCGAGTAGCTATGTTTCCTTGAGCTAGGGTGCTTAACTTCTCTGAATATGTTTCCTCATGGAGTTAATTATAGCACCTGTAGACTGGTTTTGAGGATTAACTAAGAGAGTACATGTAAAGCACTTAACATACATAACTTACTCTGTCACAGAGTAAGCATTCAATAAAAATTAGAGCTATTTTCAGTAGGTCTTGTTGCCTATAATAAAATACGAACTCCCTAGCTTAGCATTCAAGGTCTTCTAAGATCTTGCCTCTATTTTTCTAGCCCTAGCTACTTTTCAATCCCCCCTGGGCACCCAGCAACAGACTAGTCCTTGCAGTTTTTGAGACACATCTAGATCTATGAAGTGCTTATATATAAAGGTTCATCTAGGGAAGAATTCTATGCAAACCCTCCAGTTAGCGAACATGTAAGTATCCAGTGGTCCTTCCCAAATTACACATGTTAATGTTAAAATATTGACACTGAGAATTGACTTGTAGGTAGTGACTCTTTACAAAAATTGTGTGGTTTTCTGGGGGCTTATTTACTTGATCTTTTTGAAATTAGGCTTAGAGTTTCTGTAATGTGTAATGACAGAAATATCACCAATTTTGAACTTAATATCAATACAATGCATAAACGTATTTACAAACATCCTGTGCCCTTCTGGATGTTTATTTAATAAAAGTTTGAAACATTTTAGTAAGTGTAAAAATAGCTGTAACATGTGTAAGAAGTTTGAGAGACCCCAGAAGAATTGCTAATGAAACATTAGTGTAATCTCAAATAGAATATAAGACTAAAATGAAACTTTATGAGGACCAGACAGCCAGAAAATACTGAAGAAATAGAAGAACAGTTGGAAAGGTGACAAAGAGTGGAAATAATGGAAATAATCAACAAACTAATCAACAGGGAAGATCATAACAGGGAATATGTATTACAACTGTGAATATGGCAGTGAGCTTGGATGGAGTTCTCACACAGATCATACCTTTACTTTTGTATGATACAGACGTGCCTTTCAGGTTCAAAGGAAGACAACTGCTTAGCGTTCCGTCTTTTGCAAGGGCCGTCAACAAGTCACAGAAGCAGACTTCTAAGATAACTTGCTTCGATCTTCTAAAATCTGTATTTAGTCACATAAAATCTTTATTCTCTATTCACTTATTGAACTCATAATATTCTATAGCACACATTTATTATGCTTACAGTGAAACAGATGAATAAATAATCACCTTTAATTCTCCCATATACCTTTCTAGATACAGAACTGTGTTACTGCTGCACTTAAGCTCCTTCAATAGTTTTCCTGGGGTTTCAATATAAAATCTGAGCTCTCACGCACAGCACTATATCTGTCTCTGTTATGCTGGTGAAGTAAAAACTCGACTATCAACAAAGAGAGACCTATCCACCTCAATATGGAAAGAAACAAAACATTTATTATTGAGTAAGCACAACACAGTAACCCTTAAGAGACTGCAAAGTCAGGATAAAGTTCCACACAGCTTACATAGTAAAGCAAATACAAAGTTTAATTGGGAATCGAGGCAGCTATTTGTTTAGTTAATTGACTTCCTCCAAAAGAATAATAAAACTTCTCTTATCTCCCCAAAAGACACCTTGAATCTTCCTGGAAGGCAAATGATTACACCTGCAGATGCGCTCCCACGTTAACACTGTCTTTACATTTCCAAAGGGAATATGGCTCATGACCTTGGAAACATTTCTACATTATAAAACTGGAGACTGAGACTTTCTAGTCCCTGGAGAGATTTATTTACATTCCAAAAGTTAGAGAGAGGATTCAGATCCACTATGTCCCCACAAAAGACGCTCTAAGAAGTGAAGGGGAGGAAAATAACCTCTTTGTCCTTTATTCACCTTTATTTACAATTCAAAAACAGAACTCTGTGTTGGTAAGGTAGATGGCACCTAGTAGATTATGAGGAAGTCTTTTTTTAAATATATTTATTTATTTATTTTTGGCTGTGTTGTGTCTTCCTTGCGGTGTGCGGGCTTCTCACTGTGGTGGCTTCTCTTGTTGCAGAGCACGGGCTCTAGGCGCGCAGACTTCCATAGTTGTAGCACACGGGCTTAGTTGCTCTGCGGCATGTGGGATCTTCCCGGATCAGGACTCGAACCCATGTCCCCTGCATTGGCAGGCGGATTCTCAACCACTGCGCCACCAGGGAAGCCCGAGGAAGTCTTTCTTAAATAAATAAGAAAGCCACAGAAGAGGTAGCATTGCTCTGGATGTTGATGAATGAGTAGGAGTTTTCCAGAAGGGGATAAGAATAGTCCATGCAAAGGAAGAAGTATATTCAAAGATCCAGAAAATGTGAAAGTGCATAGTATGTTCAGTGAAAGTAGAAAAGTTTGACTTACACATACTATATGTCTGTATTTAGGGGTTGAGCAGCATAAGGCTGTAATGGAGTTGAGTATAGAGAAGTAGGTTGGAGACAGATTGTGAAATGCCTTTAATGCCATGCCAGAGAGTTTGGAAAAGGTCTATATCTGATGGCTAAAATAGGGCCATGTACTAATACTTGCTTGGGGGTCCGGCACAAATATTAGATAGTGCTCCAGCCCCAAAGAGCTTATAATCTAATGGATGCAAGAAGGCAAGATAACAATTAGCATAAATGAAATACCGTAAGTTGACAAATGTATTTTAGGGGAATAGATATATTTTAGGGAATAGATTAGGAATAATAGTCTTTGGACAAAGTTTCTGAGAAAGCTCCTTGGAAACTGGATGAAGTTTCTGAGAAAGCTCCTTGGAAACTCCATCTTGAACTAAAACATAAGGGGTGTCCTTTATTGGAGTAGCACCTGTAATTCCAAATACTTGAACTCTGTGTAACCATTGCTGTAGTTCTACACCCCCCCCACCTCTGTTCCCTGTTTCCATTCCAGCTTTTCTGAAGAAAATCACTCTGACCTTTTAGTGTAAATTGATGTCGTCACAGGTTTAGTTTCTCATCTCAATACTTGGCACCACTTGGCAATCTTTCACTTTTTCTTGGTCAGTCCCTCTCCAGTTCTCCTCAGCTGTCATTCCAAACTCTAACCGTTCTCCACTATGACTGACACACTTCACCCACCTGTCAAACCCACCCACCAACCTTCCTTAAAAAATGGAAGCTATTAGGTGTTTTTCTCACCTGCATCTGCTCCCATATTATACTTCAATCCCTTCAGCCTCACATAGACTGTGTAAAACTACATCTTCCATCTGAGCTCCTGATCCTGTCTCATCCAGTTCCTCAGAGATCTTGCTTTATCACTTTTTCTGTCTTCAGTACCTTACACCTCTCCCTCTCTGACATTCTCCTCAGCGGATAAACATACTCAAGGCTCTTTCATCCTTAAAAGAAACACTTTCCTTTTACCCAGAGCTTCCTCTAGTATTCTTGAAGTGTCTCCTGTTATCCTATCACCTTTCCTTATGACCCAGAGGTCTCAAAAGTGGTTTACATTTACTGCCTCCATTCCTTCATTTCCAATTCACCTTTAAACCATTGATCTCACCTATATGTCTCCACTGAAACCTCTTTTGTGAATTACTGATAACTTTCTCTATGCAATGGGCACTTTTAAGCCCCTTTCTTTTGAACCTCACTGCCACATTGATTGTGTTGATTACTTCGATTTGCTTGAAGTTATCTACTCACTTGACTTCCAAACACACATTCTCCTTGTTCTTATTCTTCCTCTTTATCTTTCTCACTGATGTAAGTTTCATGGATTCCTCTTTTTCTACCCATCTCTTAAATGTTTATGTTCTTCTACGGTTCTGTCTATGGCCTATTTCTTTTGTTCTACTCTCCACACTCTATTACCTATACATGGATGACTTTCAAATCTATATTGTTAGTTCAGACCTCCCTCCTGATCCAACTGTCTACTAGACATCCTCACCTGGATGACCCCCAAACAATTCAAATTCATTTTGTCCATAACTGAATTCATCATCTTCCCATGCTAATATATTCTTCTTCCTTGTTAAGGGAGATCCCAAAAAAACTCACCAAAGGGAAACCCTGTTATTGTGTTATTATAGCACAATAAGTTTACCTTCTTGCAGAAACAGATGAAATGACTAGATTATGGCCATTTTATGTGCATTATGTCAAGACTGCTGTACCTTTTCCTGAAAAATATACTGCATATATGCACCAAGGAATAATAAGTTGTATTACTCAAAAGTAAGCTCCATGAGGTCAGGGATTTTTGTCTGTTTTGTTTACTGCTGTATCTCCAGTGCTTAGAATAGTACCTGGGGCATAGTAAGCCCTCAATAAATGAATGAATGCACATATCCCCTGCTTAAAGAGCCTTCATTTAGGAATTCTGCTAGATTGTAGCAGAATATATATGTTGATAGATTAGAAAAGAATGTGTCCTTTTTGTATTTAAAATAAAGTGAGAGGAAATTGTAGCTGCATTTCACCCAGATTTCTGTCCATGGGAAGTAAAGAAAAAGGATCAGGAAGGATAAAAACACTTCATCTATCACTTGGAACAGTCAATTGGCAGTTAGTTTTTCCAGGGGCTCAGATGTCTGCTATAGACAAAACTCCGAGGAGGTTTACCTCCAGTCTCTGAGTGAACAATGCCAGCTCCACTCCAAAAAGGTTGGAAGGATAGTGGGTAATACCTGGATCTTGTTTGGCGTTATATATTAAATGGTGAATAAAGAGCACGTGAAACTCTTTGCCTTGTCTCATGAGCCAGAAACTTAGAAGTCACTTTAGACTCTTTTACCTCCCAACCTCCACCACATCTAATTACGTTAATAAACCCTGTTGATTCTGTCTCCTAAATACCGCTCATATCCATCTTTCCTTTACACTTGCACTGCCACCAATTTTGCCTTAGTTTAGACCTGATCTTTTTTTAGAACTATTTCAACAACTTTCTAATTGGGCTCCTTGCCTTCACTCTTACTTCTCCTCCAAACCATCTTCCACACTGCTTCTTGAATGAGTTATCTTAAAATGCAAACCTTACTAAATTCCTCCCTGCTTAAAATCATTTCAAACCTACCCTCAGAGCCTATTGAATACACTCCAAGCTACATAATACTCTTTATAACCTGTCTCTTCTCCAACCTTATCTCCTACCATTCTCTGCATTCCAGTTCATGCACAGAAATATAGTACTTGCAATTCTCCTTTGAAAAACATCCTCCTTCTGGGAGCTTCTCTTCCTATCAGTTTATCCCAGTGTTACTGTAGAGTGTTCAGGTTATATGACCCCCTTAGACCCACGGTCTATCATAGTCCTTCCTCAGAAAATTGGAATCAAGACTAAGAGATTTCAGCCCACTCTGGCTGCTTTCTTATGCTGAGTAGTGTACACTTCAGAGCTGTTGGCAGCAACCATTTTTATGCCATATGGTCTGGGAAAAAGAAAAAGCTGGTCTGCTATGAAAGATGAAGCAGATATGCAGAGAGATGCAGAGATGAGAAAAGGGAGACTCCAGATAGCAGTTGAGTCCCTGGACTCCAACTATTTCCTTTAAGCCCACCTGCCTTATTGTTCTTGGGTTCCATACGACACTCTATCTTCATGCTAAATTGTCTTTGTTGCTCAAGCTAGTTTGAATTGAATTTCTCTTCCTTGCAAGAAAATACTGCTCTCCCATGTCATGATGCTTAATACTCCTGTGTCTTTGCTTATTCTTTTTCCCTTTAACTGGAAAACTGTTGCTCTTCCCATGACCATTTTACCTGACTAATTCCTGTTTTAGTAGAGAAGGTAGCACTCAGGTCCTTTACCTGTGCCAGGAAGATACCTACCTTTATTCCTTACCTTTTCTTCATTCCTTCCCAAAGAAAGGGAGTACTGATATTATAAGTCAGGTAGCATGACCATGATTGGGTCAGACTTAATAGTAGATGGTATCATTGTCTGCAAATAAGTCCTATGGCTATGCATGGCCCTTCCTTTCCTATTCCTTCTCTGTCTCTGTTGTGGGTATTGTAAGAAGGCCAGAATCTGCATTACAGAAGTTGGTCTCTCTCTCTCTTTCTCTCTCTCTCTCTGTCTCTCATTCTCTCTCTGTCTCTCATTCTCTCTCTCCCCATAAGCATGTTGGCATTAATTCAGATTACTGTGCCTTGTGACTACCCAGAGAACACTAGTATTTGGATTTGAGATTGGGAACAGGAGTGCCATTAGAGAACCTCACTTAGGTTTTAAATGAGCCGTGTTTCAACCACGCTTTTCCATCACTTTACACCAGGGAATATTTTGTGCAGTCCCCTATATTTAGTAATCACAGTTGCAGCTGGTATTAGGAGGAAAAGAGATTCTGTCCTGCAGTAGGAGATCCTTTGTGGAATGTAGATTGAAGAGACAGCTGCACTTCTGCTGAAGCTAGATTAGAAGGCAGAGTTCCACATGGAGAAAGGAAAGTTCTCCTTATGGCCAGCCAAGAAAGGGCCCTTTATATAGAAAGAATTTTGGTGTACATGCTTTTAGGCATTGATTAGAGGTATAGTATCTTTCTGTCCCCCTCCCACCACCTTGACTCTCACTTGGAGCTGAGTAATGACATATTTCCCCAAGACAGGTTACATCCTGCTGTGACAGGAAAATTTAGATGGTAGAAGAACAGTTTTGTTTCTATTTAGGTAACCAAAGTGTGGGGAATTCAAATACTGAGGGAAAACAATACTTCCATGGGTTCACATTTGATAAATGCCAATAGCAGCAGCAAAGAGCCAAAAAACATTATAGAGACATTTAGAAAATAAATGTGGAAGCTGACTTGATCTTTTGACAGGCAATTTCTCAGTTGAATTTTGTTTAATAGGCTATAGACATTGCACAATTAGCACAAATTTACAGGCATACAGATGAAGTTAAACCAAGATTTTGTCTTTTTTCTGTTCACTGTCTATCCTTGTTCTACAAGCAATAAGGCAGGTAAAAGTAGTATGTGGAACATTAATTTTCCTTAGGATTGTTGTAAGCACTTGTTCCTGCATTTTATGAGTGTGGGACTGAATCCTGAGAAAAGTATGACCAAAGGGAGACTTGAAGTTGTATCAGTACAACTTCAGAAGTGTTAGAAGAGTACAATCCCAGTGAAATGGAGCCAAGTCTGTAGCTGCTGAAAAAAATTAAACTCCACCCAGGCAACTAGGTGATACCTCTTCTGGCTGAGATAAAGGAAAATCAGAAGCTGGGGAGAAGATAATTTTTGGCTTTAATTTATTTGGGAATTTAATTTCTACAAAATAAACAAGTTTCCATATGGGACTCTATCTCTGTGGAAACAATATTTGAGGGATTTCATATTGTTCAAATGTAGGACATTATATTTCTGGGCTAGTGTTTCAGTATCTGGACTACTGCTACCATGTAGCACTACACATTGAACCAGACTAGACAATTGTCGATAAGCATAATTTGAGATGGAAAATAAAATATTGGGTATTTTTGGCCTGCTGTGCAGCTGTAGTACTGGGAGGATAAATAAAAGAATGATGAATATCTCAGAGATGTTATCACAAAAGAAATAGCAGAACTTCCCTGACATTCCATGGCTCTTCTCCCACAAGGGGTGATTACCATCATAGATAACCATCATCTTGACTATTAAGGCCAAAGGGTTAAGAGAGAATAAAATTTAGAGGAGTATAAAGGGAGAAAACCTCCCAGTCCCTCTTCTCACATCAGAAATATCTCTAACAGCTGGTTTCCACATGATTTCCTACTCTTTTCTTCCCTCTTCCTAAACATGAGGGAACACCAAACTGATAAATCAGGTGTCAAGACACTGCATGGGTCATATTGTCTTGTGAACTGAGGAATGGGGTCACTAGTCTAAAGGCCAGGCAGTTGAGCATGGCCTTGTTCTTGGCTGCTCCTCCTTCCATTCTGCTGGGATCATCAAAGTTCTTTCTCTTCACCTAATGTTCCTATGCCCTGCAAGCTATAAAATGGTGGTAATATTTTTATTCACACTGAGTTGGAGATGTAGCAGCTTCTAAAAGAGTGCCACCCATGCACTTCAAATCAGGTTTACCAGAATTCTGTATTGGATTTATAAGGCCCGGGTCCAACTAATAATAACATGGTGCTCTGTTTACCTTTTTTTAAAATTGTTCTGCCTTCAGGGAACAATTGAGGAGGAAGAGTAAGGCGAAATTTGGGCATTCTTGGGCATTCTAGCCAATACCAAAAGATCTCTTCATGCCCTCAATACTATTCATCTTCTAACTTTGTTGTATCAGGTACCTATGGGATTATTTACTCAGAAAGTCTCTCTAGGAATTCTCCTCCCCTTATCCTGTTTCTCTACCCCACCATCTACATGACTACAACAGAGTTGCTATGTTATTACCTCATTATCATAAATCTTAACCATAGTTGATTGCACCAGGGGTCAGGGCCTTATTTCAGGTGGACCTCTTCCTTGGGTCTTTTCTCTGAGGTGAGAAGGCAGCAGCAGCTCCATCTGTCCTTTTTATTAGAAGGAAAAAGTCTTTCCTGGGAGCCCCCAGGCTGATTCCCCCTTATGATCATTGGCCAAAACTGAGTGCATTGTCCACCCTGGCTTTAAGGAAGCTGGAAAAGTGAGTATCCTGCCTGGAGCTGTTTATATTGCCTCCCAGAACAAATTTAGGGGTCTGTTGGCAAAAAAAAGTAAGGAATGAGTAATGGGAAATTAATTAACAAGGTCGCCCACACGAATACATTTATTTATAGATATAATACAAAACAAATATAAACCTAACTGCCTTGCAAGGAAAGTGATCCATTTTAAAAGGGGGCTCTACTTTTATTCAACATAGTTTTGGAGATCCTAACCATGGCTATCAGAGAAGAAAAGGAAATAAAAGGAATTCAAATTGGAAAAGAAGGAAAGCTGTCACTGTTTGAAGATGACTTGATACTATATATAAAAAATTCTAAAGATGGTATAAGAAAAATACTACAGCTCATCAATGAATTTGATAAAGTTGCAGGATACAAATTAATACACAGAAATCTCTTGCATTCCTATACACTAACAACAAAAGATCAGAAAGAGAGATTAAGGAAACACTTCCATTTACCATTGCATCCAAAAGAATAAAATACCTAAGAATAAGACTACCTAAGGAGACAAAAGACCTGTATTCAGGAAACTGTAAGAAACTGATAAAAGAAATAAAAGATGACACAGATGGAGAGATATATCATGTTGTTGGATTGGAAGAATCAATACTGTGAAAATGACTGTACTACCCAAAGCAATCTACAGATTCAATGCAATCCCTATCAAATTACCAATGGAAATTTTCACAGAATTAGAAGAAAAAAATTTTTAATTTTTATGGAAACACAAAAGGCCATGAAGAGCCAAAACAATCTTGGAAAAGTAAAATGGAGCCAGAGGAATCAGGCACCCTGACTTCAGGCTATACTACAAAGTTACAGTCATCAAAACAGTATGATACTGGCACAAAAACAGAAATATAGATCACTGGAACAGGATAGAAAGTCCAGAGATAAACCCTCGTACCTATTATCACCTAATCTATGACAAAGGAGGCAAGAATATACAATGGAGAAAAAACAGTCTCTTCAATAAGTGGTGCTGGGAAAACTGGATACCTACATGCAAAATAAGGAAATTAGAACATTCTCTAACACCATACACAAAAATAAACTCAAAATGGATTAAAGACCTAAATGTAAGGCTGGATACTATACAACTCTTAGAGGAAAACATAGGCAGAATACGCTATGACATAAATCACAGCAAGATCTTTTTTGATCCACCTCCTAGAGAAATGGAAATAAAAACAAAAATAAATGAATGGGACCTAATGAAACTTAAAAGCTTTTGCAGAGCAAAGGAAACAATAAACAAAATGAAAAGACAACCCTCAGAATGGGAGAAAATATTTGCAAATGAAGCAACTGACAAGGGATTAATCTCCACAATATACAAACAGCTCATGCAGCTCAATATTTTAAAAAACAAAAACAAAAAAACCCAGTGAAAAAATGGGTGGAAAATCTAAATAGACATTTCTCCAAAGAAGACATACAGATGGTTAAAAAGCACATGAAAACATGCTCAACAACACTAGTTATCAGAGAAATGCAAATCAAAACTATAATGAGGTGTCACCTCACACCAGTCAAAATGACCATCATCAAAAAATCTACAAACAATAAATGCTGGAGAGGGTGTGGGGAAAAGGGAACGCTCTTGCACTGTTGGTGAGAATGTAAACTGATACAGCCACTATGGAGAATAGTATGGAGGTTCTTTAAAAAATTAAATATAGAAGTACCATATGATCCAGCAATCCCACTCCTGGGCATATATCCAGAGAAAACCATAATGCGAAAAGCTACATGCACCCCAGTGGTAATTGCAGTGGTATTTACAATAGCCAAGACATGGAAGCAACCCAAATGTTCATTGATAGAGGAATGGATAAAGAAGATGTGGTATATATATACAATGAAATATTACTCTACCATAGAAAAGAACAAAATAATGCCATTTGCAACAACATGGATGGACCTAGAGATTGTTATACTGGGTGAAGTAAGTCAGAGAAAGGCAAATATCATATGATATCACTTATACATGGAATCTAAAAAAGGCTACAAATGAACTTATCTACAAAACCGAAATAGAGTTACAGATGTATAAAATAAATTTATGGTTTACCGGGTGGTAAGGGATGGGGGAGGTTTAAATTGGGAGATTGGGATTGACACATACACACTACTGTATATAAATTAGATAACTAATAAGGACCTACTGTATAGCACAGGGAACTCTACTCAATACTTTGTAATGCCTTATATGGGAAAAGAATCTAAGAGTGGATATATGTATATGTATAACTGATTCACTTTGCTGTACAGCAGAAACTAATACAAAATTGTAAATCAATTATACACCGATAAAATTTTTTTAAAAATAAAAAGGGGGCTCTTTGTTTTGTTTAGCTGCATATCTTTTATGGGTTAGGGTAGGCCAGCTAGTAGGGAAAAGCCAGAGGGACAGAAGTGCTCTGCATAGTAGAGGAGGAAGTGTTTGGAACTAAGGGAGCAGCCTGGGAGGGAGAGGAAGGTATGAGAGGAGGAGAAAGAAGTTGGTGGAAAGACACATGTTTTGTGTTCTGAACTTTCCCTGTTACCTCCAAATCTTTAATGAAGTCTAGAACTCATGAAAGGATTATTGTGGATGGATTTCTTGTGAAAACTAATGAATGGTTGAGCTCTAGGTATAAATTGTATTGGAGTAAAACACAGATAACATGTATAGATACAGTAGCCATAGGCCAGAGCCTTAGTAAAGCAAAAAGGTGTAAGCCCCACAGGTGATCACAGAAATCATGGGGAGAGTCAGGAGTTCACATATCGTGGAACAATAGAGGCCAAAAACAATTATTCCAAGATCTCTGAGAAATAAGGCAGGCCCAGCCAATATCTGTGTTATACATGTTTCTTGTTCCCATTAAGTGGTGAGCTCCTTGAGGACTGGAATAACATCTTTTTTTTTAAACATCTTTATTGGAATATAATTGCTTTACAATGGTGTGTTAGTGTCTGCTTTATAACAAAGTGAATCAGTTATACATATACATATGTCCCCATATCTCTTCCCTCTTGTGTCTCCCTCCCTCCAACCTTCCCTATACCACCCCTCTAGGTGGTCACAAAGCACCGAGCTGATCTCCCTGTGCTATGCGGCTGCTTCCCATTAGCTATCTATTTTACGTTTGGTAGCGTATATATGTCCATGCCACTCTCTCGCTTTGTCACAGCTTACACTTGCCCCTCCCCATATCCTCAAGTCCATGCTCTAGTAGGTCTGTGTCTTTATTCCTGTCTTACCCCTAGGTTCTTCATGACATTTTTTTTCTTAGATTCTCTCTCTCTATATATATATGCATTAGCATACGGTATTTGTTTTTCTCTTTCTGACTTACTCCACTCTGTATGACAGACTGTAGGTCCATCCACGTCACCACAAATAACTCAATTTCGTTTCTTTTTATGGCTGAGTAATATTCCATTGTATATATGCCACATCTTCTTTATCCATTCATCTTTTGATGGACACTTAGGTTGCTTCCATGACCTGGCTATTGTAAATAGAGCTGCAATGAACATTTTGGTACATGACTCTTTTTGAATTATGGTTTTCTCAGGGTATATGCCCAGTAGTGGGATTGCTGGGTCATATGGTAGTTCTATTTGTAGTTTTTTAAGGAACCTCCATACTGTTCTCCATAGTGGCTGCATCAAGTTACATTGCCACCCACAGTGCAAGAGGGTTCCCTTGTCTCCACACCCTCTCCAGCACTTATTATTTCTAGGTTTTTTGATGATGGCCATTCTGACCAGTGTGAGATGGTATCTCATTGTAGTTTTGATTTGCATTTCTCTAATGATTAATGATGTTGAGCATTCTTTCATGTGTTTCTTGGCAATCTGTATATCTTCTTTGGAGAAATGTCTATTTAGGTCTTCTGCCCATTTTTGGATTGGGTTGTTTGGTTTTTTTTGATATTGAGCTGCATGAGCTGCTTGTAAATTTTGGAGATTAGTCCTTTGTCAGTTGCTTCATTTGCAAATATATTCTCCCATTCTGAGGGTTGTCATTTGGTCTTGTTTATGGTTCCCTTCGCTGTTCAAAAGCTTTGAAGTTTCATTAGGTCCCATTTGTTTATTTTTGTTTTTATTTCTTTTTCTCTAGGAGGTGGGTCAAAAAGGATCTTGCTGTGAGTTATGTCATAGAGTGTTCTGCCTATGTTTTCTTCTAAGAGTTTGATAGTGTCTGCCCTTATATTTAGGTCTTTAATCCATTTTGAGTTTATTTTTGTTTATGGTGTTATGGAGTGTTCTAATTTCATTCTTTTACATGTACCTGTCCAGTTTTCCCGGCACCACTTATTGAAGAGGCTGTGTTTTCTCCACTGTATATTCTTGCCTCCTTTATCAAAGATAAGGTGACCGTATGTGTGTGGTTTTATTTCTGGGCTTTCTATCCTGTTCCATTGTTATATTTCTGTTTTTGTGCCAGTACCATACTGTTGATTACTGTAGCTTTGCGGTATAGTCTGAAGTCAGGGAGCCTGATTCCTCCAGCTCCATTTTTCGTTCTCAAGATTGCTTTGGCTATTCAGGGTCTTTTGTGTTTCCATACAAATTGTGAAATTTTTTGTTCTAGTTCTGTGAAAAATGCCAGTGGTAGTTTGTTAGGGATTGCATTGAATATGTAGATTGCTTTGGGTAGTAGAGTCATTTTCACAATGTTGATTCTTCCAATCCAAGAACATGGTACATCTCTCCATCTATTTGTTATCATTTTTAATTTCTTTCATCAGTTTCTTATAATTTTCTGCATACAGGTCTTTTGTCTCCTTAGGTAGGTTTATTCCTAGATATTTTCTTCTTTTTGTTGCAATGGTAAATGGGAGGGTTTTCTTGATTTCACTTTCAGATATTTCATCATTAGTGTATAAGAATGCCAGAGATTTCTGTGCATTAATTTTGTATCCTGCTACTTTATCAAATTCATTGATTAACTCTAGTAGTTTTCTGGTAGCATCTTTAGGATTCTCTATGTATAGTATCATGTCATTTGCAAACAGTGACAGCTTTACTTCTTCTTTTCTGATTTGGATTCCTTTTATTTCTTTTTCTTCTCTGATTGCTGTGGCTAGAACGTCCAAAACTATGTTGAATAAGAGTGGTGAGAGTGGGCAACCTTGTCTTCTTCCTGATCTTAGTGAAAATGGTTTCAGTTTTTCACCATTGAGGATGATGTTGGCTGTGTGTTTGTCATATATGGCCTTTATTATGTTGAGGAAAGTTCCCTCTGTGCCTACTTTCTTCAGGGTTTTTATCATAAATGTGTGTTGAATTTTGTCAAAAGCTTTTTCTGCCTCTATTGTTGCATCCCAGAACTTAGCCAGATCCCTGGAACATAGTAGATATTTCTTGAATTAAATTTAACTGACCTGCCCTATATTGTAATTCTCAATATGCCTATCTTAACTCCCTTATTAAATTGGAATCTCTATGAAGAGTGTGTCATTTTTTATTGGATAATTGACTTGAACACAGTAGGTGCTTAAAGGGTCAATTTTCAGAGCCTTGCCTTCATTGAGATGGATAATGTCTTAGGTAATATAAGTCCCATTTCTGGTGTGCTCTATAATGCAGGCTCTGTTTTCTTTGCAGTTTGTATCTCTTAGGCCAGTATGAAAATGAATTTCAAGTAAGTATTAATTGATGACAGGGGAAGGTAGCAAAGACACATGCTGTGTAGCAGAGGAGAACCAGCTTGAAATTTTAAATTGCCATCAATGATCCACAAAGTAAATAGTCAAGCAGATATCAAGAGATGGCAGTATATAGCCATTACTCACAATTAGAAACTGTAGTTCATTTATTTTAAGTATAACTGGGTGTAAAAAACAACACTGGAGTGATATGCACTATAATGTTGAGTGTGAAAATCTTTACGAAGTGAAATTATGGGTGATTTGTTTCTTCTTTATCCTTTCATGCAATTTATAAACTGCAGTATATGTTCATAAATGCTCTCTAAAATAAATTCAGTTCATTTTTGTCAACAAGAATAGCATTAACATTCACTGAATGCCTATTATGTGTTGAACACTACACTAGGCATTTTATAAATGTTACATCATTCAATCCTTGGTAATGCCTTATTCAGCTAATTTTATAGATGACATAACTGAGCTCCAGAATACAATCAGAAAGTTCAAGTGTAAAGATTTAAACTCAGTTTTGTCTGTAGAGCTTGGTGAAACATGGATTGCTGGGCCCTAACCCCAGAGTTTCTGATTAAGCAGATTTAGGGTGGGACTAAGAGTTTGCACTCTATCAAGTTCTCAGGTTATGCTGACCCCACTGTTCTGGGGATCACACCGTGGAAACTATTGCTCCAGAGAATCTAAGTATTGTGAAAACCTTAAGTCATCTAATATTGAGCTTCCAAATCAGTGGATAAAAGCACAGGGGTGTGCCACAAATGAATGACAGATGTGCAGAGATATTGTATCATTTTTACCCTCAGAATGATAGAGTAACTAGTAACTGGCCACAGTCTTGTTGTTTATACCCAATATGCCATAAAAATATTATTTTCTATAATGTGAAAAGAGTTAGAAAGAACTGATCTGGTGCAACTAGTCATATGATGCCTGAATCCTTACCACAATATTCCTAATAGATGGTCATATAGCTTTTGCTTGAATACCACCAGAGATGGGCAACTCATTCACCTATTTTTATTCAGTTCCAGTTTTAGACCTCTCTAACCTAAATATTATAAAGTGTTTCCTCTATACAAGCAGACAGCTGGGGAAGGGAGAGTAGAAGAGAAAATATCTGAATCATGAGTTGGCAGTCAATGGCAGAAAATTTGATATTCTAGAGGTGTCCATCATTTCCTTCCTGTATCATTTTTTTGCTATAAAACAAATTGCCTTCAAAGGCTAGCAGCTTAAAACAGCTCACATGTATTAACTCACAGTTTCTATAGGTCAGGAATTCAGGCACAACTTGATTGGGTCCATCACTTCAGAGTTTCTCACAGGCAATTATCAAGGTATTATCTAGGCTGTAGTCGTCTCAAGGTTGGACTTTGGTGGGGGTGCCCCAGTTCCTTGCTAGCTAGTAGCCAGAGATTGCTCTCAGTCCCTTGCTACATGAGCCTCTTCAACATGACAGCATGTTTCATCAAAGCTGCAATCTAAGGAGTCAGTAGAGCCTGCTAGCAGGACATAAGTGACAGTCTTTTGTAACCTAATATTTGAAGAGACATCCTATGACTCTGACCATATTCTGTTCATCAGAAGCAAGTTACTTGGCCAAGCCTACAATAAAGGGGAAGGGAATACACCAGGAAATGGATACCAGGAGGCAGGGATCATTGGGGGTCCTCTTAGAAGTCTACCTACTACAGAGGCCCTTCTATATTCCTTCTTAGAGAAGCTACCCCAGCCACGGCCCCAACAAGGTAACCATTCTCATTATGTTTCCTTATTTCCCTGGGTTGTACAGTGATTTAAATTAGGCTAAACAGAGATTGGGTTACTTACTGCAGGGAGCTAAGCTGGCAGGTCACTGTAGCAGAGACCTTTAGCTGCAATATAGTATCATTTTCATATTCTTCTTTGCTAGCAGACCTGAGATTTTATTCAGTGCAACAATGTGCCTAGCTCACTTGCCATGTCCCCTTTGTAGCTAAGGGGGAGCCATAAGACTTAGTTCTGGCCAATAAAATGTAAGGACAAATTTGATAAGCATTTTTGGGAATGCTTTGCTTTCCTCATAAAGAGGGGCAAAAATAGTTAGCACTTTCTTCTACCCTTTTTTCCTCCTTTTCCTGCCATGATTATGGTTATGATGGTTGGAGTTCAAGCCAGGACTCTCTTGCAACCATGTGAGGAATATCACTGAAATATTTGCTCTAATAACCCCCTACATCTAGACTTGTTAAATGAATAAAAAATACTTATTTCTTTAAGTCACTATAGTTGGATTTACTGTTTATTGCTGCTAAAAGCATACCTACCTGGTACAGTCATGTAGACTGGAGGGCTGAAACTTCTGTTTTTGAATAGTCATTACCAGCTACGATAAATTGATGATCAGCTCTGATAAATAAGAGGAAGCTGATCTGCAAGAAGAAGTAGGATTGTTGAGCAGATGTTTTCAGAGAAAGGGTAAGAGATTATGCAGTCCAAGTGAGAATGAGATAGAAAGCGTTTCCAGTCCCCTGGGCCATGATTGAGTTTCCCCATTGGGTTCCACAAGATTCTCTACTGTCTCATTACAATAAGCTCCTTTTTACTTGAGTTAACTTCTGTAACTGGCAACCAAATATGCCTTGCATGAGCACTTAAGTTATTTTTAAAATGCAGGAGACTGAAAGATTGCAACTAATCTAATGTACTAAATTGCCCAATGGCTTTTATATCTCTAGTGCCACCTATGACTGGAGTATACCATCACTTACAGGCCTCTCAAAGATGGTATATCCCCTGCATCTGACCCTCATTAGCCCCAGTTACTGCAGATTGACTCAGCAGGGAATTCCTCAGCCTCCACAGAATACCCAGTTCCTTGATGCCCATTTTTAGATCTCAGTTTGTGTCCCTGATCTTTAGGAGTATCACTTTTTGTTTAACCCCCTTAATCTGATCATCAGACCAAGGCCATAAACTGAATCCTGGGAGAATACTTTCACTGCTTCACACGTTGTACAAATAACAGGACTAGGTCCCACACCTCTTCCTCTCCCAGAGCCTCTCTAAATTCAATTGCTTCTCTCATACTCCACTGGGCCAGGAATCAGATCAGAATAGGTAAGAAAAAGGATTGAGCAAAGGGGGAATTTGTTGTAACATAGCGGGAAAGAGAGCATGGGCTTTAGAGTCAGACAAGCTCAAATCTAGGCTCAGCCACTTCTTAACTGGGTGACTTTAAACAAATAACTCACCCCTTTGAGCCTCAGATTACTCAACAGTAAAATAGGGATAATAATACCTACCATGGGATTATAGTGAGGATAAAGTAGCAATGTTTGTAAAAGCACTTTGCCTTATCTCATGTCTGGCATAATTACGTGTTTTTTTTAGTGAAAACTTTGTCTAAAGTTTAGAGGAAAAAGATTGCTTATGCTATTTTCTCTGCCTAGTGAACACATATCCAGCTCTCAAGACCTGACTCAAATCACATTTATTCTGAAAACCTCACCATTTAAATTGAAAAATATACTAATTTACCAAAGAGGTTATCTAAACTATTGAATTCTTCTGAGTTTATGTGATTGGACTGAATTAAGTACTACTTTTGAGATTAAAATAATAGTTTGAAAATAGTAACTATAGAAATAAATTCTATATTTATGTAAAATCTATGTTATATCAATAATATTTTCTCCATATTGGCTTTAAATTATGTTTTACTGGCTATATCTAAAGAAATGCATAATCTAAAAGATGTCAATAAATGAGTATGTGATCTTTCTCTCTGATTAAATTAAATGATTCTATGTGGCTTAAAAGTAAATATTTTAGAAAACTTCTTGCTGATCTACCCTCTCTAAAAGACTAAATGAAGATCCTCTAAACTTCAGTAAGAGAAAGAGAGATTTAGAGAAGAAAACAAGCTAGTTTGTGGGCGCTCTTAGAAGGTACTCCATGCCTTAATCCTACCTCCCTTCTACCAAGGGATGGCTTCAATAAGAATGTAACCTACAGAAAGATAGGGAATCAAGAAAAGAGAATACTCATGCCTGCTTTTCATCTGAAAACTTGGGCCTTCTTTATGTATGCCCTTGGGACTTAAGTCAATCCCAAAGAAAAAGGAGAAGGAAAATTAGGAAATCCTGAGTTGTTTCAGTATGACTGAGAAAAACCCTGATGCAACTTAATATATTGAAATTTGACCAGATTGAGTTTTCTGCTACTAGAAGGAAAAGGGGCTTAAGGTAGTGCTGAGTTTGATTGTGGAAAAGTACATTTGTACTTTTTACACATCTGAATAAGCAGATTGAAAATATCATGTCTATTACACATATGAGCAGAGAAGCAAATACTAACAAGGAGCCTGAAGTAATAAGACCACCAATTCCAGAGTGATCAATGGAACCAGAACAAGGAGAAGAAATTTAGATAGGATCAAAAGAGAAACTAAGGACTTATACTAATTCGTGAGTTATCAGCACTTGGAAGTTCATACACACTTTTTATGGTTGTTTTCTACATTAACATAGGTTAATGGATAGGAAAAATTCATATTGTTCTTATTCAAAAGTGTGAGTTCAATAATTCTCAATATATTCCTTTGTTGTCCTCACAAATTATGGAATTAAATGTGACCCCCCTCCAGTCTTTCCCTACCTAGGTTGTTTAATATCAAGAACTATGAAATATGTGAGAACTTTACCTTATTTTGCAAGAGAAAAAGTTACCTTGACACGGTTTCATAGGTGCTGACAGAAGACATGAAACTCCTGGGTTAAACACAAAGGAACTTTTTTTTTAATTTAATTTTATTTTTATACAGCAGGTTCTTATTAGTTATCTATTTTATACATATTAGTGTATATATGTCAATACCAATCTCCCAATTCATCCCACCACCTCCACCACCCCCCTGCTTTCCCTTTTGGTGTCCATACATTTGTTCTCTACATCTGTGACTCTATTACTACCTTGCAAACCAGTTCATCTGTACCATTTTTCTAGATTCCAAATATATGATATTTGATATATGATATTTGTTTTTCTCTTTCTGACTTACTTCTCTCTATATGAAAGACTCTAGGTCCATCCACGTCTCTACAAATGACCCAAATTTGTTCCTTTTTATGGCTGAGTAATATTCCATTGTGTATATGTACCACATCTTCTTTATCCATTCTTCTTTCGATGGGCATTTAGGTTGCTTCCATGACCTGGCTATAGTAAATAGTGCTGCAGTGAACATTGGAGTGCATGTGTCTTTTTGAATTATGGTTTTCTCAGGGTATATATATGCCCAGTAGTGGGATTGCTGGTTAATATGGTAATTCTATTTTTAGTTTTTTTAAGGAACCTCCATACTGTTCTCCATAGTGATTGTATCAATTTACATTCCCACCAATAATGCAGAAGGGTTCCCTTTTCTCCACACGCACTCCAGCATTTATTGTGGCTAGATTTTTTTAAAGTTTTTTTTGATGTGGATCATTTAAAAAAATATCTTTAAAGGAGTATAATTGCTTTACAATGGTGTCAGTTTCTGCTTTATAACAAAGTGAATCAGCCTTACGTATACATATATCCATGTATCTCCTCCCTTTTGCATCTCTCTCAAACCCTCCCTATCCCTCCCTTCTAGGTGGTCACAAAGCACGGACGTGATCTCCCTGTCCTATGTGGCTGCTTCCCACTAGCTATCTATTTTACATTTGGTAGTATTTATAAGTCCATGCCACTCTCTCACTTCGTCCCAGCCTACCCTTCCCCCTCCGCATGTCCTCAAGTCCATTATCTACGTCTGCGTCTTTATTCTTGTCCTGCCCATAGGTTCTTCAGAACCTTTTTTTTTTTTTTAGATTCTGTGTATATGTGTTAGCATATGGTATTTGTTTTTCTCTTTCTGACATATTTCACTCTGTATGACAGACTCAAGATCCATCCACCTCACTACAAATAACTCAATTGTGTTTCTATTTATGGCTGAGTAATATTCCATTGTATTTATGTGCCACATCTTCTTTATCCATTCATCTGTCAATGGACACTTTGGTTGCTTTCATGTCCTGGCTATTGTAAATAGCGCTGCAATGAACATTGTGGTACATGACTCTTTTTGAATTATGGTTTTCTCAGGGTATATGCCCAGTAGTGGGATTGCTGGGTCGTATGGTAGTTCTATTTTTAGTTTTTTAAGGAACCTCCATACTGTTCTCTATAGTGGCTGTGTCAATTTACATTACCACCAACAGTGCAAGAGGGTTCCCTTTTCTCCACACGCTCTCCAGCATTTATTGTTTGTAGATTTTCTGATGATGGCCATTCTGACCAGTGTGAGGTGATACCTCATTGCAGTTTAACACAAAGGAATTTATTACTCATAACAAAACAAGCAGCATGAGCCTCATGTTTATGTTGGTACAGCTTGCCATCCAAGTTCCACCGGGGTTCACATAGAGGGGCCCAGGTGGATGCTGCACATGCAGTGGGTTTTAATCAAACTGAGTAACCCTGACTTTAGGAAACACGATCTTTTATTATGGGGAGTAAGCAAACCTGTCTGACTTTTGCTTTCAAGGGAGACATTACCTGTATTATACTGGGCAGTAAATCAACTTGCTCTTTGCTCTGGAGAAAAACGTAATCTCTGTTTTGCGAGGTTGTTCTCTATGCAAGCATATAGTTGAAAACAAAAGGGCCATTATTAGTATATCTGCTCGCAAAATGTGCAGAAGTATGAGAGACCCATGGAAATTAACTCCTAACATGTAGACCATTCCTTACCATTTAAGGCCAAGATTCTAATGCCCATAGATGATAAAACTAGTTAAGACCCTTCTCAGAATGGTGTCTTAATGGAGTCTAATTCTATTTGGATGTCACAAGTAAGGCAAAAGTAGTTACTTGCAGCTGGAGATGGGGGGGCAGTTCTAGGTAGTGCTGTGAAATGAAGCTAAAGAGTTAGGCAAAAGCCAAGTAATCACTCTGAATTTTATCCTGAAAGCTATAAGGATCCATATATGGAATTTGATGTGCAGGAGGAAAAGGATTCGATAGAAACAAGTGGATTACAGGATTGCAGGTTGGGCATGATAAGGTTAGTATTTTAGAGAGGTCACTGGCAATTGTGTGGAGGACGAATTGAAGGCAAGAAAGAGGAGGTAAGCAAGACTGGAAACCTATGTTAATCAAGATGTGAGATGATGGCACTTGAACTAAGGTACTGGGAGTCAAGGTAGATAGAAGTGGGTGGATTTGAGAGTTTTGAGAAAAGAATAATGAACAAACTTGAGACCTTATTGAAAATGAGGCATGAGGGCAAAGGAAGAGTCAATGATGACGGCTGGGTTTCTTTTGTGAGTGCTATAGTGTATCTTCGTGGGTTTTTTTAGTTACCCAGCATTCATTGCCCCTTACTTTGGTAGTATCACTTTAATTTTATTTGAAAAAAATGACCTCTCTACACCATTGTGTGTAGACTTGGTAAGATTATCAATCAAGGAAGGTGCCCTGCCAACCCTAGATAAGGAGTAGTCTCATTACCAAATTTTGGCCAATTAGACTATCTATTCTGAAACTATAAAATTTGAATAAAGTGATGCATAAAAGGGGGAAAATATTTGGAGCTGATTCACTCCAGTGACAGCACCCTGAGGAAACTGTCAGGTAGTTGTTGCTATCTGGTCTCTGGAGCTACCCTAGTTTGTATGCTTTTCTGTCCTTCCTGTTGATTCTGTAGCTCCCAGATAGTCTTACATTTAGTTTTTACTTAAATTAGCCAGATGCATTTTCTGTTGAGTTGTAATAGTTCTTTATATATTCTAGATATTAAACCTTTACCAGATATATGATCTTCAAATATTTTCTCCCATTCTATAGATTGCTTTTTCACTCTCTTTATTGCTTTCCTCACCGCTTCTGTCTACTTGTAGTATCCATTATTGAAGGTGGTGCTTTGAAGTCATCAACTATTATTGTAGAATTGTTTATTTCTCCCTGAAATTCTGTGAGTGTTTGCTTCATACATTTGGGAACTATGTTGTTTGGTGTGTGTGTTTACAATTATAATATCTTCTTGATGAATTAACCCCTTTATATTATATAATGTCCTATTTTTTCTCTTGTAACAGTTTTTCTATTATAGTCTATTATGTCTTACACTAGTATAGCCATGCTGGCTCTCTTTTAGACACTATTTGAAGAATATCTTTTCCATCTTCTCATATTCAACATATTTGCACCTTTGGATCTAAAGGGAGTCTCTTGTAGACAGTGCATAGTTGAATCATGTTATTTTTTAAATCTATTCTTCCAATCTTTGCCTTTTGATTGAAGGTTTAATTAATTTGTATTTTATGTAATTACTGATAAGGAAGGACTTAACTTTTGTCACTTTACTATTTGTTTTCTGTATGTCATACCTTTTATGTCCCTCAATACCTCCATGACTGCCTTCTTTTGTGTTTAGTTGACTTTTTTGTAGTGCACCATTTTGATTACCTTCTCATTTCCTTTTGTGTATATTTTCAGATATTTTTGTTGTTATTACCATGAAGATTACATTTATCACCCTAAATTGATAACAATACAATATGAATTGATAACAACTTAAACTTTAATAGCATATAATAACTGCTCCTATACATCTCTGTCTCCCTTTATATTGTTGTCACAATTTTAAAATTACATCTTTATATATTATATTCCCAATAACATAGATTTGTGATTATTTTCTATGCATTTGCCTTTCAAATCCTGTAGAAAGTAAAAAATGGAGTTATAAACCAAAAATATAATAATACCAGCCTTTAGCTTTATCCATATAGTTACTTTTACCAGCAATTTCTTTATTCTTAGGAATAAATTTTATTTCTTCTTATTACTTTGAGCTACTGCCTAATGTCCTTTCTTTTCAACCTGAAGCATTTCAACCCTTTAGCATTTCTTATCGGGTAAGTGTAATCCTAACAATCTCCTTCAACTTTTGTTTTTCTATGTGTATCTCAATATCTCCCTCATACCTGAAGGACAGTTTTGCCTAAATAGAATTCTTGGTTGACAGTTTTGTTTTCTTTTAGTAGTCTAAATATGTTATCCCACTGCCTTCTGGCCTCCATGTTTTCTGATAAGAATCAGGTGTTTATCTTATTGAAGATTCCTTGTAGATGACAAGTTGCTTCTCTCTTGCTATTTTCAAGTTTCTCTATTTGTCTTTTGAAAAAGTTTGATTTTAATATGTCTCAATGTGGATCACATTGACTTTATCCTACTTGAAATTCATTGAGCTTATTAGATGGGCAGAGACATGTCTTTCATCAAATTTAGGAGGTTTTCAGCCATTATTTCATCAAATATTATTTTTTGTCTCTCTGTCTCTCTCTCCCCTCCTTTTGAGACTCCTATGATATGTTTTATGTCTTTTGGTCTGCTTGATGGTATGTATACCACAGGTCCCTTTTCGTATTATTTTTTATGGTTCTCTGACTGGTTACCTTAATTATCCTATCTTTTAGTTCACTGATTCTGTATTATACCTGCTCAAATTTTCTGTAAAACCCTTTTAGTGACTTGTTTTTTCATTTTCGTTATGTACTCTTCAGCTGTAAAATCTGTTCTATTCCTTTTAAAATTTATGTCTCTATATTGATATTCTCATATTGTTCATACATCATTTCCCTGATTGATGTCTTTTAGTTCTTTATCCAGGATTTCCTTTAGTTCTTCTGGCATGTTTAAAAGAGTTGTTTTAAAATCTGGGTTTAGTAAGTTCGATGTCTGTTCTTGCTCAGGGATGGTTTCTGTCAATTTATTTTGTTTTATGAATGGTCCTTTTTTCTTGTTTCTTTGTATGTCTTGTGATTTTGCTTTTGTTGTTATTGAAAACTGGACATTTGAATGTTACAATGTGATAACTCTGGAAATGTGGTTATTGCTCTTCCCCAGGCTTTCCTGTTGTATTTTTTTAAAGCTGCAATAGTCTATCTACTGACTTTGTCTATTTTTCCATAGACTGTATTTCTTGTTATATGTGATCACTGACGTTTCTTTTTTCTTATCTTGTGTACACCTAATGTGAACATATTTCTGTAAATGCCAGCAGCTAAACAAACAAACAAAACAACAAAAATCCCACCTCTCCCTGTCTTTTCAGATTGGCTGTGTGCTGGATTCTTCCTTTAATACTTAGGCTGCACATAGCCTTTAAGCATTGAGCCTAGGGATCAGCCCAAGGTGAAAGTTTAAGGTCTTCTCAGGTCTTTTCTGAGCATCTTGCTCTGCGTACAGTGTGGCTTTCTAAATTCTTCCATATACACAGGTACTTTTGAATGCCCAAATTTCCCAAGGAAATTCTCCCCCAGCATTTTCTCTCAGGCCTCAGGATGTGTATGGCATACCACCCCAACATTAGCCTCTTGCCTCAGTCATCTGTGGGTTGTTCACCTGCCTTACCTTACAATGTTTTAAAATATTGCCCACCAGTTTTCTGGCCTGGGTGAATTCCAAGTTAAGCAAGACAGAGTTGAACACTTTGCATCAGTCACTAAGTTATACCCCAGATAAGTTAGAACAGACCTATATAATAATATACAAATTAAGAATGCTGTGATTCTTCTAGAACCAGGGACCAGGGCCCCACTCAGTGAATGCAGCTGCCATCTTCAAAACCATTGCCAAGCTGGAGAGGGATGGGGCAAGGGCAGTTAAAAACATGCGAAGTTTCCTACAATAATTTGTTGACTGAAATTCCCTTGGTTAGTGTAAACCTTTGACTCTTTTCCAGAGTTTTGACAAAGTTTGTTCTGACAGCTTTTACTTGTTTTTCAATGATTCTTTAAGGGGTGGGAATGGAACTGCCTGTTATGCCATTTTCCTAATGTCACCTAGAATCCACTTTTAAAGACAAGGGAATCCTGAGAAATTTATATGTTGTTTTCCCCTGTGAATCCTATGAAATGCATGATTTACTTTGTAATTTAATTCTGACTTGGCTAAGAAACTCAGATATATTTGTGGCTACCATTAGCAATTGTGCAAGAATTTATTTTTGGGAGAGACCTTCAAGATGGCAGAGGAGTAAGATGTGGAGATCACTTTCCTGCCCATAAATACATCAGAAGTACATCTACATGTGGAACAACTCCTACAGAACCTACTGAACACTGACAGAAGACCTCAGACTTCCCAAAAGGTAGGAAACTCCCCTCGTACCTGGGTAGGGCAAAAGAAAAATGAAAAAACAGAGACAAAAGAATAGGGACAGCACATGCACTTCTGAGAGGCAGCTGTGAAGGAGGAAAAGTTTCCACACACTAGGAAACCCGTTCACTGGCAGAGACAGGGTGGCAGGGGGGAAGGTTCAGAGCCACAGAGGAGAGCACAGCAACAGGGGTGCAGAGGGCAAAGCAGAGCGATTCCCACACAGAGGATTGCTGCAGACCAGCACTCACCAGCCTGAGACGCTTATCTGTTCACCCGCTCTGGCAGATGGGGGCTGGGAGCTGAGGCTCAGGCTTCGGAGGTCAGATCCCAGGGAGAGGACTGAAGTTCACTGTGTGAACACAGCCTGAAGGGGGCTAGTGTGCCACAGCTAGCCAGGAGGGAGTCCATGAAAAAGATTGGAACTGCCTAAGAGGCAAGAGACCATTGTTTTGGGGTGCACGAGGAGAGGGGATTCAGAGCACTGCCTAAATGAGATCCAGAGGTGGGCGCAAGCCGCGGCTATCAGCGCAGACACCAGAGACAGGTATGAAATGATCAGGCTGCTGCTGCAGCCACCAAGAAACCTGTGTGCAAGCACAGGGCACTATCCACACCTCCCCTCCCAGGAGCTTGTGCATCCCGCCACTGCCAGGGTCCCATGACCCAAGGACAACTTCCCTGGGAGAACAAATGGCATGTCTCAGGCTGTTTCAATGTCATGCCAGCCTCTGCTGCCACAGGCTCACCCCGCATTGCGTAACCCTCCCTCCCCTTGGGCTGAGTGAGCCAGAGCCCCTAGTCAGCTGCTACTTTAACCCTGTCCTATCTGAGTGGGGAAAAAATGCCCTCAGGTGGCCTACACGCAGACGCAGGACCAAATCCAAAGCTGAACTCCAGGCACTATGCGAACAAATAATAGAAAGGGAAATTTCTCCCAGTAGCCTCAGGAGCAGCAGACTAAATCTCCACAATCAACGTGATGTACCCTGCATCTCTGGAATACCTGAATAGACAGCGAATAACCCCAAAATTGAGATGGTGGACTTTGGGACCAACTGTAGACTTGGGGTTTCCTTTATGCATCTAATATCTTTCTGGTTTTATGTTTGTTGTAGCTTAGTATTTACAGTTTATTATCATTGGTAGATTTGTTTACTGATTTGGTTCTCTTCTTTTTCATATATATATATATATATACATATTCCTTTTTCTGAGTGTGTATGTGTAAGCTTCTGTATGTGATTTTGTCTGTATAGCTTTGTTTTACCATTTGTCCTAGGGTTCTGTCTGTCCTTTTTTTTTTTCTGTATACTTTTTAGAGCTTGTTATCATTTGTGGATTGATTTTTTGATTTGGTTGCTCTCTTCTTTCTTTCTTTCTTTTTTATTTTCTTAACTACTTTTAATTTATTTTTATTTTTATTTTACTTTTTATTTTAATAATGTTATTTTGTTTCTTCCTTCCTTTTGTTTTTGTTTGTTTGTTTCATTTTTTCTTTCTTTCTTCCTTTTTTTCTCTTTTCTTCTGAGCCGTGTGACTGACAGGGTATTGGTGCTCCGCCAGGGTGTCAGACCTGGGCCTCTGAGGTGGGAGAGGCGAGTTCAGGAAATGTCCACCAGAGACCAGAGACAGGCTCCATGTAATATCAAATGGTGAAAGCTCTGCCAGAGTTCTCCATCTCAACACTAAGACCCAGATCCACTCAATGATCAGCAAGCTACAGTGCTAGACACCCTATGACAAACAAGTACAAAACAGGAACACAAACCCAACCATTAACAGAGAGGCTGCCTAAAATCATAATAAGGTAACAGAAACCCGAAAACAACCACTGGACATGGTCCTGCCGACCAGAAAGACAAGATCCGGCTTCATCCACCAGAACACCAGCACCAGCCTCCTCCACCAGGAAGCCTACACAACCCACTAAACCAACCTTACCCACTGGGGTCAGACACCAAAAACAATGGGAAATATGAACCTGCAAACTGTGAAAAGGAGACACCAAACACAGTAAGATAAACAAAATGAGAGAACAGAGAAACACACAGCAGATGAAGGAGCAATGTAAAAACCCACCAGACCAAACAAATGAAGAGGAAATAGAAGTCTACCTGAAAAAAAATTCACAGTAATGATAGTAAAGATGATCCAAAATCTTGGAAATTGAATGGAGAAAATACAAGAAACGTTTAACAAAGAACTAGAAGAACTAAAGAGCAAACAAAAAATAATGAACAACAAAATAAATGAAATTAAAAATTCTCTAGAAGGAATCAATAGCAGAATAACTGAGGCAGAAGAATGGATAAGTGACCTGGAAGATAAAATAGTGGAAATAACTACCACAGAGCACAATACAGAAAAAAGAATGACAAGAATTGAACACAGTCTCAGAGACCACTGAGACAACATTAGAGGCACCAACATTCGATTTATAGGGGTCTCAGAAGAAGAAGAGAAAAAGAAATGGACTGAGAAAATATTTGCAAAGATTAGAGTTGAAAACTTCCCTAACATGGGAAAGGAAATAGTCAATCAAGTCAGGAAGCACAGAGAGTCCTATACTGGATAAATCCAAGGAGAAACACGCCAAGACGCATATTAATCAAACTGTCAAAAATTAAATACAGAGAAACCATATTAAAACCAGCAAGGGAAAAACAACAAATAACACACAAGGAAATCCCCATAAGGTTAACAGCTGATCTTTCAGAAGAAACTCTGCAAGCCAGAAGTGACTAGCAGGACATATTTAAAGTGATGAAGGACAAAAACCTACAACCAAAATTACTCTACCCAGCAAGGATCCCATTCAGATTTGATGGAGAAATTAAAAACTTTACAGACAAGTGTTAATTTCATAGAAAACTACAGGCCAATATCACTGATGAACATAGATGCAAAAATCCTCAACAAAATACTAGCAAACAGAATCCAATAGCACAGTAAAAGGGTCATACACCATGGTCAAGTGGGGTTTATCCCAGGAATGTAAGGATTCTTCAATATATGCAAATCAATCAATGAGATACACCATATTAACAAACTGAAGGAGAAAAACCATATGATCATCTCAATAGATGCAGAAGAAGCTTTTGACAAAATTCAGCACCAATTTATGATAAAAACCCTGCAGAAAGTAGGCACAGAGGGAACTTTCCTCAACATAATAAAGGCCATATATGAAAAACCCACAGCCAACATCATCCTCAATGGTGAAAAACTGAAAGCATTACATTTAAGATCAGGAATAAGAAAAGGATGTCCACTCTCACCACTATTATTCAACATAGTTTTGGAAGTCCTAGCCATGGCAATCAGAGAAGAAAAAGAAATAAAAGGAATACAAATTGGAAAAGAAGATGTAAAACCGTCACTGTTTGCAGATGACATGATACAATACATAGAGAATCCTGAAAATGCCACCAGCAAACGACTAGAGCTAATCAATGAATTTGGTAAAGTTGCAGGATACAAAGTAAATGGACAGAAATCTCTTGCATTCCTATACACTAATGATGAAAAATCTGAAAGATAAATTATGGAAACACTCCCATTTACCATTGCAAGAAAAGAATAAAATACCTAGGAATAAACCTACCTAGGGAGACAAAATACATGTATGCAGGAAACTATAAGACACTGATGAAAGAAATTAAAGATGATACCAAAAGATGGAGAGATATAACATGTTCTTGGATTGGAACAATCAACATTGTGAAAATGACTATACTACCCAAAGCAAACTACAGATTCAATGCAATCCCTATCAAATTACCAGTCACATTTTTTACGGAACTAGAACAAATCATCTTAAAATTTGTATGGAGAGGGGGGGAAGATGGCGGAAGAGTAAGACATGGAGATCACCTTGCTCCCCACAGATACATCAGAAATACATCTACACGTGGAACAACTCCTACAGAACGCCTACTGAACGCTGGCAGAAGACCTCAGACCTCTCAAAAGGCAAGAAACTCCCCACGTACCTGGGGAGGGCAAAAGAGAAAAGAATAAACAGAGACAAAAGAATAGGGACGGGACCTACAACAGTGGGAGGGAGCCATGAAGGAGGAAAGGTTTCCACACACTAGAAGCCCCTTCGTGGGCGGAGACTGTGGGTGGTAGAGTGGGGGTGCTTCAGAGCCGCGGAGGAGAGCACAGCAACAGTGGTGCAGAGGGCAAAGTGGAGAGATTTCCACACAGAGAATCGGTGCCGACCAGCACTCAGCAGCCCGAGAGGCTTGTCTGCTCACCCGCCGGGGCAGGTGGGGCTGGGAGCTGAGGCACGGGCTTCGGAGAGGACTGGAGGCGTGAACACAGCCTGAAGGAGTTGGGCACCACGGCTAGCCGGAAGGGAGTCCAGGAAAATGTCTGGACCTGCCGAAGATGCAAGAAACTTTTTCTTCCCTCTTTGTTTCGTGATTCACGAGGAAAGGGGATTAAGAGTGCTGCTTAAAGGAGTTCCAGAGACGGGCGCGAGCCGTGGCTAACAGCACGGACCCCAGGGACGGGCATGAGACGTTAATGCTGCTGCTGCGGCCATCAAGAAGCCTGTGTGTGAGCACAGGTCACTCTCCACACCACCCTTCCGGGGAGCCTGTGCATCCTGCCGCTGCCAGGGTCCCTGGATCCAGGGACAACTTCACCAGAACACACTGCGCCCATCAGGCTGGTGTAAGGTCATGCCAGCCTCTGCCGCCGCAGGCTCGCCCCACACTCTGTACCACTCCCGCCCCCCGGCCTGAGTGAGCCAGAGCCCCTGAATCAGTGGCTCCTTTAACCCCGTCCTGGCTGAGCAAAGAACAGAGGCCCTCCGGCAACTTACATGCAGAGGCGGTGCCAAATGCAAAGCTGAACCCCGGGAGCTGTGCGAACAAAGAAGGGAAAGGGAAATCCCTCCCAGCAGCCTCAGGAGCAGTGGATTAAATATCCACAATCAACTTGATGTACCCTTCATCTGTGGAATACCTGAATAGACAATGAATCATCCCAAATTGAGGAGGTGGACTTTGAGAGCAAGATTTATTATTTTTCCCCTTTTCCTCTTTTTGTAAGTGTGTATGTGTATGCTTCTGTGTGAGATTTTATCTGTATAGCTTTACTTTCACCCTTTGTCCTAGGGTTCTCTCTGTCTTTTATTTTTTTAACTTTAAATTTTTTTAATAATTATTTTTTATTTTAATAACTATTTTATTTTAATTTACGTTAACTTATTTTCTTTTATCCTCTTCCTTCTTTCTTTCTTTCTTTCTTTCTTTCTTTCTTTCTTTTTTTCTTTCTTTCTTTCTTTCTTTCTTTCTTTCTTTCTTTCTTTCTTTCTTTCTTTCTTTCTTTCTTTCTTCTTTCTACTTTTTCTCCCTTTTATTCTGAGCTGTGTGGATGAAAGGCTCTTGGTGCTGCACCCAGGAGTCAGTGCTGTGTCTCTGAGGTGGGAGAGCCAATTTCAGTACACTGGGCCACAAGAGACCTCCCAGCTCCATGTAATATCAAATGGCAAAAATATCCCAGACATCTCCATCTCAACACCAACACCCAGCTTCACTCACTAAGCAGAAGCCTCAGGGCTGGACACCCTATGCCAAACAACTAGCAAAACAGGAACACAACCCCACCCATTAGCAGAAAGGCTGCCTAAAATCATAATAAGTCCATAGACACCACAAAACACACCACCAGACATGGACCTGCCCATCAGAAAGTCAGGATCCAACCTCATCCACCAGAACACAGGCACTAGTCCCCTCCACCAGGAAGCCTACACAACCCAATGAACCAACCTTAGCCACTGGGGACAGATACCAAAAACAAAGGGAACTATGAGCCTGCAGCCAGCAAAAAGGAGACACCAAACACAGTAAGATAAGCAAAATGAGAAGACAGAAAAACACACAGCAGAGGAAGGAGCAAGATAAAAACCCACCAACCAAACAAATGAAGAGGAAATAGGCAGTCTACTTGAAAAAGAATTCAGAGTTATGATAGTAAAGATGATCCAAAGTCTTGCAAAAGAATACAGAAAATGCAAGAAACATTTAACAAGGACCTAGAAGAACTAAAGATGAAACAACCAACGATGAACAACACAATAAATGAAATGAAAAATACTCTAGAAGGGACCAATAGCAGAATAACTGAGTCAGAAGAACGGATAAGTGACCTGGAAGATAAAATAGTGGAAATAACTACTGCAGAGCAGAATAAAGAAAAAAGAATGAAAAGAACTGAGGACAGTCACAGAGACCTCTGGGACAACACTAAACACACCAACATTTGAATTATATGGGTTCCAGAAGAAGAAGAGGAAAAGAAAGGGAATGAGAAAATATTTGAATTGATTAGAGTTGAAAAGTTCCCTAATATGGGAAAGGAAATAGTTAATCAAGTCCAGGAAGCACAGAGAGTCCCATACAGGATAAATCCAAGGAGAAACA
Organism: Stenella coeruleoalba; assembly: GCF_951394435.1. Classification (NCBI taxonomy): domain Eukaryota; kingdom Metazoa; phylum Chordata; class Mammalia; order Artiodactyla; family Delphinidae; genus Stenella; species Stenella coeruleoalba. The sequence goes on along the minus strand of NC_137152.1, from coordinate 48,808,699 downwards.
CGCTAAGACACATATTACTCAAACTGTCAAAAATTAAATACAGAGAAAAAATATTAAAAGCAGCAAGGGAAAAACAACAAATAACACACAACGGAATCCCCATAAGGTTAAGAGCTGACTTTTCAACAGAAACTCTGCAAACCAGAAGGGAGTGGCAGGACATATTTAAAGTGATGACGGAGAAAAACCTGGAACGAAGATTACTCTACCCAGCAAGGATCTCATTCAGGTTTGATGGAGAAATTAAAACCTTTACAGAAAAGCAAATCCTGAGAGAGTTCAGCACCATGAAACTAGCTTTACAAGAAATGCTAAAGGATCTTCTCTAGGCAAGAAACACAAGAGAAGGAAAAGACCTATAATGACAAACCCAAAACAATTAAGAATATGGGAGTAGGAATATATATATCGATGATTAGCTTAAATGTAAATGGATTAACTGCTCCCACCAAAAGACACAGACTGGCTGAATGGATACAAAAACAAGACCCATATATATGCTGTCTACAAGAGACCCACTTCAAACCTAGAGACACATAAACACTGAAAGTGAGGGGATGGAAAATGATATTCCATGCAAATGGAAACCAAAAGAAAGCTGGAGAAGCAATTCTCATATCAGACAAAATAGACTTTAAAATAAAGACTATTTGAAGTGACAAATAAGGACACTACATAATAACCAAAGGATCGATCCAAGAAGAAGATATAAAAATTGTAAATATTTATGTACCCAATATAGGAGCACCTCAATACATAAGGCAAATACTAACAGCCATAAAAGGGGAAATGGACAGTAACGCATTCATTGTAGGGGACTTTAACACCCCACTTTCACCAATGGACAGATCATCCAAAATGACAATAAGTAAGGAAACACAAGCTTTAAATGATACGTTAAACAGGATGGACTTAATTGATATTTATAGGACATTCCATCCAAAAACAACAGAACACACATTTTTCTCAAGTGCTCATGGAACATTCCCCAGGATAGATCATATCTTGGGTCACAAATCAAGCCTTGGTAAATTTAAGAAAATTGAACTTGTATCAAGTGTCTTTTCCGACCACAACAGTATTTGACTAGATATCAATCACAGGAAAAGATCTGTAAAAAAATATCAACACATGGAGGCTAAACAATACACTACTTAATATCGAAGTGATCAGTGAAGAAATCAAAGAAGAAATCAAAAAATATCTAGAAACAGTTGACAATGGAGACACGACGATCCTAAACCTTTGGGATGCAGCAAAAGCAGTTCTAAGACGGAAGTTTATAGCTATACAATGCTACCTTAAGAAACAGGAACCATCTCGAATAAAAAACCTAACCTTGCACCTAAAGAAATTAGACAAAGAAGAACAAAAGAAACCCCAAAGTTAGCAGAAGAAAAAAAATCATAAAGATCAGATAAGAAATAGATGAAGGAAATGATAGCAAGGATCAGTAAAACTAAAAGCTGGTTCTTTGAGAAGATAAACAAAATTGATAAACCATTAGCCAGACTCATCAAGAGAAAAAGGGAGAAGACTCAAATCAATAGATTTAGAAATGAAGAAGGAGAAGTAACAACTGACACTGCAGAAATACAAAAGATCATGGGAGATTACTACAAGCAATGCTATGCCAATAAAATGGACAACCTGGAACAACTGGACAAATTCTTAGAAATGCACAACCTGCCAAGACTGAATCAGGAAGAAATAGAAAATATGTACAGATCAATCACAAGCACTGAAATTGAAACTGTGATTAAAAATCTTCCAACAAACAAAAGCCCAGGACCAGATGGCTTCACAGGCGAATTCTATCAAACATTTGGAGAAGAGCTAACACCTATCCTTCTCAAACTCATCCAAAATGTACCAGAGGGAGGAACTCTGGAGAAAGGAAATCCTCTTCAACAAGTGGTACTTTGAAAACTGGACAGGTACATGTAAAAATATGAGATTATTTCACCCCCTAACACCATACACAAAAATAAGCTCAAAATGGATTAAAGTGCTAAATGTAAGGCCAGAAACATTCAAACTCTTAGAGGAAATCATAGGCAGAACACTCTATGACATAAGTCACAGCAAGATCCTTTCGACCCACCTCCTAGAGATATGGAAATTAAAACAAAAATAAAAAAATGGGACCTAATGAAACTTAAAAGTTTTTGTACAGCAAAAGAAACCATGAACAAGACCAAAAGACAACCCTCAGAGTGGGAGAAAATATTTCCAAATGAAGCAACTGACAAAGGATTAATCTCCAAAATTTACAAGCAGCTCATGCAACTGAATAAGAAAAAAGCAAACAACCCAATCCAAAAATGGGCATAAGACCTAAATAGACATTTCTCCAAAGAAGATATATAGACTGCCAACAAACACATGAAATAATGCTCAACATCATTAATCATTTGAGAAATGCAAATCAAAACTACAATGAGATACCATCTTGCACCAGTCTGAATGGCCATCATTAAAAGTCTAGAAACAATAAATGCTGGAGAGGGTGTGGAGAAAAGGGAATTCTCTTGAACTGCTGGAGGGAATGTGAATTATTACAGCCACTACGGAAAACAGTATGGAGGTTCCTTAAGAAACTACAAATAGAACTACCATATGACCCAGCAATCTCACTACTGGGCATATACCCTGAGAAAACCATAATTCAAAAAGAGTCATGTTCCAAAATGTTCATTGCAGCTCTATTTACAATAGCCAGGAGATGGAAACAACCTAAGTGTCCATAATTGGATGAATGGATAACAAAGATGTGGCACATATATACAATGGAACATTACTCAGCCATAAAAAGAAACGAAATTGAGGTATTTGTCATGAGGTGGATGGACCTAGAGTCTGTCATACAGAGTGAAGTAAGTCAGCAAGAGAAAGACAAATACTGTATGCCAACACATATATATGGAATCTAAGAAAAAAAACTGTCATGAAGAACCTAAGGGTAAGACAGCAATAAAGACACAGACCTACTAGAGAATGGACTTGAGGATATGGAGGGGGGAAGGGTAAGCTTTGACAAAGTGAGAGAGTGGCATGGAGATATATACACTACCAAATATAAAGTGGATAGCTAGTGCGAAGCAGCCGCAAAGCACAGAGAGATCAGCTGGGAGCTTTGTGACCACCTAGATGGGTGGGATAGGGAGTGTGGAAGGCAGGGATACACAAGAGGGAAGAGATGTGGGAACAAATGTATATGTATAACTGTTTCACTTTGTTATAAAGCAGAAACTAACACACAATTGTAAAGCAATTATACTCCAATAAATATGTATAAAAATAGATGAACAAAATAAACATACTTGTTAAAAGCCAAAAAAAAAAAAAATTTATATGGAGACACAAAAGCCCCGAATAGCCAAAGCAGTCTTGAGGGAAAAAATCAGAGCTGGAGGAATCAGACTCCCTGACTTCAGACTATACTACAAAGCTACAATAATCCAGACAATATGGTACTGGCACAAAAACAGAAACATAGATCAATGGAACAAGATAGAAAGCCCAGAAATAAACCCACACACCTATGGTCAATTAATCTATGACAAAGTAGGTAAAGATATACAATGGAGAAAAGACAGTCTCTTCAATAAGTGGTTCCGGGAAAACTGGACAGGTACATATAAAGAATGAAATTAGAACACTCCTTAACACCATACACAAAAATAATCTCAAAATGGATTTGAGGCCTAAATGTAAGACCAGACACAATAAAACTCTTAGCGGAAAACATAAGAAGAACACTCTTTGACATATATCACAGCAAGATCTTTTTTGATCCACCTCCTAGAGTAATGGAAATAAAAACAAAAATAAACAAATGGGACCTAATGAAACTTAAAAGCTTTTGCACAGGAAAGGAAACCATAAACAAGATTAAAAGACAACCCTCAGAATGGGAGAAAATATTTGCAAATGAATCAATGGACAAAGGATTAATCTCCAAGATTTACAAGCAGCTCAATATTAAAGAAACAAACAACCCAATTTGAAACTGGGCAGAAGACCTAAATAAGCATTTCTTCAAAGCAGAGATGCAGATGGCCAAGAAGCACATGAAAAGCTGCTCAACATCACTAATTATTGGAGAAATGCAAATCAAAGCTACAATGAGGTATCACCTCACACCAGTTAGAATGGGCATCATCAGAAAATCTACAAACAACAAATGCTGGAGAGGGTGTGGAGAAAAGGGAACCCTCTTGCACTGCTGGTGGGAATATAAATTGATACAGCAACTATGGGGAACAGTATGGAGGTTCCTTAAAATCTAAGAATAGAATTACCATATGATCCAGCAATCCCACTACTGGGCATATACCCAGAGAACACCATAATTCAAAAAGATACATGCACCCCTCTGTTCATTGCAGCACTGTTTACAATAGCCAGGTCATGGAAGCAACATAAATGCCCATCGACAGATGAATGCATAAAGAAGTTGTGGTACATATATGCAATGGAATATTATTCAGTCATAAAAGGAAAGAAATTGAGTCATTTGTTGAGACGTGGATGGATCTAGAGACTTTCATACAGAGTGAAGTAAGTCAGAAAGAGAAAAACAAATATCGTATATTAATACATGTATGTGGAATCTAGAAAAATGGTACAGATGAACCGGTTTTCAGGGCAGAAGTTGAGACACAGATGTAGAGAACAAACGTATGGACACCAAGTCAGGGAAACCACGGTGGGTCGGGGATGGTGGTGTGCTGAATTGGGTGACTGAGATTGACATGTATACACTGATGTGTATAAAATTGATGACTAATAAGAACCTTCAGTATAAAAAAACAAACGAAAAAATACAACTAATACTAAACTTTCTTTGGGTTATTTTTATGGAAATATGTTAATATAAATGTTTCAGACATTACATGAAATTTCTAAAAATCTTATATGTTCTGGTATAATGTTATAAGTCATAATTCTAGTTATTACTTTAAAATGTATATCTCAGAAATAACTAAATTTCCTTGTCAATTGCATTATTATTAAACTTTCCTCAAATCTTTAACCATGGTCATTTTTAAGTCTTTTGTCATTTACAGACAGTTCTGGGTGTACTCTGATGCTTTTGCAAAAATGTTCCTATAGAAGGTTTTCATCTTCAAGGAATTTATGGAAAAGACTCTGACAAGTACAGGTTTCTGGTAACTGACTATACTGCTGAACTGAGTGAATAAGCATTTTCAGAACTCTAATTGAAAACTGATGAATTCATAAAAGTGCTAACAAAAGATCAAGATAAAAAAATTAATTACATGGGACTGAGTGAACTGATGAGGATGATTATAATTTTTGTGACTTTCTGTTTGAATAAAAAATAAACCCACAGGGACTCAGAGACAAAAAATATACAAATCAGTTTTCACTGCAAAGTAAAGGAGCTGTTACAATGGAGGATTACTGGACTGAATGTCAATATTATGACAGAGTATGAGTGTGTCTTGTGTTTGGTAATTGCAATCATTGTTGCTTTTGTTGTGGTCATCCATTTACAATGCTTATTTATCTCTTATAAAAATAAAATACAGTGTGTGTGTGTGTGTGTGTGTGTGTGAAAAAAATAAAAAAATAAAATAAAATATATTTTAAAAAAAGAGAAGAAAAATGCTCAGGGATGACTAAGGTTGCCTATATTTACCTGGAGAAAAACATATATGGTTGCCCATGAATGTCTGATGAGTACTTAAGAAATATGATCTGAGTTCACTTTTGCAATAGATGCTCAACAAATTGGTTTGGGGTCAGATGAGTGTTTACCAAACAGTAAGAAAAATAAAAAGGATTGGCTGCTCAAAAAAAAAAAAAAAGTTCCTGAGAAACGTAGGCATCAAGTCATGAAAAGAGTGTATCAGGGCTTCCCTGGTGGTGCAGTGGTTGGGAGTCCGCCTGCCGATGCGGGGAGCGCGAGTTCGTGCCCTGGTCCGGGAGGATCCCGTGTGCCACGGAGCGGCTGGGCCCGTGGGCCATGGCCATTGGGCCTGCGCGTCCGGAGCCTGTGCTCTGTGGTAGGAGAGGCCACAACAGTGAGAGGCCCACATACCGCAAAACAAAACAAAAACAAAGAAACAAAAAAAGAGTGTATCAGCTTAAAAGTTAGACTCCAGTTCAAAACATGACTCTACCATTTACTTATGGTGTGACCTTGAATAGTTAATGAATCTCAGTGTCTTATCTGTAACATTGGGGTAATTCTTACTTCATAAAGCTACTGTAAAAATTCAAGGCATTTGTAAAGCATTCTGTACATCATCTATGCTCCATGAATGGTAATTTCTTTAGGTGACTCTGTTAAGTCACACAGCTGGTTGATAGTAAACAAGGAAATTGGGCCTCCTCATGTCCAGTTTTCTAGTTGTTTCCTTTTATTTAGACATCTAATGTGTTTAATTCCCACGAGCATTTAAGAAAACTTTTACATCATAAACTTATTATTCCTTTTTATATGTCTTTCAAAATAAAAATAATTGATTACAGGAAAAATCATACTACTATACTTGGTTCTAACAGTTGTTATTTGATCTATACACACTTAAATATGCAGTGATATTATAACTAAAATCTGTGTTTCATTAGACATTGTGTGTTTTATGCCATAAATGTCTTATCATTGTATATCCCTCACAAATACTTGCCTACTGTGTAATCTTATCCTTTTGCCTTCAATATGCAGTAGGACCAAGTTTTATGATTATATAATTTTTAATCCAGATGTTAAATGTTCATGTACATGTTCTTTTCAAAGATTTTTGAAAACTATAATAAACAAACAAACAAAAAAATAAAAGAACAGATATGTGTACCCAGTTGTGTCATATTTTGGCACAGATTAGTTTCCCTCAAGAAGAGGACGTCTGTAATAAGGCTGCTGGATGTGCCAAGATTATTTTCTCAGGCTTGACAATGCTGACAATATTTATTTCCAGTTGAAGGTGGTTCTGCTGGGAATATGTTTCTGGTGGAGCAAGCCTGTTGTCAACACTCACTCCCAGTTTTATGCAGTAGGAACTAGAAGAAACTACACTGTTCTTATTTGTGGAAAGAACATATGCTTTGGAATCAGTCAGGGTTTTAAACCCTGGCTTAGCCGTTTCCTAGATGTGTGACCTTGGATGTAACCTACCCTCTGTGAGTCTGTTTCCTCAACTGTAACATTTGAATAAAAAGAGTGCATATGTAAAAATAAATAATAATAATAAATAAACATATGTCGAAGTGAAATATTGGATCAAGAAGAAATCATTTCTTGAATTCCTTTGTTCCTTGAATTCCTTTTCCCCGCAAGAAACCCAAATCATGCAAATCATTCCCCAATTGAGATATCTAAATTTTAAGAAAGCAAAATTATTTTAATTAAATGTTTAAATAGTGTTCAACAGAGCTAATATATTAATTTGTATCTGATTTATGATATAGTTGTGATATATTTTTATGTGCAAATGTGCTATATTTAGGATTTATATGAAATTAATTAATATGAATAGTAGATCAAGTAATCAATGTGTATAGTAAAATTATGACAATTTTATAGGAATGGGAATATTATTTTCCCATATCTAAATAATACCAAGGTTTAAATTTTTTGTATCCTGAATTTTATGACAGATTGGTGACCATATCAACAGCACACTTAATTGGTATTTCCATTCCTAAGCAGATAAGCACAATTTTTTCTTTTAATTCTTAAGTTTTAGAAGATACTGGAACCTGCCTGGTGGGGAGCGCTAGGCTGCTAATAGTGGAAAACAAGGAGGTGACAAGAAATTTTATTGAAGAATATCCATCTTAATAATAATAGCAAGTATTTCTATAGTGCTTATTATGCCAGGAACTGGATCTAATTTTAAGCTAGCTCCAAATATTAACTCAATCTAATTCTCATTGCAACCCTAAGAGGTAATTATAATTATCATCATCTCCATTTTCCAGATGAGAAGACTAAAACTCAGAGAAAGGACATGATTTGTCCATCTGTCAAACCGCTAAAAATATCAGATCCCAGACATGAACCCAGGCAGCTTGACTGCAGAGTCTGGGTGCCTCGCTATTCTGCATACTTCCACCAGTTGTAAGAAACGAAGGAATATCTGGGGCAGCCAAGCTAGGCAATTATATGGAGTCTATGCAAGGGGATTTTGAAGGCTCAGGGAATGGACATTTGCCTTCCCACTCACCTCTCTAACTATTTACTTGCTGATTCCTGATGTTTCATTTATTGTGATTCATTTATTTGACTTAAGATTTGGCCCACTGTTTATAATGCAACCAACCCCTAGGTGAGGTAACACCAAGAACTAGGAGTTATTTTTATTTTCCCAGTCTGTTTTCATTTTTATTTTATGAATGTCACTTTTCATTGTACAGGTTTGATCTTTATATATTTGAATCTCTCCATATTTTCCATACGTCACTGTGGCTTTACAACTTATCATCCCTCTAAACCTTTTCTATAATTAAAGCTGTTTTTGCCCTGGACTGAGGGGAGACAAACTCCAACCTTCACATCATAAGTTGCAATGTCCACTCTGAGATATCTAAATAAAATCTCTATCATTGTCTTCTTGAGCATAAATCAAAACAACTTATAATTTTTCATGCTCTGATGCTGTTTCTGTTCATTGAATTCTTTCCAAATTTGGGGGCACAAAATGACTGAGAATTAGGGGGAGTGGAGAGTAAGGTGAAAGGTATTAACATGAATTCCTACTATATTTCAGCCATTGTGCTAAGTGCTTTTTCACGCGTTATCTCTTTTCATCTAATACTTAAACATCTCTATGAGGGGGAGTAGGGACCTATAGGTGGTTTCAGGGTGTTCCAGACTGGGAAAGGTATGAGGGGACCCTGGCAAGATTTAGCCCTCCTGGAAGCCCAGATGCATACCCAGTCCTGGCAATATAAAGAAAGCAGTTAAAATGAGGTTCTGAAGGTTATTGGAAGCAAGACATACAGTTGGGTCATCCTCAAAGAGGTAAGAGTTGAAGGATGATGGAAGGGGTACTGTCAGTTCCCTGAGGGAGAAAGCAGAAGGAAAAAAGATTTGATGTCAGTATCTTGGTGATTACTTCTATTTTGAAGTCAGGAGAAAGAAAAGGAACTGAAGAAGGAAAAGCGCACTCAGAGAAGAAGGCGATAAGGGCAGTGCTGTGGCTAGATAGTCAAGGGAAGAAACCCCATTTCAGCATGACATCACTCTGGGAACATGGCTGTGACCATCTCCTCTGGCAACAATACAGACAGAGCCCAGAAGCTAGCCTGCTGCTCTGCTACCATAGATGCCAATGAGAACTAGGACAGATTGCAACAAAAATGAAACACAGATGAAAGCATTTGGTGAACAGTAAACATACTCACACACAGGTGAACACATGTCTTGGCAAATCCTTCTGACCATTACCAGCTTATTTTTTGGTGGAAGGGAATTATCCAAGGAGTCAGAAAAATTACAAAGATAATTAACCAGCTCCTTTTGCTGCCCAGCAGTCCTAAAGGATACTATTTACAGCATCATAGAATCCCAAAATGACTGAGCTAGAGTACCAGACCACCTAGTCCAATCTCTTTGTGTTAGAAATGTGGGAACAAAAGCCCAGAGAAAGGAACAGACCTGCACAAGGCCACACAGGGAGTTAATGGCAAAGCTGGACAGAGAATCCAGGTCTCCTGCCTCCTCTTCCTCCCATTTGAGTGATTCTGAGTAAATGAGAAATGAATGAGGAAAGGATTGATGACAAATGTTTCCAGTAAGTTGATGAATTTTTAAAAGCATATCTGGTAAAAAATAGAATCTCAAGAATGTCAGCATTACAGAAGTCCCTAGAGTTCATCATCTAGTATTATGTTATTTTATAAATGAGGAAACAGAGAAGGCTTAGCTGTTTAGTGGTGCAGCCAGTCCCTCAACATAACTCTCCTGCTTTCTTAGTCTACCTCTTCATGGAAGCTGATCAGCATAGATTTAGAAAACCTGCATAAATTTATTTAATAAAAAAATACAGCAAAAGTAATTGTTCACATGATTTCTCACCTCTCCTGATCAGAATGCAAGTGCTATGGGGACAAAAATTTCAAGGAAATGAGAGAATGACTACATCATTTAGAAGAGGATAAATAAGAAAGGACAAGGGTAGATGGGCTAAATGACTCACATCTACTGGGGGTTGGGAGGTTGGATGACACAGTGAAATAAACCAGAGAGGGCCTTAGGCTTACATCTTGCTGGGCTTAGAAAATGAGGCTTTAAGCATGTATCCTCTGTTAGGTATTTTATTTTAAGTTCCAGGGGACATTAGAGAGTTCTATCCTATTGTAAAGATGGTAAGACTAAGGCAGTGTCAGAGCTGGGATGTGAATCCAAGGTCCTGGACTTTGTAGCCAGTGTTTCTTCTCCTCCCTTGCATTCTGGATGAAGCTGGTAATGTTTATTAAGAAAATTCAGTAGAGGTATACTAGGCTACTTTTCTAATAGGGTTTTTCACAATAAGGTTTACAGACTTGGAGTGGGGCTCCCCTACTCTACCAGCTCTTCTTTATACCTTGCACTTTACAAGTGGAGGATCTAGGTCAGTGACTTTGGGTAGTTGAGAAAGGATAGAGAAGTGAGAAAGTTCAGTGACACAAAGCCATCAAAAATAGCAAAAATCTCAGCTGAAACATTGCCTGAAAATACCTAGCACAATCCATGTAGGCAGATGCAAATTATATGCTAATTATCCACAATTCCCATTTACTAGGGGAATCTTGGTTAAGGCTTCAATCACTCCCCCACCCCATTATATGAATTAATAGGCCAGAGTAATTGAAGGAATGAAGGACGTGCAAGTTTCGGGAAGAGTGAAAATGGGATTACCCATCTCTGCCCCTAACTCACTGGTTGGACCGAGGCAGGTCAATTAAAATTTCTGCTCTTCGGTTTTTCCATGTGCCACATGTGGGGTCCCTCCAATTCTAACATCCTATGGTTACCTTCCAGTCTTTCCTGTCTCAGTGAATGGCACTACCCTATTACCCAAGCTAAACATCCAGAAGTCATTTTAGATGCCTCTATCTTTCTCTCCGTACATTCGTGAGCTAATCATATCAGTTATGCATCCAATAATCTGTTTCCAATCAATATATTTTTCTTTATATTCACTGTTATAATCCAATCCAAGTCACCATCATCTATTTCCTGGATAACTGCAATAATCTCCTGGCTGGTTTTCCTGCTGCCATTACTGTCCCAATACAATCTATTTTCAGAGTAGTCACAGTGATCTTTAAAAACTAGATGATGTTACTCCCTTACTTAAAACACTCAATGGCTGCCTACTGTAAAGAGAATAAAATCCAAACTCCTCACCATGATTTACAAGATACTGTTTGTCTCTGCCTTCCTCAGTCTACTACTGTTCCCCTCAATCAGTCAGAGACGTGCCTACTTTTTTTGTTTTTTGTATCATCTTTATTTTTTTATTATTATTACTTTAACACCTTTATTGGGGTATAATTGCTTTACAATGGTGTATTAGTTTCTGCTTTATAACAAAGTGAATCAGTTATATATATACATATGTTCCCATATATTTTCCCACTTGTGTCTCCCTTCCTCCCACCCTCCCTATCCCACCTCTCTAGGTGGTCAAAAAGCACCGTCCTGATCTCCCTGTGCTATGCGGCTGCTTCCCACTAGCTATCTACCTTATGTTTGGCAGTGTATATATGTCCATGCCTCTCTCTCGCTTTGTCACAGCTCACCCTTCTCCCTCCCCATGTCCTCAAGTCTGTTCACTAGTAGGTTTGTGTCTTTATACCTGTCTTACCCCTAGGTTCTTCATGACATTTTTTTTCTTAAATTCCATATATTTGTGTTAGCATACGGTATTTGTCTTTCTCTTTCTGACTTACCTCACTCTGTATGACAGACTCTAGGTCTATCCACCTCATTACAAATAGCTCAATTTCGTTTCTTTTTATGGCTGAGTAATATTCCATTGTATATATGTGTCACATCTTCTTTATCCATTCATCCGATGACGGACACTTAGGTTGTTTCCATCTCTGGGCTATTGTAAATAGAGCTGCAATGAACATTTTGCTACATGACTCTTTTTGAATTATGGTTTACTCAGGGTATAGGCCCAGTAGTGGGATTGCTGGGTCATATGGTAGTTCTATTTGTAGTTTTCTAGGGAACATCCATACTGTTCTCCATAGTGGCTGTACCAATTCACATTCCCCCCAGCAGTGCAACAGTGTTCTCTTTTCTCCACACCCTCTCCAGCATTTATTGTTTCTAGATGTTTTGATGATGGCCATTCTGACGGGTGTGAGATGATATCTCATTGTAGTTTTGATTTGCATTTCTCTAATTATTAATGATGTTGAGCATTCTTTCATGTGTTTGTTGGCAGTCTGTATATCTTCTTTGGAGAAATGTCTATTTAGGTCTTCTGCCCATTTTTGGATTGGGTTGTCTGTTTTTCTGTTATTGAGCTGCATGAGCTGCTTATAAATTTTGGAAATTAATCCTTGTCAGTTGCTTCATTTGCAAATATTTTCTCCCACTCTGAGGGTTGTCTTTTGGACTTGTTTATGGTTTCCTTTGCTGTGCAAAAGCTTTGAAGTTTCATTAGGTCCCATTTGTTTATTTTTGTTTTCATTTCCATTTCTCTAGGAGGTGGGTCAGAAAGGATCTTGCTGTGATTTATGTCATAGAGTGTTCTGCCTATGTTTTCCTCTACGAGTTTGATAGTTTCTGTCCTTACATTTAGGTCTTTAATCCATTTTGTGCTTATTTTTGTCTATGGTGTTAGGAAGTGATATAATCTCATACTCTTACATGTACCTGTCCAGTTTTCCCAGCACCACTTATTGAAGAGGCTGTCCTTTCTCCACTGTACATTCCTGCCTCCTTTATCAAAGATAAGGTGACCATATGTGCGTAGGTCTATCTCTGGGCTTTCTATCCTGTTCCATTGATCTATCTTTCTGTTTTTGTGCCAGTACCATACTGTCTTGATTACTGTAGCTTTGTAGTATAGTCTGAAGTCAGGGAGCCTGATTCCTCCAGCTCCGTTTTGGGTTCTCAAGATTGCTTTGGCTATTCGGGGTCTTTTGTGTTTCCATATAAATTGTGAAATATTTTATTCTAGTTCTGTGAAAAATGCCAGTGGTAGATTGATAGGGATTGCATTGAATCTGTAGATTGCTTTAGGCAGTAGAGTCATTTTCACAATGTTGATTCTTCCAATCCAAGTACATGGTATATCTCTCCGTCTATTTGTATCATCTTTAATTTCTTTCATCAGTGTCTTATAATTTTCTGCATACAGGTCTTTTGTCTCCTTAGGTAGGTTTATTCCTAGGTATTTTATTCTTTTTGTTGCAATGGTAAATGGGAGTGTTTTCTTGCTTTCACTTTCAGATTTTTCATCATTAGTGTATAGGAATGCCAGAGATTTCTGTGCATTAATTTTGTATCCTGCTACTTTACCAAATTCACTGATTAGCTCTAGTAGTTTTCTGCTAGCACCTTTAGGATTCTCTGTGTATAATATCATGTCATCTGCAAACAGTGACAGCTTTACTTATTCTTTTCCGATTTGGATTCCTTTTATTTCCTTTTCTTCTCTGATTGCTGTGGCTGAAACTTCCAAAATTATGTTGATTAAGAGTGGAGAGAGTGAGCAACCTTTTCTTGTTCCTCATCTTAGTGGAAATGCTTTCAGTTTTTCACCATTGAGGATGATGTTGACTGTGGGTTTGTCATATATGGTCTTTATTATATTGAGGAACGTTCCCTCTATGCCTACTTTCTCCAGGGTTTTTATCAAAAATGGGTGTTGAATTTTGTCTAAAGCTTTCTCTGCATCTATTGAAATGATCATATGGTTTTTCTCCTTCAATTAGTTAATATGGTTTATCACATTGATTGATTTGCGTATATTGAAGAATCCTTGCATTCCTGGAATGAACCCCACTTGATCATGGTATATGATCCTTTTAATGTGCTGTTGGATTCTGTTTGCTAGTATTTTGTTGAGGATTGTTGCATCTATGTTCATCATTGATATTGGCCTGTAGTTTTCTTACTTTGTGACATCCTTGTCTGGTTTCGGTATCAAGGTGATGGTGGCCTTGTAGAATGAATTTGGGAGTGTTCCTCCCTCTGCTATATTTTGGAAGAGTTTGAGAAGGATAGCTGTTACGTCTTCTCTAATTGTTTGACAGAATTCGCCTGTGAAGCCATCTGGTCCTGGGCTCTTGTTTGTTGGAAGATGTTTAATCACAGTTTCAATTTCAGTGCTTGTGATTGGTCTGCTTATATTTTCTATTTCTTCCTGATTCAGTCTTGGCAGTTGTGCATTTCTAAGAATTTGTCCAGTTCTTCCAGGTTGTCCATTTTATTGGCATAGAGTTGCTTGTAGTAATCTCTCATGATCTTTTGTATTTCTGCAGTGTCAGTTTTTATTTCTCCTTTTCATTTCTAATTCTATTGATTTGAGTGTTCTCCCTTTTTTTCTTGATGAGTCTGGCTAATGGTTTATCAATTTTGTTTATCTTCTCAAACAACCAGCTTTTACTTTTATTGATCTTTGCTGTCATTTCCTTCATTTCTTTTTCATTTATTTCTGATCTGATCTTTATGATTTCTTTCCTTCAGCTAACTTTGGGGTTTTTTTGTTCTTCTTTCTCTAATTGCTTTAGGTGCAAGGTTAGGTTGTTTATTCGAGATGTTTCCTGTTTCTTAAGGTGGGTTTGTATTGCTATAAACTTCCCTCTTAGAACTGCTTTTGCTGCATCCCATAGGTTTTGGGTTGTCGTGTCTCCATTGTCATTTGTTTCTAGGTATTTTTTGATTTCCTCTTTGATTTCTTCAGTGATCACTTCATTATTAAGTAGTGTATTGTTTAGCCTCCATGTGTTTGTATTTTTTACAGATCTTTTCCTGTTATCGATATCTAGTCTCATAGCATTGTGGTCAGAAAAGATACTTGATACAATTTCAATTTTCTTAAATTTACCAAGACTTGATTTATGACCCAAGATATGATCTATTCTGGAGAAAGTTCCATAAGCACTTGAGAAGAATGTGTATTCTGTTGTTTTTGATGGAGTGTCCTATAAATACCAGTTAAGTCCATCTTGTTTAATGTATCATTTAAAGCTTGTGTTTCTTTCTTTATTTTCATTTTGGATGATCTGTCCATTGGTGAAAGTGGGGTGTTAATGTCCCCTACTATGAATGTGTTACTGTTGATTTCCCCTTTTATGGTTGTTAGTATTTGCCTTATGTATTGAGGTGCTCCTATGTTGGGTGAATAAATATTTACAATTTTTATATCTTCTTCTTGGATCGATCCCTTGATCATTATGTAGTGTCCTTCTTTGTCTCTTGTATTAGTCTTTTTTTAAAGTCTATTTTGTCTGATATGAGAATTGCTACTCCAGCTTTCTTTTGGTTTCCATTTGCATGGAATATCTTCTTCCATCCCCTCACTTTCAGTCTGTATGTGTCTCTAGGTCTGAAGTGGGTCTCTTGTAGACAGCATATATATGGGTCTTGTTTTTGTATCCATTCAGCCAATCTGTGTCTTTTGGTGGGAGCATTTAGTCCATTTACATTTAAGGTAATTATCGATATGTATGTTCCTATTCCCATTTTCTAAATTGTTTTGGGTTCGTTATTGTAGATCTTTCCCTTCTCTTTTGTTTCTTGCCCAGAGAATTTCCTTTAGCATTTGTTGTAAGGCTGATTTGGTGGTGCTGAACTGTCTCAACTTTTGCTTGTCTTTAAAGGTTTTAATTTCTCCATCAAACCTGAATGTGATCCTTGCTGGGTAGAGTAATCTTGGTTGCAGGTTTTTCTCCTTCATCACTTTAAATATGTCCTGCCAGTCCATTCTGGTTTGCAGAGATTCTGCTGAAAGATCAGCTGTTAACCTTATGGGGATTTCCTTGTGTGTTATTTGTTGTTTTTCCGTTGTTGCTTTTAATATGCTTTCTTTGTATTTAATTTTTGACAGTTTGATTAATATGTGTTTTGGTGTATTTCTCCTTGGATTTTTCCTGTATGGGACTCTCTGTGCTTCCTGGACTTGATTAACTATTTCCTTTCCTGTATTAGGGAAGTTTTCAACTATAATCTCTTCAAATATTTTCTCAGTCCCTTTCTTTTTCTCTTCTTCGTCTGGAAACCCTATCATTCGTATGTTGGGGTGATTAATGTTGTCCCATAGGCCTCTGAGACTGTCCCTGGTTCTTTTCACTCTTTTTTCTTTATTCTGCTCTGCAGTAATTTGCACTATTTTACCTTCCAGCTCACTTATCCGTTCTTCTGTCTCAGTTATTCTGCTATTGATTGCATCTAGAGTATTTTTCAATTCATTTATTGTGTTTTTCATTGTTGTTTGTTTCTTCTTTGGTTCTTCTAGGTCCTTGTTATATGTTTCTTGCATTTTGTCTATTCTATTTCCAAGATTTTGGATTATCTTTACTATCATTATTCTGAATTCTTTTTCAGGTAGATTGCCTATTTCCTCTTCATTTGTTAGGTCTGGTGGGATTTTATCTTGCTCCTTCATCTGCTCTGTGTTTTTCTGCCTTCTCATTTTGCTTATCTTACTGTGTTTGGGGTCACCTTTTTGCATGCTGCAGGTTCGTAGTTCCCTTTATTTTTGCTGTCTTCCCCAGTGGCTAAGGTTGGTTCAGTGTGTTGTGTAGGATTCCTGGTGGAGGGGACTAGTGCCTGTGTTCTGGTGGATGAGGCTGGATCTTGTCTATCTGGTGGGCAGGTCCATGTCTGGTGATGTGTTTTGGGGTGTCTGTGGGCTTATTATGATTTTAGACAGCCTCTCTGCTATTGGGTGGTGTTGTGTTCCTGTTTTGCTAGTTGTTTGGCAAACTAGGGTGTCCAGCACTGTACCTTGCTCGTCGTTGAGTGAAGTTGAGTGCTGGCGTTGAGATGGAGATCTCTGGGAGATTTTCGCTGTTTGATATTATGTTGAGCTGGGAGGTCTCTTGTTGACCAGTGTGCTGAAGTTGGCTCTCCCACCTCAGAGGCACAGCACTGACTCCTGCCTGCAGCACCAAGAGCCTTTCATCCACACAGAAAAAGAGGAAAAGGGAAAAAAATTATAAATCTTGCTGTCAAAGTCCACCTCCTCAATTTGGGATGATTCGTTGTCTATTCATGTATTCCACAGATGCAGGGTACATCAGGTTGATTGTGGAGCTTTAATCTGCTGCTTCTGAACCCTGCCTACTTTCTTTCACAGGCCAAGCATGTTTCTGCTTTAGGACCATTGCACTGGCTAATCCCTCTGTCTGGAATACTCTTTCTCCAGATCATTGCATGGCTGACTCCTTCTCAGGTCTCTAATCCAATGTCATCCCTGAAGAAAATCCTTCTCTGACATCCTAACTTAAACATTTCTTCTTCTGCCACCACTCTATTCGATTATCTTCCTTTTTAAAATTTTATTTATTTTTAAAAATTATTTTGGGGTGTAATTCATTTACAGTGTTGTGTTAGTTTCAGGTGTACAGCAAAATGAATCTGTTATACAAATACATATATCCACTCTTTTTTAAATTCTTTTCCAATATAGGCCATTACAGAGTATTGAATAGAGTTCCCTGTGCTATACAGTAGATCCTTACTAGTTATCTATTTTATATATAGCAGTGTGTATGTGTCAATTCCAATCTTCCAATTTATCCCTCCCCCTTCCCTTGCCCCCTGGTAACCATAAGTTTATTTTCTACATCTGCAACTCTATTTCGGCTTTGTAGATGAGTTCATTTGTAGCCTTCTTTTAGAGTCCATATATAAGTGATACCATATATTTGTCTTTCTGTGTCTGACTTACTTCACTTAGTATGAGAATCTCTAGGTCCATTCATGTTGCTGCTGGAGTAATATTCCACTGTATATATGTACCACATCTTCTTTATCCATTCCTCTGTTGATGGTCATGTGGTTTGTTTCCATGTCTTGGCTATTGTAAATAGTGCTGCAATGAACATTGGGGTGCACGTATCTTTTAAAATTACGGTTCCCTCTAGATATATGGCCACGAGTGCGATTGCAGGATCATATGGTAGCTCTATTTTCAGTTTTTTAAGGAACCTCCATACTGTTCTCCATAGTGGCTGTACCAGTTTGCATTCCCACCAACAGTGTAGGAGGGTGCCCTTGTCTCCATTATCTTCTTCTAGTTTTTTTATTGGCCTTATCTCTACCTAAATTTATCATATTTATTTGTTTGTTTTCTTTTCCATGATTATTGTCTCGCACCTCCCACTAGAAACTAAACTTCATGAGGGGAGCAATAGAACATAGTGGTTAAGAACATGGCTTCTGGAGTCGGACTGTCTAAATTCAAATCCCAGTTCTGCCACTTATTAGCTGAGTGACCCTGGGAAAGTTACTTAAATTCTCTATGTCTCAGCTTCCTCTTCTGTAACATGGGGACAGTAATAGTAATACTTCATAGGGTCGTTGCAAGGGTTAAACTGAATTAATACATGCAAAGCACTATATCCCTAGTGCCTAGAAGAGTGTCTGGCATGTAGCAGGTGCCTAAGAAGTATTTAATGGCTGATTGAATGAATGAATCCTGATGCCTCCTGCTCCTTCCCTCCTTTCCTGTCTAGTTTCCCCTCACGACTCTTCCTTCAGGAAGCTTTCCCTGACCGTTCTCTACTTTCTAGGACTAAGTTGGTTCTCCTATTTTGTGTGCTCACAGAACCCAGACTTCTTGCAATCCTTAATTGCTGCATATAGTTGTATATTTATGTGTGTGCGATCTTTTTAATAACTGGTCTCTTTAACTACAAGCTTGGTTAAGGAGGGGCCCATGTCTGTCATATCTACTATGGGATCTCTGCTGCCTAGCATAGTGCCTGACACAAAATGTACACAATAAATATTTCTTGGCTGAATGACTCAAAAACTTTGGCTCATTTTTCTCTTAGAAATGCTGATTAAGAAACATGACTTGAGAAATTCAGTATTTTGCAGCACTTTTAAAATTAATTTTTATCGGAGTATAGTTGTTTTACAACGTTGTCTTACTTTCTGCTGTTCTGCAAAGTGAATCAGTTATATATATATATATATATATATATATATATATATATATATATATATATATTCCCTCTTTTTTAGATTTCCTTCCTATTTAGGTCACGACAGAACATTGAGTAGAGTTCCTGTGCTGTACATTAGGTTCTCATTGCTTACCTATTTTATATATAATAATGTATATATGTCAATCCCGATCTCCAAATTCATCCCACCTCTCCCCTTACTGCTTGGTAACCATAAGTTTGTTCTCTACAACTGTGTTTCTATTTCTGCTTTGCAAATGAGTTCATCTGTACCATTTTTCTAGATTCTACATATAAGTGATATTATACGATATTTATTTTTCTCTTTCTGACTTACTTCACTTTGTGTGACAGTCTCTAGGTCCCTCCATGTCTCTGCAAATGGGACTATTTCATTCCTTTTTTATGGCTGAGTAAGATTCCATTGTATATATGTACCACATCTTCTTTATCCATTTCTCTGTTGATGGACATTTAGGTTGCTTCCATGTCCTGGCTATTGTAAATAGTACAGCAATGAATATTGGGGTGCATGTGTCTTTTTGAATTATGGTTTCCTCTGGGTATGTGCCAAGGAGTGGGATTGCTGGGTCATATGGTAGTTATATTTTTAGTTTTTTTTTTTTTACATCTTTATTGGAGTATAATTGCTTTACAAATGATGTGTTAGTTTCTGCTTTATAACAAAGTGAGTCAGTTATACATAAACATTTGTTCCCATATCTCTTCCCTCTTGCATCTCCTCCCTCCCACCCTCCCTATCCCACCCCTCCAGATGGTCACAAAGCACTGAGCTGATCTCTCTGTGCTATGCGGCTGCTTCCCACTAGCTATCTACCTTACATTTGGTAGTGTATATATGTCCATGTCTCTCTTTTGCTTTGTCACAGCTTACCCTTCCCCCTCCCCATATCCTCAAGTCCATTCTCTAGTAGGTCTGTGTCTTTATTCCTGTCTTACCCCTAGGTTCTTCATGACATTTTTTTGAGCTATTTGTAATGAGGTGGATAGACATAGAGTCTGTCATACAGAGTGAAGTAAGTCAGAAAGAGAAAGACAAATACCGTATGTTAACACATATATATGGAATTTAAGAAAAAATATTTTTAGTTTTTTGAAGAACTTCCATACTCTTCTCCATAGTGGCTGTATCAATTTACATTCCCACCAACAGTGCAAGCATGTTCCTTTTTCTCCACACCCTCTCCAGCATTTATTGTTTATAGATTGTTTGTTGATGGCCATTCTGACCGGTGTGAGGTGACACCTCATTGTAGTTTTGATTTGCATTTCTCCAATAATTAGTGATGTTGAGCATCTTTTCATGTATTTGTTGGCTATCAGTATGTCTTCCTTGGAAAAATGTTTATTTAGGTCTTCTGCCCATTTTTGGATTGTGTTGTTTGTTTTTTTGATATTGAGCCGAATAAACTGTTTGTATATTTTGGAGATTAATCCCTTGTCAGTTGCTTTGTTTGCAAATATTTTCTCCCATTCTGACTGTTGTCTTTTCCTTTTGTTTATGGTTTCCTTTGCTGTGCAAAAGCTTTTAAGTTTAATCAGGTCCCATTTGTTTATTTTTATTTTCATTACTCTAGGAAGTGGGTCAAAAAGGATCTTGTCATGATTTATGTCATAGAGTGGTGTGCCTATGTTTTCCTGTAAGAGTTGTATAGTATCCAGCCTTACATTTAGTTCTTTAATCCATTTTGAGTTTATTTTTGTGTATGCTGTTAGGGTGTATTCTGATTTCATTCCTTTACATGTAGCTGTCAAGTTTTCCCAGCACCACTTATTGAAGAGACGGTTCTTTCTCCATTGTATATTCTTGACTCCTTCGTCATAGGTTAGGTGACCATAGATGCGTGGGTTTATCTCTGGGCTTTCTATCCTGTTCCACTGAGCTATACTTCTGTTTTTTGCTAGTACCATACTGTCTTGATTACTGTAGCTTTGTAGTATAGTCTGAAGTCAGGGAGCCTGATTCTTCCTGCTCTGTTTTTCTTTCTCAAGGTTGCTTTGGCTATTCAGGGTCTTTTATGTTTCCATACAAATTGTAAATTTTCTTATTCTAATTCTGTGAAAAATGCCATTGGTAATTTGATAGGGATTGCATTGAATCTGTAGATTGCTTTGGGTAGTATAGTCATTTTCACAACATTGATTCTTCCAATCCAAGAACATGGTATATCTCTCTACCTGTTGGTATCATCTTTAATTTCTTTCATCAGTGTCTTATAATTTTCTGCATACAGGTCTTTTGTCTCCTTAGGTAGGTTTATTCCTAGGTATTTTATTCTTTTTGCTGTGATGGTAAATGGGATTGTTTCTTTAATTTTTTTTATATCTTTCATTGTTATTGTATAGGAATGCAAGAGATTTCTGTGTATTAATTTTGTGTCCTGCAAATTTACTAAGTTCATTGATTAGCTCTAGTAGTTTCCTGGAGGCATCTTTAGGATTTTCTATATATAGTATCATATCATCTGCAAACAGTGACAGTTTTACATCTTCTATTCCAATTTAGATTCCTTTTATTTCTTTTTCTTCTCTTATTGCCATGGCTAGGACTTCCAAAACTATGTTGAATAATAGTGGCAAGAGTTGCCATCCTTGTCTTGTTCCTGATCTTAGAGGAAATGGTTTCAGTTTTTCACCATTGAGAATGACATTTTCTATGGGTTTGTCATATATAGCCTTTATTATGTTGAGGTAGGTTTCCTCTATGCCCACTCCCTGGAGAGTTTTTTCATAAACGTGTGTGAATTTTTTTTGAAAGATTTTTCTGCATCTATCGAGATTTTCATATGGTTTTTATCCTTCAGTTTCTTAATATGGTGTATCACATTGATTGATTTGCGTACGTTGAAGAATCCTTGCATCTGTGAGATAAATCCCACTTGATCATGGTGTATTATTCTTTTAATGTGTTGTTGGATTCTGTTTGCTAGTATTTTGTTGGAGATTTTTGTGTCTATGTTTATCATTGATATTGGCCTGTAATTTTTTTTTTCTGTGACATCTTTGTCTGGTTTTGGTGTCAGGGTGATGGTGGCCTTATAAAATGAGCTTGGGAGTGTTCCTCCCTCTGTATTTTTTTTTCATCACATTTTGAAAGGCAATTCAGATTGAAAGCTATTGTTGCATCTCTGCCTCCTGTCTTAATTCAGTTCATTATTGAAACAGAGGGAAAGATGTATGAATTCAAACATTCTGGCCTCCACTCTTTAAATTTTGATCTGTTCCCTGAAAGTATCAAGAAGAAACTGGCTCACTTCCCCTTTGCTAACTCCTTACATTTTAATGGTATTCATCCCAATATATCCTGCCTCCTTACCTGTTTCTTAGTAATACGGAGAATATTGATCCTGATAGGACTAAGCTATTTTATTCCCACCACCTCAAATCAATGAACTTTTTCTAATAAAATAACACATTATAACTCAGTGCTAGCACAACTCCAAAATATTCTCTCATCTGTTACAGCCTTCTGATCAATCGAGAGTCACTGAACACCTCTTACTATATGACTACCAGCTTGGCTGGAAGATACTGTTTGAAGTACTGTTTCAGGAGCAAGAGCAGAAGGTATGGTTTCTTTCTATTCCCCTCTCTTTACCTGTAACATTTACCTTCCTCTCACTGCTAGCCTGATTTCTTACAACTCAGCAAGGTGCAGGTGAGACACCTGTTATTAAAGATGTCAAGAAGCCAAGACAAATCCATGAAAGCTACAAGGAATGGACCATTTTCTTAATTGGATACTTTAACTGTTACAAATAGCACAAAACTTACTCCAAGCTCCAGATGTTTCCAGGGCCCCTTCACCTAGATTAACTGTCATCTACCTTTAATGTCCTTGGATTGGGAGCATGGAACACACTTGGCCCTCTACAGGCTCCCTTTATTGGGTGTAATTTCTGGCCCAAGTAACAGAGGAGTTTGTATTCCATTGGGGTAGCAGCAGCTTGATACGGGTAATGTGGGGCTATGGGAAGAGCACAAGTCCCTGAGTACAGGGCTCTGTTTCTGCATCAGACAGTCTGGGTTTACCTTGGATAAGTCCATTGCCTCTCTTGGCCTTGTTCCTCATCTGTGAAATAGAGTTTTGGTGAGGCTTGTTAGACATTTGCCAAATTACTTTGAAAAATCGTATTGTAAACCTATTAACACATTTAACTGAAACAGATACAAAGCTATCTCTAGACCCTTACCAGACATGTGAACACAGCATGAGGTAAAGATTCTAAGAGGAAGTGGATGGCAGAAGAAGAGAAATTAGTTTTAAAACCTCAGAGGCCATTCCTAAATTTTTCCCTCCACATCCCCATGCACACCTTCCATTTCTCTTCAAACAAGAGTTAACTTATAAAGTGATATTTTGACATAAATGTATACATTTAAGATGCCATTTTACTTTTGTTCTTCATATTTTTTCATAGATATTCGCAAGTCCCTTGGTCCAACCTGAGCCCAGGCTCTAGCTTTGTAACTTACTTTGTGGCCTTGGCCAAGCCAGTTTTCCAGAGTCAGTTTTCTTCCTTGTAAAAACAGATAAATCTACTTATCCCCTTCACAGAGATTGAGAGAATGAAATGAGGGACTGTACATACAGCTCTCAGCACAGTAGCTGATACATACCAGGTACTTACATGGATCTGTTCCCTTCCCCCTCCTCTTATAGAACAGGGCTGCAGCAAATTCTTGGCTCTGGACTCTAAGGTAGAGTAGCTCAGACCCACAGTCTTTCTGACCAACCAACTCAATAGTCTTCAAATGCCTGCTAGTGACACTACAAAACAAGGATCTTCAAGATCACAAGGAAACTGTTAGGCTGGACACCATGGAGACTTTCCTGGTTGTGAAAGTTATTATGTCTGGGATCCAAAGAAGAGAAGGGCTTCAGCTCCTTCCCTAGAAGACTCTTAAAATCAGTGTGGATATCCAGAATGTCATGAGACTCATGTTCTACTATTGTCCCACTCCCCAAAATATCAAGCCCTGTATTTAGCACTATCTTGGAAAGATCTCACTGACTACTTACAATGGGCCTTTGAGGTGGGGCTAAGTAGGTCTATTTTTCAGATTAGGAAACTGAGGCCTAGAAAAAGAAAGGACAAGATCAATCAGAGAGAGCTCCAGCTTACTTTTAGTTGAGTGAGTCAAAGTCCTCTATGTGTCCAAAACCCAGCTCTCTGGGCCTCTCCATTCTCTCTGAGCAATTACCTCTTCTTACATGCTCTCATCTCCTCCCAGTCATTCTCCGCTTTGCCTCTAGAGTTACCTCCCTAAGACATCCTTCCAACCTTATCACTCCCGTGCTTTGAAACATAAAATAACTTGGCATTATTTAGCACACTTAATAAATGTGTATTGGATGAATGTGTGCCTATAGGATTAAATCCAAACTCTATTTTGGATTAAGTTAAAGGTCTTTCACATTCTGGTTCCAACCTAGCTTTTCTAGGTACATCTCCCATTTCTCTTTCCCACCTCCCCACTCCATATATGAACCTTATGTTCCAGACACCTTGGCTCACTTGTTCTTTCCTTTCTATATGTGTTGTGCCCTGTCCTGGAAAGTCAGTCCTCCCCAGTGGACTGGAAAATTCTCAGTTATATTTTGAAACCTATTTACATCTTCTCTGCTCAGATGACACTTTATCCATTTCTGTATTATGACAGCACAATGCACTGTAATTAATGGGTTACTTTTCTTTCTCTCCTGCTCCTCAAAGGCAAGGACTTGCTTTTATTTATCTTTGCTTCACCCAGTGCCTCCCCCAGTACTTCCTTCGTTGACTGACAAAATTTGAACTCAGTAACTAGAATGGATGGAGAGCTGGAAGGAACGTGGTCAACCTCTCCCCATCCTTCAGCCTTTGCAGCTGCTCCCTCCTCCCTTCCACCTCTTCTCCACCTCCATCTGAATGCCAAAGCCACGAGTTCCCAGACAGCTGCCAGAACACTCAACCTCTCGCTCGCACGGGCCAAACGAATATCACTATTCCCTTGTACTCCTCACGACCTTTGACACAATTATCTGTGACAAATTGACTTAAAGTGCAGCTGCAGGAAGAGAAACAGGAATGTCTCGCTTGGCCTTCTGGGAGTTGTAGTCCTGCAGACCCCCGGGCTGCCTGGCTGGTCCTGGAGCTGCGGACTACAGCTCCCAGGCCTTCTCCATGTCCCTACCGCACAGGCTCAGAGCCCCATGCCGGGAGGAGGTGGTTACATTGTGTCTATTGTATCCCTGGGCTTGTGTGTTTGTACATTTCTCAGGACGTGAAAGTGAGAGTGAAAAGCATGGCAGATGAACAAGAAATCATGTGCAAATTGGAAAGCATTAAAGAGATCAGGTAAGTGGAACTTTGCAGCGCCCTCCCAGTCCCCTCCGAAGCTACCTAAATCCCTGACTGCGGGAGAGGGCTGCTAGCTACGGAAAGTGTCTATTGTTGGGCTACTTGCGGAGGGGGACTGAAAAGGATCCCATTCACCACGGAATTCAAGGATGGGAATGAGGCAGGGGAGAATCGGAACTGAGACTATCAGAGAGAGAGAGAGAGGCAGACAGAGAAACAGACCTACCGAGAGGAATCTCTTGCCAGATGTGTCTGAGAAAGCCAGATGCAGACACACGGTGTAAGTGTGTTTGTGTTGGGGGGGGGGACGGGAGTGGGTGGGTGTTGGTCCAAAGACAGCTTTTTGCTTCTTGGGTGGGAGTTGGGGGAATGGCATTCTTGGACACATTATTTTTTAAAGTGTTTGTAAGATGCAAGGTGTATTTGGCTCCTTGCTCTTTAGGTGTCTAGATTTGTTTCTTTCAGTCTTCTGTTCAACTTCAGGACCTCGAGCTCCGGCGAGCCTTTTGAGAGCAGAGTCTAACACATTGGGGCTGGTGGCGGCTGCTGGGGGCTGCAGACTGGGGATGCGGAGGAATCCCTTGCAGGCCAGGACAGGGAGGACAGAGAGCACTCGCTCTTATGTATTTTTTGCTTTCACTTACCACTTTCTACCTCTCCTACCCGGTGCTTGGGAAGGGGGATGGGAGTGATGGAGACTGGGGAGGCAGTTGCCACCTGCAACAGTTGCTCTCAGGCCCCAGAGGTGATGGGCGAATGGGCGGGATGCAAAGTGCGTGTTGCCTGCGTCCCCTACCCCTTTTCTCCAGGAGTGGCATTGGCTAGGCAATGATGCTGTCCTTGCTCAGAGCACAATAACGCCAGTTGAGTGGACTGCCTGGGCCAATACCAGGCCTTCCTTCACCCACTCTTCTCTGCCAGAACCCCCTCCCCGCCACTGACCCGACTCTGCCTCGGCTTCCACCCTCCTTCTGAGGGTGCCCTGGGTTGGGCCGTTCCCTTTAGTGTTTTCCAGGAACCTGAAGAAAAATGAGGGAGGATATCAAGTGTGTCCCTTTAAGAAATAAGAGTTTGACCAAGAGATTTAACTCTTGGAGTGAATGCCTTGGGTGAGACTCACACAAGATGGTGGTGGTGGGGAAGCACCTTGGCTTTTTTGTCCTTTGCAGGGGTTATATTTCTACTTCTGCTGGAGAATAAAAGGAAGGGACTATTATTTATTGAGCCCCTAGTGTGCCAAGCCGCTTGACCTACTATTGCGCATTTGGCTATCTGAGAACTTCCTACACTTCCTTTACAACTGGGAAAATGGAGGCTCAGAAAATTTAAATAATTTCTCCAGAGCCAAACAGTTTGAAAATGCCAGATTTTGACAAGAACCCAGTCAATTTGTGTGCAGAGGCTCTGTTCTTCCCACTCTATCCCTTCAGGGCCTAGGAAAAGGTAGACAGGGTTTATATTGCAATTTTTTTTCTGCAAAAGAATCAGGATATAGGGAGTGAGACACCTTGGTGCAGGAAAATGTCAGCTGTCATAATAACAGTGCAGCTAATAAGAAACTTATGCCTGCAAGTGAAGAGCCTAGACTTATTTTTACCAGATTTTAAAGGAATCCCTACCCAACCCCAAGGGAAGGAACAGTTGGGAACAAGGAAAAGTGACCCCTTCTAGTATAGACCAAATGGGGGGCCATGGCTTCGACCCTCACCAGTGTTAAACCTGGCATTCCTACCACTACTAGCTGGGATGGGATCCTAAGAGGCCTAAGAGAGGCCAGAACTCTCACCCTCAACCAGCAATAACAAAGATCCTCTCCCCAACTTGGATGTCAATCAGAGACCCAGTGGAGAACCTGGACTTGTACTGCCCCTCTTCCCTGCAAAAGTAGCACATCAGAGGAGGCCTGCAAAGACAAAAGTGTTAAGAGAGATCCAGAGTGTCCAAATTTAATTGAAAAAAAATTACTTGCCATACCAAGATTATCAGTTTCAGTGGCAAGAGGAAGTAAACAGATGCCAGGGTTGAGAGGACACAGAGGTTGGAATTATCTGACAAGGATTTTAAAGCAGCCATCATAAAAATGCTTCAGGGAGCAATCACAACGCACTTGCAACAAATGATACAATATAAAATCTCAGCATTTAAATAGAAAGTCTCAAAAAGAAATATAAAACACAAGGAAGAACCAAGTGGAAGTTTGAAAACTGGAAAAAAATCTCTAAAAACTCAATGGATGGGATCAACAGCAAGATGGAGAAGACAGAGGAAAGAATCAGACAACTTAAACATAAAACAATAGAAATAACGCAGTGTAAAAACACAGAGGGAAATTAAATGAAAAAAGAAGAAAGAAAGAAAGAAAGAAAGAAAAGAAAAGAAAAGAAGGAATTGAGCAGAGCCAGATCCTCCAGACTTGTGAGACTATAACAAAAAATCTAACAGTCATGTCAACAGAATCTCAGAAAGAGAGGAGAAATAAGGCAGGACCAGAAGTACCTGAAGAAGTAGTGGCTTAAAACTTTCCAAACTGAGCAAAGGGCATAAATTTCTAGATCCAAGTAGCTAAGCAAACACCATCAAAAAGACCCAAAGAAATTCATACCAAGACACATCATAGTCAACCTTCTGAAATCAGAAGCAGAGAAAAGATGTAGGAAACAGCCAAAGAGGAAAAACATCTTACCTGTACCTTCAGGGAAAAGAAATAGAAAGTCAGCAGATTCCTCATCAGAAACTGATGAGGCCCTAGCAGGAAGTAGCACAACATTTTTCAAGTGCTGAAGGAAAAGAACCGTCAACCCAGAATCCTATGTGCAGTGGTAATATCCTTCAGGAATAAAGGGATAATCAAGACATTCTCAGATGAAAGGAAACAGGGAATTTATCAGTAGGAGGTCTACCCTATAAGAATGAAAAAAGTAAGTCTTAAAACAGAAAAGAAACAATAAAAGTAGGAACCTTGGAAGAAAGAGTACAGTTGGCAAAAACATGGGTACATACAACAGAATTTCTTTTCCTCTTGAGTTGTATGAATCCTGTTTGATGATTGGATCAAAATTTATTACATTGTCTCATGTGGTTCTGAATGTATGTAGAGGAAATAGTTAAGACATTTATGTTAAAGCAGGGAGTATAAAAGAATGTAAAAGGGAGGTAAATTTCCATCTTACTTATCCATTTATCTGTTGAAGGACACTAAGAATTCTTCCATATCTTGGCTATTGTAAATTATGCTGCTATGAACACTGGGGTGCATGTAACTTTTCGAATTAGTGTTTTCATTTTCTTTGGATTATATACACAGGAGTAGTATTACTGGATCATATGGTAGTTCTATTTTTAGTTTTTTGAGGAGATAAATTCTGTATGTTGTCATTTATATGTGGAATCTAAAAAATAAAACAAATGAATGAACATAGCAAAATACAGAAACAGACTCACAGATATAGAGAACAAACTAGTGGTTACCAGCAGGGAGAGGAAAGTGGGTGAGGGGCAAGATAAGGGGTAGGGGATTAAGAGAAACAAAATACTATATATAAAATAAATAAGATACAAGTATTGTAAAACACAGGGAAATAGTGCCAATATTTTATAATTTCAAATGGAGTATAATCTATAAAAATATTGAATCACTATGCTATACATTTGAACCTAATATAATATTGCATGTCAACTATGCTTTAGTTAAAAAAATTATAGATATATCAAAATGAAATTTGAAGAAAATGTTCAAGTCACCCACAGGAAGGCAGGGCAAAGAAAAGAGAAAAAACTAAATCAGAGAGAAAAAACAGGTAACAGAAAATAAAATGACAGACTTAGCCTTAACATATCAATAATTATGTTGAATATAAATGGTCTAAATACACCAATGAAATGACAGTCGATTTAAAAACATGACTGAACTATATGAGAAAGGGTCAATCCATGAAGAAGACATAATTCTAGATGTGTATGCACCAAAAGTGATTTAAATTAGCCTTCTTTTGATAATTTTACAGTAATATGCAAACGTTATATCACTTGGTTTAAGAACTGAAAATAGGAAAAGTATTACAAACACAACTCGATTTTCACACGTGGACCAGTAAAACATGTATGAGAGGTGGAGAGAAGGAAGGGGTAGAAGGAACTGGAGAAAGGAACTAACATTAGTTGAACACCTACTGATTTAAAAGCTCTTAGCTCATTTAGTGTTCAACTCTTGCTAATGGAAATCTGTGGTAGGAATTATTATCCCCATTTTACAGATAAGGATACTAAGGCTCAGGGAGGTTAGGTAACCTATCTATGGTCACACAGCTAGGAAAGGAAGAGAGAATGTATCCTCTTATTCACATGGCATATGCATTTCAACAAATGCTGATAATCTAATTAAGCATTATTCACAGTTCTTCAACTGCTCTAATCCTAAATCCCTCAAAGTTATAAACAAAGCAGCCTATTTCTGTTAAAAAAATAATTTTACTTCTGTACTGAAGTAGCAGTGATGAGGATAATATCACCCAAAAACCTGATTAAGTCAAGCTAAGAGTCAGACACACCCCCAGGCACAAGCACAGAAATATACACATTCATAGTGACACACATTCATGTACATACACACTGATGGCAGAATTTGAAGTGGAAAATGTCTCAGGAATGGATTCTTCCACCACAAATCATTCCCCACTTCTGACTCTGACCACATGCTCACAGCCCTGTCTTTCCTCCTAACCCCAACCACACTCCAACACTATGCTGCAGACCTTGGGCCCCAAGTCCCACACTGGTCTATTTTGCCCATCAATTTCTTGGGCTTCCAAGTGGTGATGAAGGAGCATGTGGATATGTGGAAAGGAGAAGGAAAGAATGGAACAAAAGAGGAGAGATGGAAAAGAGAGAAGGAAAGGAGAAGAAGCCATGAGGTAAAGAAAGTGAGTGTAGCCACTGCTAGAGCAACCAGAGGCCTTCACCAGCTCCCCAAATACATACTAATATTTCCTTAACATGCACATGCCATTCATACACACACATTGCACACATCCATGCCCTAGTGCACACATATCCATACACAATAAACTTTCCTCACTTAAGAAAGGAAAAACTCATTTTGGAAGTAAATATTGTAGCATTAAGTAGGTCCTCTTAAGTCTTTTCCTTAAGTCTTCTCTTTTTCTCTCTCTACACATTCTCCTGAGTTACCTCTTATACTCCTACAGCTTCAAATATTATCTTCATATCTCCAGTCTCTACCCTCTAACTTCCTTCCAAGCTTCAATCTGATATATCCCACAGTCTACTGGGCTTGTCCACCTGGTTGTTCCACAGACACAGCTGAAGTCAATCAACTCTTAAGACTTTGTCTCTTCCTGCCCCAATCCAGCTCCTCCCACTAAACCACTTGTTTAATGCCATCATTCTCTGCACAGTTACCTCAGATTGAAACCTGGATATTGATGCTGATTACCCTTGCTTTGTTATAACTCACATTTGATCAGTTAGCAAGTCCTACCTTCAACATCTGGCTCATATTCATGCCCCACTCTCAACCTCCACACTCACTGTCCTGTTTTAGGCCTTCATCATGACCAACCTGGATAATTATAATATTGTATCGCTTTCTACCTATAGAATTGCTTTCTTGTCTTCAGTCTGCCCCCTATTTTTAATTCCATCTACACTGCTATGAGAACTACCTTCCTAAAGCACTGGGGTTACTATGTTATTCCTCAAACACATTCACCGATTTCCCATTGCCTGTAGCAGTATTTTTCAAAACACAGATCATGAGCCATTAGTAGGTCATGAAATGAAGTAGCTGCTAGTTGGATTTGTAAAAAAAAAAAATTAAACAAAATAAGATAGAAAATATCAGCATACATTGCATAAGAAATGGTAGGTGTTCTCTGTGGGAACTTTTGTTTCAGTTTTCTATCTGTGTTTGTGTGTATTGGGTCACAATATAAGATTCATTTATCATTGTAAGTCATTTCCTACTGTATGTCCATAAACATTTGCCTATAATTGTTGCCATGGCATTCATGTCCCTCTCCCCCACAAGTCTGTCCCAGACCTACCTTTCCAATCTTATCTACTACCTCTGATTTTCATTCACCTTATTCTTTATCCACACAGAAGTTCCTCACTGTTTTATATATTTCCATTTTTCCATGCCTTTGCTAATGTCGGTCCTTCATTCTTTTTTTTAATTGGGGTATTTTTTTTTTAATTGGGGTATTTTTTAATTTAATTTTAATTTAATTTAATTTTAATTTAATTTAATTGGGGTATTGTTGCTTTACACTGTTGTGTCAGTTTCTGCTGTACAGCAAAGTGAATCAGCTATAAATATACATATATCCCCTCTTTTTTTGGTTTCCTTCCCATTTAGGTCACCACAGAGCATTGAGTAGAGTTCCTTGTGCTATACAATAGGTTCTCATTAGTTATCTATTTTATACATATTAGTGTATATGTCAATCCCTATCTCCCAATTCATCCCACATCCTCTTTCCCCCCTTGGTGTTCATACATTTGTTCTCCACGTCTGTGTCTCTACTGCTGCCTTGCAGACAGGTTCATCGGTACCATTTTTGTAGATTCCACATATATGCATTAGTATACGATATTTGTTTTTCTCTTTCTGACTTATTGGGTTGGCCAAAAAGTTCATTCAGGTTTTTCTGTAAGATGTTATGGAAAAATCCGAATGAACTTTTTGGCCAAAACAATACTTCACTCTGTATGGCAGTCTCTAGGTCCATCCACATCTCTACAAATGATCCCATTTCATTCCTTTTTATGTCTGCATAATATTCCATTGTATATATGTACCACATCTTCTTTATCCATTCATCTATCAATGGCCATTTAGGTTGCTTTCATGACCTGGCTATTGTAAATAGTGCTGCAATGAACATTGGGGTGCATGTGTCTTTTTGAATTATGATTTTCTCAGGGTATAAGCCCAGTAGTGGGATTGCTGTGTCATATGGTAATTCTATTTTTAGTTTTTTAAGGAACGTCCATACTGTTCTCCATAGTGGCTGTATCAATTTACGTTCCCACCAACAGTGCAACAGGGTTCCCTTTTCTCCACACCCTTTCCAGCATTTATTGTTTGTAGACTTTTTGATGATGGCCATTCTGACCAGCATGAGGTGATACCTCATTGTAGTTTTGATTTGCATTTCTTTAATAATTAGTGATGTTGAGCATCTTTTCATGTGCCTCTTGGCCATCTGTATGTATTCTTTGGAGAAATGCCTATTTAGGTCTTCCACCCATTTTTTGATTGGGTTGTTTGTTTTTCTGGTATTGAGCTCCATGAGCTGTTTGTATATTTGGGAGATTAATCCCTTGTCCATTGCTTCATTTGCAAATATTTTCTCCCATTCTGAGGGTTGTCTTTTCGTTAAGTTTATGGTTTCCTTTGCTGTGCAAAGGCTTTTAAGTTTCATTAGGTCCCATTTTAAAATTTTTGTTTTTATTTTCATTACTCTAGGAGGTGGACAAAAAAGATCTTGCTGTGATTTATGTCAGAAAGTGTTCTTCCCATGTTTTCCTCTAAGAATTTTATACTGTCAATTCTTATATTTAGGTCTTTAATCCATTTTGAGTTTATTTATCTGTATGGTGTTAGGGAGTGTTCTAATTTCATTCTTTTACATGTAGCTGGCAGATCCCTCTTTCTTAATGCCCTTCCCTTATTCCAAGCCTGTAAATCCTACTTATTCTCCAAGGAAGATCCAGAGCAAACACCATCTCTTTTTCAAAACCTCAAATTCTCTAGTCCAAATGAATCACTTACCCCTTTGGGCTCTCACAGGGAGATTTATTATAGCACTCAAGTTATTCTGCCTTATGGTAAAGTTTTTCTCTTTTTTTTTTTGCAGTACACGAGCCTCTCACTGTTGTGGCCTCTCCCGTTGTGGAGCACAGGCTCCGGACACGCAGGCTCAGCAGCCATGGCTCACGGGCCCAGCCGCTCTGCGGCATGTGGGATCTTCCCGGACCGGGGCACAAACCCATGTCCCCTGCATTGGCAGGCAGACTCTCAACCATTACGCCACCAGGGAAGCCCCCTATGGTAAAGTTCTGAATTGACATGAGTCTGTCTTCCTTCCTTCCTTCCTTCCTTCCTTCCTTCCTTCCTTCCCTCTGTCATTGTTGTGGCAGCTTCAGCAGGCTCCACTATCACCTCGCTTGAAAACTAAGTCAGCTTTGGCCCCAGTGCTCACTCAACAACAAGTCACAGAACAGCTGGCAACTCTGGGACTTAGGAATGGGCAAGTCAAGCCAATTCTGACTACAGGAGAGAGAATGCAAGGGAGTTGACATTTGGTGCTAAGCTATAAGAAAGTCTTCAAGGTGAACTTTTCAAAGAAAACTTCTTTTCCAACAGTAGCTGCTTTTCCAGATGCACAAATAGATATTAAATGGAAGAACACTTGGTACTTAGGCAATGTTCTCATCAGACTAGAGTAGGCAGGAAAAGCTGGCTCCTTTTTTTTCATTCAGTTACATTTACCAAGCACCTGTTCTAGGTCATACACAGGGCTGGGATATTCTCAGAGTCTAAGATGAATTAGACCTCTTCTCAAGGATCTTAGAATCAAGGTGAATAGCTCTGATCTCTCCCCTGAGTTCTGTACTGACATATCCAACTTCCCACTTAACCAACCCCACTGGATATATCACTGGCACCTTAAACAGACCCCAACAGAACTGTCAACTTTACCCGCATCCCCACCCCCACTCTCCTTTCCTAGTCTCCCCCATCACTAGTAAATGTCACCCCCATCCCCAAATCTGGAATCATTCTTCATTCTTCCCTCTATTACTCCATGTATCCAAAACACTAGCACAGTGGTTGTCAAACTTGGGCGTGCATTAGGCTCCACCTGGCGGGTGGTTGAAACCTAGATTGCTGGGTCCCATCTTCAGAGTCTCTTATTCGGAAGGCCTGAGAATTTGCATTTCTAACAAGTTCCCAGGCAATGCTGTTGCTGCTGGTCCAGGGAACACACTTGGAAAAACCACTGCATTAGTAAGACCTGGCGGATTATGCCTATATAATATATTCTGGATCTGTCCACTTTCCACCATTCCCTTAGCTCATCAACAAATCTGGGCAGTTTTCCATCCAACTCTGCTAGCCAGTGTCTTCACTTTGTCTGCCCATCCTCAAGTCCTACAGGTCCCAGCTTTCCTACTCTGCTTGTTGAGTGAGTGTTGGGGCTAAGTCACTCCTTAAGCTGGGTGACAGTTGAGCCCGCCAAGTTTGTCCCAGGAATAGATGATCCATTGCCCTAGAACCTCTCCTGCTCTCTATCCTTCCTTCTCCACATTAGTCAGCAAAGAGCCATTGGAAAGAAGTTAGCCAGCTGAATATTTTTGTCTTGGTCCAGGACTCTGTCTGGAGAGGCTGTGGCCTAGGGAGGTCAGGAATCTTCATTCAAGATTTAAGTAAGACTGTAGCCCCAGTGATTGTGGAAAACCCTAAGGAAGTATTCTGTGGATTTCCTGGGATTCCGTGGCCATACCAGCTGCGCCTTAGCCTCTTGGGAGGATTTCATTAGGACATTTTCCATATAAAATTGGGTCTTTAATGACTTGGATGCTTTCCTCACTTGTAGGGCCAAACATTCCACAGATTCCATCTCGTGGAGGCATCCAACAACTCTTTGCAGGGCTACACTGAGTCCTACTTCTCAGGTAGATAGAATTTCCAAGCTTCCAAGAGGTTCCATGATGTGCCCTATTTCACCCTTAAAATTGGTGACTGACTGATCCAGGACAAGATTCACCCCATTGGCTTGTTTTCCATGCCTTGAAATAAATCATATGAGGAAAGTTCCTTGGTATGGTGAAAAGGTCATCAGGTTCAGCACACTGGATTCTGCACTTCCTGGCTTTGTGATGTTGGGCAGGTCACTTTACTTCTCGCAGCCTCAAATTCTTCATCTGTAAAAATGAAGCTAAACACACCTAATTATGTGGTCATGATGAAGATTAAATTAGATAGCGTATCAAGTGCCCAGCACAGTTGCTGGAACATAGTAGACACCAAAAATAGATAGATAGATAGATAGATAGATAGATAGATATTTTTATTAAATAAATCCTTTCTTAACACCCAATTCCTTCCCAGTTTCTGGAACTTATACACTCTTAGTAAATGTTAACTGAATGAATTAAAGCCCCCCACCCATGGTAATATCTTTCTTTCTCTGAGACTACTGAGATTACAGTCAGTACCCTGGACTTACCACTTATTTGCATTCATTATTGTCACTCCAAATGTAATTGTTGAGCCAAAGCAGTGTGCTAGATGACATGGAGTTTACAGACAGAAATATGGCATGGTGTCAGTTTCTAGAAGGCTCTTATATATATAATTATCCAGATTTCAAATTGCTTCATTTGAAAGTCTGTACATGTAGAGGACTCAGAGGACCATAGCTGCATGCTCTTGGGCTAGTTCCTTTCCCATTCTGGACATTTGTTTCTTCATTTCTGAAATGAAGAGGATAGATTTTATTGGTGGCTTTGAAGTAATGTTCTGAGGAGCCCTGGGAGTTGCAGGGAGGTGTATCAAGGGCCACTCTGGTAGAGTCAGGCAGGGTTGGATTTGAGGAGAGAATAAAGACTCTGGGACCCACTTCCACTTGAACCATAATAGTTATGATTTGATCTATTTTCTATATTGGACCACAATCAATAATTTTACTTGAAGGAAGGGGTCTTCTCTTCAGTCACCCCCAGGATCCAGCACACTGTTGGGTAAGTGGCACTTGCTTAATACATTTTTTTTGTCTGCAAGATTGATAGAAAATGAAAAGAGAAGGAAGCTGTTATGTGTGTATGCATTTAAGCAGTGGCTGGCATAATGCCCACTCTGTAGATCTGTGAAAGAAACAACCTTTTACTTACATTTAATCTTAGCCCAAACTACCCAGTTGCTGGATAGAGCATGGAAGGCTGGGCATTAAATCCTAAGCCTGAACAGCATGGTGTAGACAATCAACCACAAGGGTAACAAGTCCCCATTTCTTTTTTTCATCACTAACCCACTTCCCATTCCTCCCGGGTACCTCATTTGTCCAAATCCATTTAAAATCTGTTTTATTTACACAAGACTTTTGACGAATCACTCATTTTCCTGGGAAAACAGGAGCAGAGGGGTACAAAGAGCTTAGAATTTGTGTGTTTAGATTTAATTCTGGGTACAGTAAGAAGACATTGGAGGATATATTTTTAACAGCTTTATTGAGTTGTGATTTACATACCATAGAAACCATCCATTTTTGGTATACAGTAAGTTCCCTACACGTTGTGAACTTTCAAAGATGCAAACCTGTGTTCACATGTCCAATCATGTAAATTAGTTCACGTGTCTGACGTGCATTGTTATGTGGGCGCATCTTCTACAAGTGGTTGTACTTTTGTGTACTTTACTGTACAGTACTGTATAGAGCACAGTAGTAAGTATCTTTATTTCAAGCCCAGGATGTCCAGAAGCGTAAAAGCAGCAGTGATGCAGCTGATACTGCTAAGAAGCACCAAACGTTGTACTGTACTACTGTACTTTTCAAGGTACTGTACTGTAAGATTAAAAATGTTTATTTTTTGTGTTTGTTTTCTATGTATTATTTGTGTGAACAGTATTATAAACCTATTACAGTACTTTTCTATATAGCCAATTGTGTTAGTTGGGTACCTAGGCTAACTTTGTTGGACTTACGAACAGATTGAACTTACAAACGTGCTCTTGAAATGGAACTTGTTCATATGTAGGGGACTTACTGTACAATTCAATGACTCTTAGTAAATGTACAGAGTTGTGCAACTATCACCACAATACAATTTTAGAACATCCCCAGCATCCCCAAAAGAGCCCTTATGCCCAGTATCAGTCCATCTCTCTTCCCACACACTGGCCTAGGCAACCAGTAATATATATTCTGTCTCTATAGATTTGCCTTTTCAGGACATTGCACATAATTTAGCATATTGTCTTTTAGGCTCATACACATTGTACCATATATCAGTATTTCTTTCCTTTTTATTGGCAAACAGTATTCCATTGTATGGATATACTGCATTTTGTTTATTCACTCACCACATGAACATTGGGGTTGTTTCCACCTTTTGGCTCTTATGAATGCTGCTCTGAACCTTTACATATAAGTCGTTGTGTGGAAATATGTTTTCATTTCTCCTGGTTAGATTCCTAGAGTGAAATTTCTGGGTCATATGACAAGCATGTGTATAACTTTTTAAAATAATGCAAAACTGTTCTCCAAGTTGGTTGTGCCAATTTCCATCCCCAGAAGCAGGGTATGAAGGTTCCAATTTCTAATCCTGTTGAACATCTTCTTCATGCATTTAGTTGCCATCCATCTGTCTTCTTTGGTGAAGTGTTTATTCAAACCTTTTGCTCATTTTTCAGTTGGGTTATATATTTACTTATTGTGAATTTTGAGTGTTCCTTATATATTCAGGATACAAGGCCTTCAACAGATACATGCTTTGCAAAGATGTTCTCCCAGTTTGCAACTTGTCTTTTCATTTTCTTAAGAGTGTCTTTTGAATTGCAGAAGTTTTTAATGTTGATAAAGAAGTCTTACTCATCAGTATTCTTTTTTTATGGATTGTGATTTTTATATCACATAAAGAAAAACCTTGCCTAAGCCAAAGTCACAAAGATTTTCTTCCAGAAATTTTAAGTTTTACATGTAGGCCTATAATCCATTTTCACTTAATTTCTGTATATGATGCAAAGTATAGGTTGAAGCCTTTTGCTTGTTTTTGCATGTAGATATCCAGTTGTTTCAGGACCATTTGGTGAAAAAGCCATTCTTTCTCCACAGCATTGCCTTTGTATCACTGTAAAAAAAATCAGCTTTCCATATTTGTGGGTTTATTACAGGACTCTCTGTTCTGCTCCATAGGTCTATTTGTGTATCTTTATGCCTATACTTCACTGTTTTGATTACTACAGCTTTAAAATAATTATTTAAACAGGGATTGTAAGTTCTCCAACTTTGCAATTCTTCTTGAGAGTTGTTTTGGCTACTCTAGGCCCTTTGCATTTCTATGTGAATTTTAGGTTTCACTTATCAATTTCTACAAAAATGCCTGCTGAGATTTTGATAGGATTTCCAAGGTACCACACTGCATTTAGACAGCTTTCTTTTGAATAGTGTTAGCATAGTGTATCTTTTCACCTTTACTTGTTCCCTTATATTTAAAGTGGGATTCTTATAGGCAGTCCGCAGTTTGGTTTGTTTGTTTGTTTGCTTGTTTTTTCCAATCTGGCAATCTGCTTTTTAATTGAGGGTGTTTAGACTATTTATATTTAATATGCTTGTTGATATGGTTAGGTTGAGATCTACCACCTTTTTGTTTTCCATTTATCTCATCTGTTTTTTGTTCCCATTCCCCTCCCTTTATGCCTTCTTTTGGATTAAGTATATTTTATGGTCCCATTTGATCTGTTTTTCTGACTTATTAGATATTATTCTGGTTTTTATTATTTTAGTAGTTGCTTTAGAGTCTATAATATACATCTTTACTTGTCACAGTTTATCTTCAAGTGATCTCATACTACTGCAGATATAGTATAAGAAACTTACAGCACTGTAGTTTTATTTCTCCCTTTCTGCCCTCTGTGCTATGACATTGATGCACTTCTTGGTTTAAACTGTTGGTTATCTTTTTAATGAATTTAAATAATAAGAAAAAGAGTCATTATATTTTTCCGTGTTTGATGCTCTGTATTCCTCTGCTACTATTTTCTTTCTGCGTGAAGAGCATACTGTAACATTTATCATAGAGCAGGTTTGCTGGTGATGTAGCATCCCAACTTTTCTATGTCTCAGAAAGTCTTTATTTCACCTTTGTTTTTAAAAGTTATTTTCAATGTGTAAAGAATTCTATATTGGCAGAGGTTTTTTCTTTTTTTTTTCCCAGTACTTTAAAAATAATATGCCACTGTCATCTTGCTTCGATCCTACTTCTTTCCTCTTGGGTAGCATGCCTTTT
The DNA here is from genome assembly GCF_951394435.1 of Stenella coeruleoalba. NCBI lineage: Eukaryota > Metazoa > Chordata > Mammalia > Artiodactyla > Delphinidae > Stenella > Stenella coeruleoalba. The sequence continues at coordinate 48,769,181 of NC_137152.1, read as the reverse complement.
TTCCTTGGGCTGCTGTTAAGATTTTCTCTTTATCTTTGGTTTTGAGCAATTTCATTGTGATATGACTTGGTGTAGTTTTCTTCCTGCTTCCCATGCTTGAGACTTGTTGAACATTTTGGATCAGTGCATGTATAGTTTTCATCAAATTTGAAACATTTTCAGTTATTAATTTTTCAAATATTTTTCTTTTCTTCCTCCTTCTTCATCTCCAGTTACATGTACTTTTAGCCACTTGAAGTTGTCCCACAGTTTGCTGATGCTGTTTATTTTTTTGACCATTTTTATCTATATATTTCATTTGGGAAACTTTCTATTGGTATGTCTTCATGTTCATTAATCTTTTCTCCTTTATTGTCTAAATTGACTAATGTAGTTTTCACCTCAGACATTGTAGTTTTCATCTCTAGATATTTTATTTGGGTATTTTTCATCTCTCCCACAACTTTACTTAATGTGGCCAGTATTTCCTCAAGCTTTCTGAACATATGAAATGCATTTATAATAACTACTTGTATCCTTGGCTACTAGTTCTATCAACCATGTCATTTCTTGGTTAGTTTTGATTTTTATTCTCAACATTGTGGATTGCATTTTTCCTGCTTCAAATTGCACACCTGGCAAGGTTTGGTTGGATGCCAGACATTTTCAAATTTACCTTGTTGACTGCATATTTTTGCATTCCTATAAATATTCTTGAGCTTCCTTATGGCATGCCATTAAGACACTTGGAATCTGTTTTATCCTTCTGGGCCTTGCTTTTCAGCTTAGTTAAGTGGGACCATATCAGCATTTAGTGTAGAGCTCATTTTCCTCATTACTGAGGCAGAACTTGTCTTTGTACTCTAATGCTATACAAATTGTGAATATTTTCTACCTTTGTTGTTTGGAACAGTCACTATACTCAGCCCTTTGTGGACTCTGATCACTGTTTCCTCTAATCCTTTGAGGTCTTTCTTTCCTTGGCTTCAGGTAGTTACTTTCCTTACACACATGTGCTGATCAATAATTCAGTGAGTACTTGAGGGGGAGCCTCTGAAAATTGTAAGCATTCTATCTCTACACAGGTCTCCCCTCTCCAAAACTCTTTCCTGTGAACTCGAGTTTCCTTGGATTCTCCAGACTCATATCTCCATTTCCTCAATTGAGGGAGATGGCCAGGCTCTGTCTGAGTTCCCCATCCCTGTCTTGCAGTCTAGAATATTTCTCTAGGCAGTAGGATGGGGCAATCTTCAGGCTCATCTGAGCTTTTCCATCTCTCAGAGATCACTGACCTTACTTGCCTGATATCCAATGACTTGAGCACCACTTTTTTTTCATATATTTTGTCTTGGTGTTTTTGTTTGTTTTGCTTTTAGTTATTTTGCATAGGTGGGTAAATCTGGTCCCTGTTACTCTATCTTGACTAGAGTGGAAGTGAAAGTTATTCCCCAAATTTGGTTTTAAAGGACCAGATTTCACCATTTAATACACACATATTTTATATTTTAAAAATCTAAAGTCAGGATGTGTCTTAAATACAATTCTACCTTACAACTGCCATTGGCCAAGAGGGAATTGTGTTATTGTTCATGCATTGGCACATGCGAACTTGGCCATGGCTGTTCATATTATCATCCCTTCAATTGAATTATGTGCATGATTATCACTGTATGTGTTGAGTTTAATTGACATTTAAAGTATCTTCAAAACGAGTTCATCATGGTTTTCCCTTGAAATAAAAAGTTATTGTGTATGAGAAATGACTCAGACTAGAAGAGTCTGATTAAAATAGTGTCTTAAGTCAGTCTACCAGAGCTCTTTCAAAAACTATTAAATGAACATTTAAATTAAAAGAAAACATTTTGTCATAATATAATAGGTAGCATTTTTCTCTTAGTAGTCCATAAGATAATGTGTACCCTATGTCCAATGGCATTTTAGATTCAATTAAATACAGTAGCCAATTAACTGGGATGTTTATTGGTAAAGCTAATCCAACTTGCTTCCAAATTAACAGTGGTTAAAACAAGACAGAAGTTCATTTCCCTCTCACATTATCAGTCTGGGAACAAGTGACCTGTGGTTTGTGTGGTTATTCCATGTTGGGGACTCAGGCCCTTTTTATATTGTTGCTTCACCATGTGCAGGGTGTAGCCTTCATCTACAGGGTTGAAGATGACTTGATGTTGTGTATACATGTTAGGCAGTGGGAAGAGGGCAAAGGAGAAGTGAATGGCACACTCCTTCCCTTTAGGGTCACAGCCTAGATGTTGCACATATCACATGTGTTTTCATCCCACTGGCCAGAACATTGTCACATGGCCACAAACAGCTGCAAAGGAGAGAGGGAAATACAGCCCTTAGTCAAGGTGTCACATGCCCAGATGAAAATCAGAGGTTCTATTATTATGGACGGGGGGAAAATGAATAAGGTGGGGGGGACAAGGAGCATCTGATCTGTGTTCTGTGTGACCCTAGGGTTTTCAAATTGTTGGAGCTGCCTATAGAAGGAATGGATTGTCTAGAGAAATAGTGAGAGCTCTGTGACTACGTTGTTCAAGGAAGGCCTAATTGAACACTTGGAAGTGATGTTATAGAAAGCACTTAAGCAGTGGTTGGCAAAGGGACGATAGATGCCTTTGAAGGTCCCTCCCAGCCTGGAGAGTCACATGTGCTCAGGTCCTACCCACATTGGTCTGTGAGTCCCACTGGCTGTATGTGAATCACTTGTCTGCCGTCTGTGCCAAGGGCTTGGCTTCACTGAAAATGCCCAAATACATACAGAGAGCTCCAGATAAAATTCTATTTAACCCCCAGAGATCAGGGATGGGGCATGGGGGTGGGCAGAGCAGCAATAACTAGTCAAAGCTCTTAATCAGATCTTGATGGTGGTAAGATAGAGCTGCTGGGTGAGTCAGGCAGAGGTTGTTTAAGAGAGAAATGAGACCAGCTCAGGGTGCATTCTGTTACAGGTCTCCAGTTGGGGCATCCCCTAAGCTTCCCCATTGTTCCTCCTTTCTGAGTACAAGCACAGATAACAGGTGCCCTCATGCACTACTGGTGGGAGTGTGAAATGGTGTAGCCATCTTGCACAGCAAATTGGCACTGCTTACATGAAATAAGAATACACGTTACCTGTGCGCCAGATTTCCCACTCCTGGGATATAGCCCCCTAAATTTACTCAGACAGGTACAAGAAAATTCATCAAAGTATTGTTTGTGGAGGGGGGATATAGAAACAAAGTGAGAGTTTATCCTTGGAAGGGTGGACAGGTAAAATGTGGTGGATGACCACACTTAGAAGCAAGGAATCCTGTATCTTAACATCAGAGTGCCATGTGAAAACTATATGTTATCATTAGTCTATACCGTGTGTGTGCGTGCGTGTGTGTGTGTGTGTGTGCACGCACGCGTGTGCCCAGGCACACGTGTATTAGTCAGCTTATTCTGCCACAAAGCAATAACACATTCTGGGTGGCTTAAATAGCAGACATTTATTTTCTCACAATTCTGGAGGCTAGAGATTCACGATATAGATACCAGAAATTTTGATTTCTGGTAAGGGCTCTCTTCCTGTCTTGTAGATGGCTGCTTCCTCCCCATGTCCTCATTTGGCCATTCCTCTGGTCTTGTGTGGAGACAGAAAGAGCTCATGCGTCCCTTCCTCTACTTATAAGGACGTCAATACAACCAGATTAAGGCTCTACTGTGATGACCTCATTTAACCTTACACCTCCCTAAAATTCTCTCTCCAAATATTTTGGAGATTAACCTTATACCTCCCTGAAAGTTCCCTCAAAGTACTTTGCGGGTTAGGGCTTGAACATATGTATATTAGGGGACTCAATGCATTCCATAACATTCCTCCCTATGCCTCCCACCAAATGCATGTCTTTCTCACATGCAAAATTCATTCATCCCTTCCCAACAGCCCCAAATGTCTTAATGTGCTCCAGAACCTATGTCCAGTCAAAAGTCTCATCTAAATATCACCTAATTTAGGTTTGGATGAGACGTGAGTTATGATTCATCCAAAGGGCGAAATTCCCCTCCAGCTGTGAAACCAGACAAATGATCTGCTTCCCAAGTATAGTAATAGGACAAGCATAGGATAGGCATTCCCTTTTGAAAAGGGAGAAACCAGAAAGAAGAGAGGGATGATAGATCCCAAGAAAGTGCAAAACTTAGCAAGGCAAATTTCATTAGATTTTTCAGACTGGAGAATAATCTTTGGCTGGATGCTTTGGGCAGTATCACCCCCACCCTCACAGCCCCTTGCTGTTGCCTTTCTCCTGAGGCAGTAGTCAGGGGAAGCCTGTCCTACTGAAACTGAGGAGGCAACAGCCTTGCCCCCAGGGCCTGTTAGGTCTAGACCCAATGGTGGGAATGGCAGCCCTGATGATCTCTTAATCACCTTTGGTGTCATTCTTTCCTTTACTTGAAGGATGAAGCATGTTTGCAGCTAAGTAACTCTATTGTCCTGCCTTGTAGATTCCAAAAACTTTCCTTTATTTCATCCTCCCTCTGCTCCCCTTGGTCCATGCTGACAGTGCCTGTGCTTGTATAATCCCATCTCTGTTCCTGACTTCTGCTGAGATACCTAATTAAAATAATGAGTAATCTCCTCAAGGAGTGGTTTTCTAGCCACATCCTTGGTGTTCTCTCCAGAAGATGCTTTATATTTTTTGCAATATGGATAGAACGAGAATTTTTCAAATCTTCAAGTTCTGGTTCACCTTGCTTAATGATTCTGCTGATTTCTCTCTCTCCTCTTGCATTTTACTATAAGCAGCTGAGCTTCACATTCACCACTTTGCGTAAAAATCTCCTCAGCTAGATATCTAATTTCATTGCTCACAGGCTCTACCTTCCACAGAAGACTAGAACAAAATTCAGCCAAATTCTTTGCCACTTTATAATAAGGATCACCTTTTCTCCAGTTTCTAATGACACGTTCCTCTTTTCTCTTTGAGACCTCACCAGGAGCATCGTTAATGTCCATGTTTCTACCAACAGTCACTTCAATGCAATATAGGCTTTTTCTAGCATGCGCCTGAAACCTCTCCCAGCCTCTACTCCTCATCTAGTTCCAAATACACTTCCACATTTTTAGGTTTTTATTAAAGTAGTACCCCACTTCATGGTACCAAAATCTGTGTTAATCTGCTCAGTCTTCCACAACAAAATACCACAGACTGGGTGGCTTAAACAACAGACATTTCTTTTCTCACAGTTCTGGAGGCTAGAAGTCCATGGTCAAAGTGCAAGAAAATTTGCTTTCTTGTGAGAGCTCTCTTCCTGGCTTATAGTCAGCTGCCTTCTTGCTATGTCTTCACATGGCCTTTCCTCTGTGCATGTAGAGACAGAGAGGAGGCAACCTCTGGTGTGTCTTCTTCTTCTTCAAAGGGCACCAGTCCAATTGGATTAGGGTCCCACATTTATGACCTCATTTAACCTTAATTACCTCTCTAAAGGCCCCGCTCTAAACACACTCACATTGGGGATTAGGGCTTCAACATATGAATTTTGGAGGGACACGATTCAGTCCATAACGCTCACACTCTCTAGATCTCTCTCTCTCTCTCTCTCTCACACACACACACACACACACACACACACTCTCTTTCCCTCTCCCTCTCCTCCTTCCTCTCCTTTTCTCTCCTTAATATACATCAATAATTTACCATTGAGAAGAGCACATGCAACACAATAAATAGGCATTAAGTAGTTTTGAATGGTTGCCTATGTGGGGCGTAAATGGTGTAGGAAATGGGGATAAAAGGGAAGGAAGGCATAAGGAAGGAAGGAAGAGGAATTACACAACAGAGAGGCCTTATCTACAGAGAAAAAAGAGGGTGAAATTTAAAAATATTTGAAATAATGGCTGAAGACTCTCCAGATTCGTCAAGAGATATACGCCAAGTGATTCAGAGAGGATAGACTCATAGAAATCCACACCAAGACACATCATGGTTAATGTCTGAAAACTAGGGACAAAGAATGCCTTAAACAAGTCAAAGAGAAATTACACCTTACCTATAGGTGAAAATAGTTTGAATGACAGTGAATTTCTCATCAGAAAATATAGAGGCCAGAAGGAAGTGGCACAAGATTTTTCAAGTCCTGAAAGAAGAGAACTATCAACCGCAAATACTACATGTAGCAAAAATATCCATCAAGAATGAGGAATAAATTAAGACATTCTCAGATGAAGAAAACTAAGGGAATCTGTCACCAGCAGATCTACCCTAAAATAATAATAGCTAAAGGAATCTTTCCTAAAAGAAGACAACATGGAATATCAGGAAGGAAGAAAAACCAAGAGAAAGAGTAAAAATATAATTAAAATACATTACATTTTCCTTCTCCTGTTTAGTTTTCTAAATCATTTCTGATGGTGGAAGCAGTAATATGGTTCTCTACAAACATAACTCTTATGTAGGAGAAATATTTCAGATAGTTATATTATAAATGGTGGAGGGTAAAGGGGGCAAAAAGGGAGGTAATGTTTCTACTCTTCACTCACCCTAATAAAAAGATGACACAGAAGACTATGATAAATTATGAAATATAATACCTAGAGCAACCACTGAAAAAACTATAGAAAGAGATACACTTAAAAACAGTATAGGTAAAATGTAATTCCAAAACACATTCAATTAAAGATAGGAAGGCAGCAAAAAGGAAACAGAGAATCGAATAAGAGAGAGATCAAATAGTAAACAAAAATTAAATGATACACTTAAGTTCTAACTTATCAATAAGTACACCGGATATAAATGGCCTAAATATTGCAATCCAAATACTGGTCAGCCAAGATGATTAAAAAATATGACCCGTCTATGTGCTGTCTACAAGAATCTCACTTCAAATATAAAGATATAGGTATGTTGAAATAATGAAAGAAGATATACCATGGAAACATTAATCCAAGGAAAGCAGGAATGGATATATTAATATCAGATAAAGTAGACTTCAGAGCAAAGAAAATTACTAGGTACAGAGAGGTACATTAGATAATGACAAAAGTGTCAGTCTGCCAAGAAGACCTAGCAGTCCTAAATGGGTATACACCAACAACAGAACTGTAAAATATGAGAGGCAAATCTGACAGAACCAAAGGAAGAAATAGACAAAGCCACAATTATAGCTGGGGTCTTTAACATACGTCTGTCATTTGATGGAACTAGACAGAAAATCAGCAAGGGTATAGAGCTCCACAACACCATCAATGACAGGATCTAATTAACATTTATAGAACATTCCACCCAACAACAGGATATACATACTTTTCAAGTGTCCATGGAACATATACCAATATAGATAGACCATATTCTGGGATACAAAAAAAAATTCTTAACAAATTTAAAAGACAGGGAATACAGTGTGTTCTCTGGCATTAATAAAGTCAAACTAGAAATCAAGAAGTCAGAAAAAATACCAGGAAAAAGGTAATAATAAAAAAAATCTAAAATAACGCATGTTTCAAAGATGAAGTCTCAAGTGAAATAAAAATACATTGAACTGAGTGAAAATGAAACATATCAAAATGAAAAATGAACATATCAAAATGGGATGATGCAGAAGCAGTGGTGAAAGGGAAATTTTTAGCACCAATGTTTACTTTAGAACAGAGGAAATGCCTCTAATTAATAATCTAAGCTCCTACCTCAAGAAACTAGAAAAGAAGAGCAAAATAACACCGAGGCAAGCAGAAAACAGGAAATAATACAGATAAGAGCAGATATTGATGATTAAAAACAGAAAGAAAAGTAGGGAAATCAATGAAACAGAAAGCTTAATGTTTGAAAAAATACATAAAATTGAAAAACCTCTAGCAACCCTAACCAAGAAAAAAGAGAGAAGACACAAATTACAGACATCAGGAATGAAACAGAAAATGTCACTACCAACCCCACAGACTTCAAAAGAATAGCAAAGGAATACTATGAACAATTCTACTCGTGTAAATTAAACAAGTTACATGAAATGGACCGATTCTCAAAAAACACTACCACAACTCACCTGATATAAAATAGATAATTTGAATAACCCTGAAACTATTTAGAAAATTAAATTTGTAAAGTAACAACCCCCAAAACCAGAACCTCCATGCCCATTTGGTTTCACTGGAGAATTCTAACAAATGGTTAAAGAGAATTAACCCTATTTCTTAACAGTCTCTCCAAAAAGCAGAAGTGGAAAGAACACATCTCCATTTATTTTATGAAGCCCTTAATACCCTGAAACAATTTCAGGCAAAGACAATACAAGAAAATTATAAATTAATATCCTTCATGATTGCAGATGTAAAAATCGTTATCAAAGTATTAGCAAATAGAATTCGGCAATATATTAAAAAAGAATTGACACCATGACCAAGAGGGGTTTATTCCAGAGATGCAAGGCTAGTTTGTTATTCAAAAATCAATCAATATTATTTATCATATCAAAAGGCTAAAGAAGAGAAATCGCATGACTATGTCAATTGATACAGATAAAGCACTTGACAAAAGTCGGCACATATTTATGATAAAATCTCTTTTAAAAACTAGGAATGGGGGTGGGGGGACTTTCTCAACTTGATAAAGTACATCTACAAATACCCTTCAGCTAGCTAACAATACACTTACTTGTCAAAGAATGAATGCTGTCCTACGTAGATCACGAGCAAGGCAAGGATGTCCACTCTCAGCACCGCTAGTCCATATAGCACTAGAGGTTTTAGGCAGGACAATTAGGCAGGAAAGTAAATAAAAGGCGTACAAGATGGAAAGGAAGAAATAAAACTGTTTTCGTTTGCAGATAACATGATTTGTCTATGTAGGGAATCCTGATAAGTCAAAAACAAAACAAAAAACCAAAAAACTCCTACATCTAATACGTGAGTCAGCAAGATTGCAGAATGTAAGATCAGCATTAAAAACAAATAGCAAATATGCATGTGGAAACTATAATTACAAAACATGAAACCACTTACAAGCACTCAGAAACATGAAATACCTAAGTGAAACAAAGATTTAACAAAAGATGCATAGGACTTTTATGCTGAAAACTACAAAATGCTAATAAAACAAATCAAAGGAGATCTAAATAGAGAGAGACACTGTATCCAGGGTTTGGAAGATGAGTCAATATAGTAAAGATGCCAATCCTCCCAAACTGACGTACAAATTTAATAAAATTCCCATCAAAATGCCAGAAAGATTTTTGGTAGATATAGACAAAATTATTCTAAAATTTATATGGCAAGGCAAAAGAACTAGAATGGCCAAAAGTATTTTGAGATATAAAAATAAATGGGAGAAATCACTCTTCCTGATTTCAAAGCTTATTATATAGCTACAGTGATTAAGATTGTGTGATACTGGGCTTCCCTGGTGGCGCAGTGGTTGAGAGTCCGCCTGCCGATGCAGGAGACACGGGTTCGTGCCTCGGTCCGGGAAGATCCCACATGCCGCGGAGCGACTAGGCCCGTGAGCCATGGCCGCTGAGCCTGCGCGTCCCGCAACGGGAGAGGCCACAACAGTGAGAGGCCCGCGTACCACAAAAAAAAAAAAAAAAAAAAAAAAAAAAAAGATTGTGTGATACTGACAAAGGGACAGACACATAGGTAATTGGAACAAAATTGAGAATCCAGAAATTGACCCACACAGTATGGCCAACTGATTTTTGACAGAGGTGCAAAAGTAATCCGACAAAGGAAGGACAGTCTTTATAGCAAACGGTACTGAAGCAATTGCATATCCATAAGCAAAAAAAAAAAAAAAAAAAAGAATCTCAACCTAAACCTCAAACTCTGTACCAAAGTTAACTCAGAGTGGATTGTAGACATAAATGTAACTATAAAACTTTCTGAAGATAACATAGGAGAAAATTTGCAGACCCTAGAGCTTAGTGAAGACTCTTAGACATGACACCAGAGCATTATCCATAATATATATATATATATATTATGAAGTCCTATATATATATATATATATAGGACTTCATCAAAAAAACAGTTTTAAGTGTTCTGCTAAGGACCTGGTTAAGAGGATGAAAAGGCAAGCTAATAAATGGGAGAAAATATTTGCAAACCTCATATCTGACAAAGCACTCATATCTAGGACACATAAAGAGTTCTCAATACTCAGCCCTGAGTAAACAAACAGTCCAATGGGCCAAAGACATGCACAGACATTTTTTGGAAAAGGACATACAGATGGCAAATAAGTACATGAGAAGATGTTCAGTATCACTAGCCACTAGGGAAATGCAAATTAAGATCACTTTGAGGTATCACCATATACCTTTTAAAACAGTTCAAGCAAAATGGCTGGCTGCATAGAGGAACTAGATCACTCATATATTGTTGGCGGGCATGTGAAACGGTACAGCCGCTCTGGGAAACAGTTTGGCAGTTTCTCAAAAAACTAAGCATGGGGCTTCCCTGGTGGCGCAGTAGTTGGGAGTCCGCCTGCCGATGCAGCGGACGCGGGTTCGTGCCCCGGTCCGGGAGGATCCCGCATGCCGCGGGGCGGCTGGGCCCGTGAGTCATGGCCACTGGGCCTGCGCGTCCGGAGCCTGTGCTCCGCGGCGGGAGAGGCCACAGCAGTGACAGGCCCGCGTACCGAAAAAAAAAAAAAAAAAAACCACTAAGCATGCAATTACCACACAAACCAGCAATTGCAGTCTTGGTCATTTATCCTAGAGAAATGAAAACTTACGGTCACACTAAAACTCGTAGTTGCATATTCATAGCAGCTTTATTCATAATCGCCAAAAAGTGGAATCAGTCCAGATGTCCTTCAGTGGACATTGTTTAGACTTGTCAGTGCATGGTGATAATAAAGAGCAGACCAACTTTAATTGGTTCTTTTTTTTTTTTATTTCTCTGCACACAATGCACCTCTTTATTTTCCGCACCTGAGGTGGACTGCTCTCACTGCCCGGCCCTTGGTAAACTACTGCTGAGAGGTAACAGTGGTACCGTCAAAGGCTGCAGTGACACCGCTGTCCCTCCACTAAAGCATGGGCCGGGCTCCCCGCCAGCCCCTGAGAAACTGACTTTAGAAATAGCAGTAAATAGAGGCTATTTCTGAACTCCATCTTCATAACCCTGCTTCTTTCTCATAACGAGGAGTCTTAGCCCTTCTGCCCCTTAGTCAGGGTCCCTAGTCCTTGCCATTTCTTGCCACAGTGGACAATAGGAAAAGGCTCCACCTGCTACTCCACCTGCTACCTACCTGCTACCCACCATCTACCTCCGACCCATTCTCCAGGTCTTAGCTTAGATGTCACATTCTCAGTTTCTCAGGGGAGCTTCCTGTGACAGCCCCCTTGACTACAGTGCCCCTCAGACTATGTTAGAACCCTTTGGTGTGTCCTTCCATTGCATTCTGCATTTCAACCATATTACTTATCACTTAGTTTTACATGTGTTCAGGGTCTATTTTCCTCATTAGATGAAGATTCCTGTCCACAGGCTGTCCTGTTCTCTGCTCTATCTCTAGCACCTAGTACAGTGGCTGGCACGTGATAAATGTTCCATAAGTATTTGTTGAATGAATGTATCTTCAAGCCTTCTATAATTGGTGCATAATCGGTGCTCAATGAATATAATTAAACTATAAATATAGTTGTTATTCTTATTGTCCAAGGGCAAATAGCTAGTCAGGGGCAGAACCAGGAATCATACCCACGTCTGAATCTAAAGCCCATGTTCCTTTCAAATTATGGCTCTGCCTGCAGAAATGGGTTCTAGGCCTAGCAGTGCCACAAACTGGCTGTATGAGTCAGGGTGAGACACTATATCACTCTGAATCTCAGTTTTCCCATCTGTAAATTGGGGTAGGGCTAGGTGAAGTTTAGACTGCACTGTATGCAATCTAGAGGAAGAGAATAGAAGTCTAGATGGGAGGGGGCTCTAAGTAGTGGATTAACTGACCAGTACAAATCACTATCATCCCTCTGCAAGGCAGTTGAACAGGTATACCGAGAACCCTCAATATGTTTACGCCCCTTAGTCTGGGTAACCCCAGTCAGGCAGTGTGGAGTAGTGGGTGGTGTTAGAGAGCCCTGGGTTCAAATCACAACATCCCATTTACTGCAACTTACCATCCTGAACTCCCAATTTCCTTCTTTACAGATGGGATAATAACACCCATCCTTTTAACCTTTTCTAAGGTAAAAGCAATATAATAACTTGAAAAGAAAATTTTGAATATTGAAAGAAAAATTTCGCCTGTCATCCTACCCACCTTACATAATTCTTTCTGTGGTTCTGTGCCATTGAGGGCCACCTCTTGAGGCAGGAGCCACAGGCAATGCTGAAGAAAGGAGAGAGAATGAACACAGAAGCAGGCTGAGGTCAGAGGCCGGAGGCCAGGGTGTGGAGCAAGAGTAACCATGGGATGGGCTGGGGCAGAGGAGAAAGCCAGCTACTGAGGCAGAATAAAGGAGATGCCTAATCTGAGTAATGGATGATGGCTAGACAGAACCTGAGAACCAGAGAGTAGAGAGTGAGTGGGAGGGCATCAGTGTGCCCTAGAGGGGCTTCCTTCCAAAGTTTTGTGGCTCTTTCACTTAGGCAGGCTTCAGTGGTCTCAAAGATCCTTGAAACTGTACTCTTGCCAATTCCTTTTGTTTAGTCACATGCACGTGTATTTTGAAATTGCAATCCTAGTGTATATACCTTTTCATGGAGTATCTTCAACATTTTCCATGTCACAAGTCTTCATAATGATGCCTTTTAGTGGCTGCCAAATATTCCAATTTTGCCCATAGACCAGAAAGCATATCCCTGTGTATTAACTTTTTGCTTCCTTGACTTATTTCCTTATAATAAATTGCTAGGTGTGGGATTACTGAGCCAGAGGGTATGCAATTGGGATTTAACAACCAGAAATAGGTTTTATGCTTTCTAGGAAAAGAAATGAGCTGCAGTTCTTCCCGTCTCCTGCCTCTTCTGGAACTGATGAGGGGACCCTATAGAGCTGTGTGGTCCAATATGAGAGCCATTATCCCCATGTGGCTGTTTAAACTTAATTTTAATCAACTGAGTAAAATTAAATAAAATTCAAAATTCAGTTCCTCGGTTGCACTAGCCATATTTTGAATGCTCAGTCGCTTCATGTGCCTAGTGGCTACTGTATTAGAAAGCATAGATACAGAAAATTTCCATCATTGTAGAAAATTTATTGGATAGTGCTGCTCTAGAGTTTCTCAAGAGGTCATGGTTGGCATCTTGGGTGGGAGTTATTTGTGATGTGGGACTTTCCTGTGCATTGAGAGGCTGTTTAGCATTTCTGGCCCATATCCACTAAATGCCAGTAGTGCTCTCCCTTGAATAAATCTAACAGCTAAAACCTGCCCCATGTTTTCAAATGCTCCATCAAGGAACAAAATCATCCCCATTCAAGACCCACTGAGCTTTTAGCTTAGAAGAAAGAATCTCCTGCCTTTGTGGGGACGGCTTCAGGCTGCCTCTGCCTGAAGAGAGGGAAGCTTAGAAAGATGGCTTAACAAGATAGCCCTGGCTCAGAGCCTAACTCTGTACTCCATTTCTCTAACTCTGTACTCCATTTCCCTAACTCTGTACTCCATTTCCCTTTTCCTGCCTTCTCCTGCTGGTCTGTTTCCTCCTTTGGGGGAATGGCAGGAACAAGACCCTGCAGATGGAAAAGATCAAGACCCGTTTGAAGGCTGAGTTTGAGGCCCTTGAATCAGAGGAGAGGCACCTGAAGGAATACAAGCAGGAGATGGACCTCCTGCTACAGGAGAAAATGGCCCATGTGGAGGAACTCCGACTGATCCACGCTGATATCAATGTGGTATGTGGCTGGCTGCCTGAAGCCTATTTCTGGGCCCTTTGAGGAGGAATAGGCAGTGGTGAGTGCTGTGGACTCTCCTTGAGATATGGCTGTGGCCGATTTGGGGGAGTAGGCATCAGGCTATGGTGAAATGGAAGAATCCAGGAGTTCTGAGATCCAGCCCTGGCTCTGTCACTGATCGACTGTATATCACTGGACAAGTTCCTTCTTCTCTCGGGGCCTCATTTTCCTTTTCTGTACCATGAGAGGAATTCAGTCACCTCTGAGGTCTCACTCAGCACTGATGTGCTCTCATTCTGGGAGTCTAGAAGTTGAGAGCTAGCCTTGGGGAAAAGCAGAGCAGGCAGGTGCCTTGGGGATCTAACTTAAATTTAGGGCTCCAAAGCTTCCAACTAAGCCAAACAAACCATCTCTGCCAGCCTACCCAACTGGGGCTCCCTCATTACAGTCTCTCTTTTGGAGACCCTTGGAATGTGGGGAATGAACTGCCTGCTATGGTGATAAGCCCCCCACTTTATAGAGTTATTAAAGCAGAGTCTGAATGATCACCTGTCTGGGCTGCAGTATTGGTGATTCCTTCACCAGGAGGGAGGTTGGAGGTGCTGACCTGTAAGGCCCTTTCCAACCCTTAGAGCCTATGATAATGAGAATTTTTTTTTTAAATCACGTTTGAAGGAGCTAAGTTTCTATTCTTGGGAGACTCATTTCTGTGGCAATATCTACTTCCTGTTATTGCCAGGCCTAGGGTCTTAAAGGAAATATGAATGCAATTTGGACAGTAGTTACCTGGGATTGTCTGTGTCACAAGATCACAGGATATCAGGGTCTCATGAGGAGTTGGCAGTTCTGCTGCCAGCTAACTAAGGATAGAGAAATAAACAAGGTATTAGTCACAGAGGGGCTGAAAATCTGGGCCAGTGGATCTCCAACTTGAACATGCCTCCTGAGTCACCTAGAGGGCCTGTTAAAACACAGATTGTTGGACTTCACCGCAGAATTTCTGATTGCTTATATCTGGGGTGGTGCCTGAGAATTTACATTCCTAATGAGTTCCCAGTTGACGCTGATGCTGCTGATCTGGTAACTGCATTTTGGGAACCACTGATCTAGGAGAAAAGCCACTGGTCTGGGAGGCAGAAGCCCTGAGTCTTTATGTAGTCTTTGCTCCTAGGAAGCATTTCTCTGAGGAAGTTACTTCTCTCTGAGTCTCAATTCTCTGATCTGTAAAATGGTGGTGGGGTGCACTACATGAACTCTAAGGGCCATTCCAGCTCTAAGATGCTATATTTGAATAATAACTACCACTAATTGAGCCTTTACTCTGTGTTAGCCCCTGTACTGAGCGCTTATATGAATTCAATCGTTGAATCTTCACCAAGATTATATGAGGTAGGTATGAATGTTACCACCATTATACAGATGAAAAAACTGAGGCTTGACAAGAGTCACATAGAATACATAGTGGGTTGAGGACTTGATCACAGATTGGTTTGGCTCTGGAGCCTGTGCTATTATCCACTCAGCTGTACAGCCTCGCTGAGAATCTTGGAGTCTTTTCTCTGTGCTTGCCTCACTCTGTGTTCCAGATGGAAAACACCATCAAACAGTCTGAGAATGACCTAAACAAGCTGCTAGAGTCTACCCGGCGGCTACATGATGAGTATAAGCCGCTGAAGGAACATGTGGATGCCCTGCGCATGACTCTGGGCCTGCAGAGGCTCCCTGACCTATGTGAAGAGGAGGAGAAGCTCTCCTTGGAGTAAGCTGCCTGCCTCCTGTCCCTGCAACATACACCACAGACACACACACACACACACACACACACACATGTATATATACACACACGTATATATACACACATAAAGCCTGGTCTGAAAGTCAGGGTACCCAGTCCTAGCCCCAGGCCTGTCAGTGGCCGACTCATTGCATGACCTTGGGTAAGTCTCTGTGTTGGGCTGTTAGATGATTAGACTAGAATTACTAGATGGCTTTTAAAGTTCCTTGTGCAATTTTGACAATACAAGACTATGTCTATGACTCTTTGTGTGTGTATGTGTCTGTGACTCTTAAGAGGTCACTTTCCAAGTCAAGGTCTAGAAGGGGTGTCCAGAAACCTTGAACACACAGAAGGGTGAGCTTTCATGGCCTCCAGGGGCTAGCCTGGAACTTTTATCTTAAGACCCAGAGTTAAGAACTAGGCTTACTTTACAGAGACACAGAGCTCATTTCAGTAGAAGGAATACAAGGGAACATACTTCCTTAAGGTAGAGCAGGCTGCCTGTGGAAGTGGTGAGCTTCTTATTCCTAGAGGTATGCCAGCAGAGGCCTGAGAACACTTAATAGGAATACTGCGAAGGAACATGGGATGGAGGGCAGACAAATGCCCTTTGAGGACTTGGCTAGCTTTGGGATTTTTTAAATTTTTCTGGGCCTGTCAGAGCCAAGGAGCAGGAGGAGTACCCTTCCCAACACACAGTGGGCCTGGTACCCAGGGAAAAGAGCCTTGGGCTGGAGAGGGTGCAGGAACTTCCTACAGTGAGCCACAGCCTAACCCCCTTCGTTCTGTAGCATGGAGTCCTTAAGAGGGGCAAGGTTCTCCTTGCTTTCAGAATGATCCAGCTAATGTCTCTCATCTCCAAAGTTACTTTGAGAAGCAGAAAGCAGAGTGGCAGACGGAGCCTCAGGAGCCCCCAATCCCTGAATCCTTGGCCGCCGCAGCCGCTGCCGCCCAACAACTCCAAGTGGCTAGGAAGCAGGACACTCGGCAGACAGCCACCTTCAGGCAGCAGCCCCCACCTATGAAGGTGAGTGAGCTGGGTATGGACTGTGGAGGAAGCAAGGTATCCTCAAGCCGCCCCATGGAAGGTTGGGTCTGGGGCTTTGGCCTTACTTATTTGGGGTCTTCCTAAAACAGCCTTCGCTTGGGACACAGAGGAAGGGGTGGTGTGTATGTGTGCTATAGTAGAGCCACTGGTCTTGTTGCCTCATATTCCCAGAGAGGTTAGAATGCAGGGAGATTGGCAGGCTCTGCTAAAGTATAATTTTCAGAAAGTTAGAAACGTGACTCGGACAAATATATAGTGAATGTGTGTCATTAACAAGGGAGCCAGCAGCATCACAAAGCTGGTTCCAGAAGCATTAGAGGAACGGATAATTATATAGTCAAGAAAAGAAAGGAATGCCAAAATAAGTTTGCAATGTTAAATCCAGAACTGGTTAATGTCCTACAGGAAAATAATGTCCTACAGGAAAATAAAACTGTAATCTTTAGGATTACCTTTTCTTTGTAACAAAAATAATTTGCATCTCTACTGGGCAAAAGCCATTTGTGCCTTATCAACATTAAGTCACAGCATCTGGGCCCTGATCAATAGTAAATAGTCAAATAGTATACTATTTAATGGAAAAGTATTTATAGCCAGTGGAACAGAATAGAGAGCCCAGAAATAAACCCACTCACCTACGTTCAATTAATCTTCGACAAAGGAGGCAAGAATATACAGTGGAGACAAGAAAGTCTCTTCAGCAAGTGGTATTGGGAAAGCTGGACAGCTGCATGTAAATCAATGAAGTTAGAACACTCCCTCACACCATACTCAAAAGTAAGCTCAAAACAGCTTAAAGACTTAAATGTAAGACATGATACCATACAACTCCTAGAAGAGAACACAGGCAAAACATTCTCTGACATAAATTGTACCAGTGTTTTCTTAGGTCAGTCTCCCAAGGCAATAGAAATAAAAGCAAAAGTAAACAAATGGGACTTATTCAAATTTATAAGCTTTTGCACAGCAAAGGAAACCATAAACAAAAATGAAAAGCCAGCCTAAGGAATGGGAGGAAATATTTGCAAATGATGCGACCAACAGGGACTTAGTTCCCAAAATATAAACACAGCTCATACAACTCAATAACACAAAAACAAACAATCCCATCAAAGAATGGGCAGAGGACCTCAATAGACATTTCTCCAAAGAAGACATACAGATGGCCAATAGGCACATGAACAGATGCTCAGCATCACTAATTGTTGGAGAAATGCAAATCAAAACTACAATGAGGTATCACCTCACACCGGTCAGAATGGCCATCATTAAAAATTCTACAAATAACAAATGCTGGAGAGGGTGTGGAGAAAAGGGAACCCTCCTACACTGTTGGCAGGAATGTAAATTGGTGCAGCCACTACGGAGAACAGTATGGAAGTTACCATATGATCCTGCAATCCCACTCCTAGGCACATATCCAAGGGAAAACTCTAATTCAAAAAGGTACATGCACCCCAATGTTCATAGCAGTACTATTTACAATAGCCAAGACGTGGAAGCAACCTAAATGTCCATCGACAGATGAACGGATAAAGATGATGTGGTACATATATACAATGGAATACTACTCAGCCATTAAAAAGAATGAAATAATGCCATTTGCAGCAACATGCATGGACCTAGAGATTATCATACTAAGTGAAGTAAGTCAGACCGAGAAAGACAAATACCATATGATATCATTTATATGTGAAATATAAAATATGATACAAATGAACTTATTTACAAAACAGAAACAGACTCACAGACATAGAAAACAAACTTATGGTTACCAAAGGGGAAAGGGGGTGGGACAGGGGTAAATTAGGCTTTTGGGATTAGCAGATACAGACTACTATGTATAAAATAGATAAACAACAGGGTCCTACTGTATAGCACAGGGAACTATATTCAATATCCTGTAATAAACCATAACAGAAAAGAATATCTATCTATCTATCTATCTATCTATCTATCTATCTATCATCTATATCATTTTGCTGTATACCAGAAGCTAACACAACATTTTAAATCAACTATACTTCAATTTTTTAAATAAGTAGTAAATAGTCAAACAAAGAGACATTCTCCTAGGGCAAGGGTCAGCAAACCAGAACCCATAGGCCAAGTGTGACCTGCTCCCTGTTTTTGTAAATAAAGTTTTATTGGCCCCCGCACATGCCTGCTTGTTTATGTATTGTCTATAGCTTCTTTTATGTAAGGCAGTTAGAGCTGAGTAGTTGCAACTAAAATCATATGACCTGAAAAGAAAGTCCAAAATATTTACTATCTTGGCCTTTACAGAAAAAGTTTATTGATACCTGTTCTAGAGAATTAAATAATCCTTGAGTGAGTGAGCCTGTTAGACCATGCTCCAGTATAATGCTTAATGAATATGCAATTCACATTTTGCCTTATTGCCAAATTTTGGATATTTTTCTTCAGTACCCCTCTTTGACTCTCACTCCCTTATATCCTTTGCATCCCTTACATCCAGCACAGATCTTGCTACTTGGGACTCACTGCTTGGGTCTTGCTCCTTCCTGTTGGGAAATCGCAATTGCTTGTGGGGGCCCCTGGGAAAGATGAGCCATGGCCTAGAAGAATCTGACCACTAACTTGCTTTGTCTTGTGCCCCCCACCAGGCCTGCTTGTCATGTCACCAACAAATTCACCGGAATGCACCTATATGCCCTCTGTGCAAAGCCAAGAGTCGGTCCAGGAACCCCAAAAAGCCAAAACGGAAGCAGGATGAATGAAAAGAGGGAGAACACTTAGAGCTCTGCTGCTCATAACCCCTCCCCTTGGCCAGAGTGATTGATGTCTCCATGTGAAACAACCCTTCCCCACCTCTACAAAGTCTCCTATTTAATGTGATGGAAGCACAACCCCTCTCTCACTTTGCTCTTATTTCTTTTTGCTCTTGGAGTTTCTGGTTTAGGAAGAGATGTGGTTCAGGTGCTAATGACAGTTGTGTCTAAAGATCCCTTCTCTCTCACCCACATTTCAACCCCTGCCCTTGTTTGGAGCTAAGGGAAGGGCGGAAGTCCCAGATGTGATTCTCTGTCTCTTGTGCCTGAGGCCTGGGGCCTAAGGCCTGAGGGCCTGGGGAGACCCATATCTTGTTTCAGGTGAAGGCTCCAGTGTGCCCCCTCCCTGTACCTTTGCCTTAGGCTCTGAAGGGACAACAAGTCTTCTTGCTGGACTTTTCAATAGGCTTGGTGCATTTATCTGCCCCACCCGCAACCTCATCTCATCCTCAAGGCCCGGAGGTAGCTTGGACAAGCTCTCCTTTTTCATATTCATTTGGGAGGCCTGGCTGTTATTATTGAGCTCACCACCCCACCACCTGGCAGTTTCCCAGATATATTAAAGTTCTCAGGTACCAGGCTATGTGTCTGGGGATCCTAAAATCTGTGGGCTTTTCTCCCATAATAAACCCTAGCTTTTGAAAATCAGTAGCAGATGTTCCCCACAGTGAAATCAGGGAGCCAGACCCACTCCACAAGTCCTGCCTAACTCGTTGCCTAAGTCATTGGTCTGAGGGTTCTGCTATCGGGGCTGCCTTAGGCTGGAGAGGCCCCAGGCTGACATTTGTGTCGACTTTTGTTCAAAACCATTACTCTGGCACTTACTCAAATGGTATATCTTAGAGGTCAGAGTAGTGGGTTGAGATTCAAGTGAATGCCAATCACTTTACACATGCAGGTAGGTGGGATTTCTACTCCAGTCTCTCTTCTCTAAGGCAGCCTCAGCTCAGGCCAGCTTTTGGCCACCCCTTTTTCTGTGGATTGTGTAGGTGGATTTCCCTCTCAAAAGAAAAGGCACCAGGCTCCCCAAGCCCTACAGCTCTTCCCTCCTCCAAAGCCACATCTCTAGTCAAGTCACTCTCAAACTTAAGGGACAGGGATTGGGGCTGGCTGACTGAAAAAGTGTTAGCTCCTGGCTGGGGAGGGGGGATATTTTTCCTTCCTTTCTTAGCTGTAGTTTTAAGTTGCCACAGCGTCTGTGTGTTCATAATATATAAAAGGTTCCTCTTCTCTTTGAAAGTAAGAGCGTTATGTCTGTACAAATCCTTTTAAATAAACATTTGTTCATTGGAGTAAATGCTGACTCAGTGCCTACAAGTACCAGGTAACAGAAAAGATGTAATGCCCTTTCCCCTTCTGGGTAGCTCTTCTTTACTCTTATTCACTCCACCCTACAAGTGAGAAAACCAGGCACACCACCGCATAATAATTTACCCTATTTTTATAATAATTTCCATGTACTCAGTGCCTACTCTGTGTCAAGTCTCTATGTAAGATGCTTTATATAGATGATTGTATTTGGTTTTCAAAACAACCTTTCAAGCTAAGTATTCTTATTGCCATTTTCCAAAAATGTAAACTGAAGCTCAGAGAAGTTAAATAACTTGTGCAGAGTTAAACAGACAGATAGTAAGAGAAGTATAAGGATTTGAACACAGATTTGTCTGGTACCAGAGTCCATTTTTTTTCCTACTTTTTCTCCATGATCACTTTTTTAAGCTTTTCTCCCATTTGGGATGGCTTGGTCACAGGAGTAGGTGAAATAACTCTGAACTAGAAATCAGGGACTAGGAATTCAGTGACTGATGCAGGAATGTAAAGGCCTGTTCCCCTATGAGGATACAATAGGGAACAACTCCAAAGGGTCATCCCAGCTTCAGAGCTCCCTATGGGTGGACTGTGGTTTCCGTTAAGACTGAGTTGCAGTTCAATAGCTCCCTCTGTCCAATCCTGCCTCCTTCTCTTCCCTTTTCTTCTACAAGTGTTGATCCCAAGGGCACCCTAATTAATATCCTGAACATTAAACTGTCCCAATGCTTTCCAGAAACACAACAGTTGACAGAAACTTCTCTGTGCTTCAGTGTCCTCATCTGGGAAAATAACAGTACCTACTTCTGGCACTGTTGTGAGCAATGCCAGGCATATAGTAAGCACTCAATGCCAGGCATGTAGTAAGTACTTCTACCCCTTGTGCCTCTGGCACCAGGTAGATTGGATGAGCGGTCAAAAGAAACACTATTTGTCTTAGCTGACATTACTCTACCACCCCAGATTTTGTTCAGCTACAAGTCTGCTTTTAAGGTGGCCTAGACTCACTCTGGGCAAAGGGAGGACACTCAGCTGTGTAACTTGGAGTACACCTTAACCTGTATAGCTCTCAGCAGGTCCCCGTAAAGTATAGGAGAAGTGGTCATTGCTTTGCATCTTTGGCACACTGGAGGTCAGATCTGTCAATTCAGTTGCAGCACAACTAGCCAGGTCAGCTGTTTCCCAGGGAACACCTCTGAATGGGAAGGGAACAATCAAATGTTGAGTACCTATACCTGCCAGCCACTGGGTGGGGTGCTACCATCTCATTTAATTTTTCTGGTTCAGCTATCTGTTGTGAAACAAACCACCCAAAAACTTAGTGGCTTAAAACAGCCACCATTTGTTTGCTCGTGATTCTGCAATTTGAGCAGGACTTGCTGGGAATGGCTTATTTCTATTCCATGTGGTGTTGCCTCAGACAGCTTGGCTGGGGCTGAAGGACCCAAGATGTGTGCTCCCTCATATCTGATACCTCAGCTGTGGTGGCTGAAACAGCTGTGGGCTGGCTGGGCCTCCCACCTCCCTTTGTAGTATTTTACTCTCCAGGGCCTTTCTTTCTCCATTGGGCCTCTCTCTCCAAGTAGAATAGTGAGACATTTTTTTTTATGTGGCAGCAGTCTTCCCAGAGGGTGAAAACAAAAGCTGCAAGGCCTTTTGTGGCATAAGACCAGATGTCATACAGCAAAACTGCTGCTGTACTCTATTGGTCAAAGCAAGTCACAGAGCCAGCCCAGATTTAAGGAGTGGGGAAAAGAGACTCCGCCTCTTGATGGGAGGAGCTGCATGTATGCCAGAGATGGGGGCAATTCTTGGTCGTATTTGCAGACAACCTACCACATCATCCAACAGAAACCTTACAAGGAAGGCATTATGCGTGTCCATTTTTACAGATGATAAAACTGAGGCTCAAAAAGGGTAAAATAGTTGCCCAACAAAGCACTAGGAAGGGGCAGAGCCAGGAGGCAAAGCTAGGTCTGTCTGCCTTTAAAGCCTGTGTTTCTTCTGCCTAAGAGCAGTTCTTCAGATAAGTCTGAGACCTGGTTAGAGGAGACTAAAGAAAGGAAGAGAAGGAACAAAATAGAGTAAAAGACGAAGACGAGGCAGGTGAAGGAGAGAGAGATGAAGGAGGAGGAGGAGAGTAAGGGAAGTTATTTGTTATATTGGTAAGATGCTGTAAAGCACCTTCTTCAACATTCTCATTTAATGCTCACATTAATAGCCCTGTACTGTTAGTAGTATTACATTTTATAAATGAGACCCAGAGAGGGGAACTGACTTACCCAAGGTCATTTAGCAGGTTAAGAGCAAAGCCACAACTAGAACCCAGGCCTTCCAATCTGGGAATAACCCGGTTTGGGGCTCTCTTTACACGTTTGACACAGTGGGGATGATTGTATACCTGCTTTGTGACAGATGGGTCGCTTTTACACTGAGGATAGGTGCTCACTCCACAGGGGAAGGCCAGGCAATTTTAGCAATTCTGCTCTTAAGTCCAGTTCCCTGTTACTATTATGCCCCCAGCTTTCCCATAGCGATTATCAGCATCTTTGCAATGATCAACATCTCCCAAGGTGAACTCTGGGAAGGCTGTTAACTCAGGGCCAGGTGCCCTTAGGTTAGGTACTTAACCTCTCTGGGGCTCCAATATCTCATATGTGAGGTAGGAATAGTAGTAGTCCTCTCCTCATGGCATTGTTGTGAAGATTAAATGAGCTAATAATATATGTAAAGTGCCTAGAACAACACTTGAGAAGCATTCTGTAAATGATAGCTATGAGGAAGAAAATGATAATGATTATGACTGGCTTCCTGAGAGGCCAAAGATGATGATGAGGAGGAGGAGGAGGAGGGGGAGGAGGAGGAGGAGGAGGAAGAAGAGAAAGGGAAGGGAAGGGGAGGAGAAGAGTGGGGGAGAAAAGGGAAGAGGAGGCAGGGTACAATAGGGAAGGGATTGCCCCCATGTAAGGCCTCCCTCAGAGGGAGAGTTGATAGCTAAGAGTCATGGTTCCTTTCCTGGAGCTTGATGAGATTCCGAGGCTCTGCTGCCACTTGCCACTGAGTCTGTTTCATAGCTATAAAAAGACACGGGCCCCTCATGGTAACTAGGCAGAAGCCCCTCTTTTCACCACATTCTTTTCTGCTATGGCTGAGGAAAGACCATCCCTAAACAAGAATCCCCCATAAGTGGTCTAGGCTCATGTGCACTTCAGTGGTTTCTGTACTGTGCAGTACAGGGAAATGACACTGACCCAGGAATGAGTCGTTCCTGGGTTCAAATCCCCAATCCTTTATTTATTAGCAGTGCATTCTTGAGGAAGTTATCAAACTTTTCCAACCTCCAGTTTCCTCATCTGTAAACTGGAGATAATACCTACTGTGTGGGGTTGCAGTGAAAGATTTAAAAACAAAGAAGGTGAGGGTGACCATTCACTGGATGTCCAGAATTTAGTGGGCGCTGTGGGAGGCAGCATAGTGTAGTGGCTAAGAGCGTGGATACCAAAGCCAGAGAGTCTGGATTCAACTCTCAGCAATGCCATTTGCTGACCGTGTGACCTTCAGGGAGCTCATTAACTTCTTGAAACCTCATCTGTACAATGAGGGTAATAACAGAATTTACCTCATTGGATTGTTACTAGGATTAAATGAGATAAGATTTATGAGTTGCACATAGAAAGCATTATCTGAGTGTTTCATAAAGTAAACAAATCAAATCTTCCTACCAACACTCAGTGTCATCAACTTAGAG
Source organism: Stenella coeruleoalba (assembly GCF_951394435.1). Classification (NCBI taxonomy): domain Eukaryota; kingdom Metazoa; phylum Chordata; class Mammalia; order Artiodactyla; family Delphinidae; genus Stenella; species Stenella coeruleoalba. The sequence goes on along the minus strand of NC_137152.1, from coordinate 48,744,715 downwards.
ATGAGAAAATTTAAGCTGGTAGAAGTCAACTGCCTTCAAATTTGGGTCTATCTGACTCCACTAAACCTCAAAAATGCTTGGAAGAGTGTAGTGATGTCTACAATTTATTTTGAAATGCATCAAAACTTAGGTGGATTGGTGGATGGATAGAAGAATAGACATGTGATAAAAGAAGTCCAGTAAAATGCTAATTGTAGGATCTAGGTGCGGGCATATGGGTGCTACCTGTAAAATTTGCTGTATATGTAATTTTTTTTCATAATAAAATATCGGGGCCATAATACATCTACCTGATAATGTTATTTCTCTGCCTAGAAGCCTTGGTTTGTTCCCCAGCACTCCCACTTTCTAATTTGACCTCTTGTATAATCAGCATAGCTCTCACTGACCACCCACCCCCGCCCCCACCATGTGGAATTGGCAGAGCACCGAGCACCGGGTAGAACAGATGATAATGGAGAGAGAGGGAGAGACAGCTCTGCGTTCCTACTTAGGGTGACCAACTTGTCCCAGTTTGCCCAGGACTGCTCTGGTTTTAAAACTGAAAGTCCTACATCCTGGGAAATCCCTCAGTCCTAGGCCCAGCTGTACTGTGAGCCTTCTTTCTTTCTGGTAGTGTTAAGGGCAGCTGTCACCTGTTGTTTCTAATCCACGTCATAGCATGCTCAGGGGCTCTGGGCAGACAGTTTCAGATCTGGCCCTGACCCACTTACCCTGCCATCTGGGCAGATGCTGCCCCCTGCTGGTGATGGGGTGAACCTGTTACGGAACCTCCCACCACATTGCTGTGCACACCCAGTGCAGAGGCAGTCAGTGCCTCCGCCGTTCTCCTCCACACATCACCTTAGTCCTAGCCGTCTGAGCTTGAAATTCCATAACCCTGACAACTCCAAGGGCCTGAGACACTGTCCGTGATCTCTGGGTCCTACTGCCAACCCTGACTCCAGACATTCTTCCACATCCTGACCAAGTAACCACATTGCCCACCAGGAGACCTCTGGGTTCCATCCAGAAAGCAGAGGGGATGCCTCCACAGCAGGAAGGTGGTTATATTCATCCAAAAGGAGCAAGGAACAGATGTCCATACATGGCAGCACCAGGAAAAAGTGAAGAGTCAGCATAGGGGGTCCCCAAGAATACAAATGGCTGTTTATGGGTTCCCAAGAGAAAAGTGCAGAGAAGTGCACTCCTTCTGCCTAATGCTACTCTGGCAGGGCACCATATCCCTTAAAAAACATGGATTGCCAGGACCCTTGATGGCTCTGCTTTTGGTCCGATGCCTTCTAATATATGTCCCTCTGTGACACATGCATTGGAGTGAAGACAGACCTGAAAGAGACACAGTATAATAGCTTCTCTTTATTGAGTGAGCATTTACTATGGTCTAGGCATTGAACTGTGTGCTTCACATAATGCTCACATTTAACCTTCACAGAAGTCCTAAAAGATACGTGCGATTATTTATCCCCATTTTACAAAAATCGGAGGCACCAAGTGTGTTAGGTTTCTTGCCCAAGGTCGTGCAGTGAGTCGCAGAGCTGGGACTCAAACCTGAGAAATCAGGCACCAAAACTCAAGTGCGTAACCAGTCTCCCAAAGAGATCCGCAATCTGATTTTCAATGGAAGTGCTCCTGGACACAATCACCATGAACTTCATAACTGACGTGAGTGTCCTCCTAAAGCCACAGCAGGACTGGGCGATGATACATTGGAAAGTATTGTTCAGTGCCCTCTCCACCTCTGTCTTTCTAGCCTATCATCCGCAACCCAGGAATAATCAGAGCCTAGCAAGAGAGTACCTCAGCTGTTACACTTCTTACTGACACTAAGCTTAGATTCACTGCTGCTGAATCTATGGGTATAACTGGCTGCTGTTCTCCATTCTACCCCAATGGTGGCATTTACTTCTGCTACTACTCCACCCCTCAGCGCACCACCAGCAGCCCTCAGCCACTTGCATGAGCAGCATAGCTTCAAAAATTTCTATAGGACCCACTGGAGTTTACAGAGGAATAATGTGAAGCCAACACTCATCCCTGAGCACCAGAGAAGACAATCTCCATACAGAGGCCATCTTTATCACCCTTACCCCTGAGAAGATCTGGAAACAGTTACTAAGGAAACAAACCCCATGGCATTCTGTTTCCAGCTGTCAACGTCTATGAAGATTCACTTATCAGCTACTGCCACTGCTCCACCTGCCCTGCCTGGAGCACATTCCCCATCTTCTAGCCCTGTGTCCAGCCCCAGCTAGTTGAGATGGGGAACTGGAGAGCAAAATGGAGGAAGTCTGAACTTCCACTAGCACCACAGTCAGCCCCAGTTTCTGGTGCAGTAAAGGGTTTGGGGCCAGGCGAAAGCTTGTGAAAAGCCACCTTCCATCTCAGGAACGCCCATGAACCCATTAGATTCCTTCACCAATAAAGTGAAGTCCAGGGCCAACCCTTACCAGGGAATAGCATGTATGTGTTGGAGATAGGGGTGCTCCATCTTTGCTCTGGCCATTTAAGCCAACTGGAGAAATGCACAAACTAGGTACCCCATGCCTCATAAATGCCACAAGGCTGTTTATGACAAGCCTCTGAGGTACCCCCTTGCATGTTCCTGGCCTGCATTTGCTCCAATTTCATCCTTTTGCAATGCACACTCTTGGCTCTTGACCTTGATTATACCATTGGTCCTCCTTGGGTCTTGGCGTTTGGGGTTGATTGAGCAGTGCTGGAACCTCAGCTCATCCACTGGCATGCTGTCTTGGGGCTTATGCTCTGGTTGTGGCCTCTCTGCATACAACTTTGACCTCAGTCGGTAAACTTTTTAGACTAGCTGGCCCAGTCCTGGCCCTGTCTTATGAGGAAAATGGTAATCAGACACTTGCTCCATTCCCCTTCCCCTGTCCTGCCTCCCATCATGCTAAGCACTGCCCAAGCCAAACAGTGGTACAGCTCTGGCTGGAATTGCCCAGTGTCTCTCAATGCTTCCCTTCCCCTCTCTGACTCTCTCTTTTGTGGCAATTAGTGACAGGGGGATAGATGCTGGTAGACATCCATATTGTTTCCTGTAGGCAACTCTAGAAGCCTTCTAAACTCCCTTTTTAGTTTCCCCCAAAGCATTCTGCAGGATGGGTCATGATCAACCACAGCATGGAGAAGGTGTTGAGTGAGATGGGATGACCTAAGGCTATGCTGCAATGCCAGCTGATGGGTGACTACTGGAAGATTAATGAGGTTTCCTGATGTGTCTATTTAGTCCATCTTCTAAATGTTAATTTAGACACACTCCTTCTCTTCCTTAAGTTCAGGATTGGAGGAGGGAAGGAAGGAGAAAACCCAGTTTCAGTTTTGCCTCAGAGCCCAATAATATGATAGGTATTCAACCAGCCTACGGCTCTTAGCAGCCTCTGCTCTGTTATGCAACCAGCTTGATCAACTTCGGTATGAAGAAACTCAGCAATTGTCCCTAGACAAGCAGAGGAGTAAACGGCAGCACACCTTAAAGCTTCAAAAATAAATTCAATAATCCCTGTGTGATCCCATTAAAATCCCTTCAATAACTTGCCATACATTAGTTCCCATTCCTTACACAGCTGATCCCTTGTTAGATTTGAGCCTAGGAATTTAGAGCTGGAAAGGTACGTAGAGTCATTTAGTCCAACTCGTCCTCATGCTAACGGGTACATTAAGCCCAGAGAAAGGAAGGGACTGGCACAAGGTCACAAATCAGTCTACTGCGGAGGAAGAGCTAGAACCAAGGTCTCCTTCTGAGTTCCAGCCTATTCTAGGTTCCTGATGCCACCTTTGCCCTGATTCATCAAAGTAGCTAGATGTCCTTCTACTGGATACCCTCTTCTCTGAGGCATCCTTAAGTGACGTTGTCTTCAACGTGACCAAAGGTAGCCTCTGGCCATTGTTGCTGCATGGCAGTGAGCTGTGATGGAGGGGAAGGGGCATAAAGGAGCTCAGTCCAATGGGACAAGCCAACTGTGTTTGGGGAAAAATCCAGCTCCATATACCATCTAGGAAGACTGAGGCTGAACCCCTTCCAGGGACAGGATGGTCTTTACTGCCTGAGGCTCATCTCAAGAGAAGGCATTTGTTCCCTCCAGTTACAGATCAAAGCTTGTTGGACCTTCATCTCTGCTCCTTCTCAACTCCCAATTCCAAGATCTGTCCACATCCAAAAGGGATAACCTCATAACCTCTAAAATGTTATGACACCATGTCCCCTTTCTGCCCCTCACACCCCTACCATGTTTCCCAGTCTCCTTCCCCTTTCTGTCAGTTCCTTATGCCTACCTAATCTTGGACCCCACAGAGACCTCAGGCCTGGGATCCAACCTGCCTTTCTCCTCCAGCCTGGACCACCTGGTCCATTGCTTCAGCGTTTCATTTGCCAATACCTTCAGCTCTCCTTGTCCCCATCCTTCCTCCATCTTACCCGGAGAACCTCAAATCAAAGATCATTGCTGATGTTCTCCCGGGCAGCCAAGTGCTGCTGGGAACACCTCCCAGTCCTGGGTAGCTTGGCCCTGCTTAGCATTCATGGTCCCTAACCTCATCTGAGCCTTTAGCACCGTGCAGTTAGACCCTGATCACGATCCTTTCCTGTTCCTTCAGTGAAGAGGAGTGAGGGCTGCCACCCAGAGGCCACATGGGTGCTCAGAATTGCATGTGTTACGGCAGCATGGGTAGGGGAGAAGGGCAGTCTACAGTTAGACTGGTTCGAATTTGAATCTTGTATCTTCCACTTATTGGCTGTGTGATCTTGGGCAAGTCAATAATCTCTCTTAAGCCTCATTTTCCTCTCCCATAAAGTGTGGAAAATAGTGTGGTGGGGAATCCATCTAAGGGCTTAGAAGAATACTTAGCAGGTGGTAGGTACTCAATAAATGGTGGCTGTTATTCCCTAGTGACCTGGGTAGCAATACATCTTAATTCCAAGTCTTATTGCTTAGTACAAAGAAGGTGCTGACCAAGTTGTTACTCTGATGGGGACTGGATCAGGGTCTGTGATGGGCCTGAGCCTGCAGGTGGACACATGAGGGGCTTAGTTTGGGAAGAAGACATGGGTGGGGGACCCAAGGATGTAGAGGCTGGGGTCAGACAGATCTGAAATCTTTGTGACCTGGAGTAAGTCACTTTACCTTTCTGAGCCTCAGTTTGCTCATGTGTAAAATGGGGGTAATAGTTATTGCTCAGAACACCTCCCAGGACTTTGGGGAGGATCAAATAGCATAATGGATGATAAAGTGATTTTACAAATTATAACAAACAAACTCTCCTCATGTTAGTTGCACACACGCATGCGTGTGTGTGTGTGTGCGCACGCGCGCGCGTGTTTGTGAGCGTATTCTCTCACAAGGGCTATCTATGTTCTTGAACCCTGACTCAGAAGGTGGCAAGAAGCAACATTGGGGTGGCCACCCTAGGATGTCACTCTGAGGAAGAGCTTCCCCAGAAGAACAAACCGCAAGGTTAGCCAGGGTCCAGTTAACTTGACTCTTCTTTTTTCCATTCTGGCAGCAGTTTAGGGTGAAAGACTTGAAATCTTTTTCTAAGATTGAGGCTACCCTATGAGCTAAATGTTGAATCATCTAAAAAACTGATTATGTGAGCTCTGCCTCAATGACCTTTTGAGGATCCATCTAGCCCCAGGATCTGGTGGTATTATGAATTTCAAATCAGAATTATAGTCTCATCTCTGCCACTAACTTCCTGTGTGATCTTGTGTGCGTCCCATCTTCTCTCTGGGCTTCAATATTCCTAGGAGTCAGACAAGATCGGTGGTTTCCGAATGCTGATCCATGGACTGGATGCCTCAGAATCACCTGGGAAAGGAAGACCACTCAATGCCTATGAAGTAGCTATGTTGATGAGTTGACATGAATCTGATCAAGTCTCTAGATGTAATTACCATATTACAGGATATACAAGGGACAGAGGAACATGTTGAATGACACCACGGGAATGCAATCAACTAAATTCAGAATGTAGGAGATTCTGTAGGACAAATGTGGTTTCACCAAGAAATAAATGGAGAGAGAGAAAAGAGGGTAAGAGAATGAATTAGTTTTCAATGTGATGTTTTAACAAATTACCACAAACTTGGTGGGTTAAAACAACACAAACTTATTATCTTACAGTTCTGTAAGTCAAAGGTCCAACACGGGTATCACTGGGACAAAACCAAAGTGTTGACAGAGCTCTTTTCCTTTCTGGAGGCTCTAGGGTATAATCCATTTCCTTGTGCTTTCCAGCTTCTAGAGACTGCCCACATTTCTTGGCTCATGGCCGCCTTCCTCCATCATCAAAGCCAGCAATGTTGAATCTCTCTGACATTCTTCTGTACTCGCATCTCCCTCTGATTCTTCTCTCCTGTCTACCTCTTCCACTTTTCAGGGCCCTTGTGATTACACTGGATCCACCCAGATAATACGGGATAATCGCCTTATTGTAAGATCAGCTAATTAGCAAACTTAATTCTACCTGCAACCTTAATTTCCCTTTGCCATGTAACCTAATGCATTCATTACTTTCAGCATTTAGGATGTGGACATGTTGGGGGGGGGCATTAATCTGCCTATCACTGATAATTTGTAAGTTAAAAGAGAATTTAGATATGAATCAACAGAATGCAATTTCTAGATCTTGGATTGGATCCCAATTCAAACAAACTAACTGTAAAGTATAAGAAAAGTCAGGGAAATTTGAGCACTGATGGACTATTTGATGACATTAGGAATTGTGAAGTCTTTAAGCTGTGATAATGATACAGCAGTAATATTGGGAGGAAAAAAATGGGTCCTTATCTTTTAGAAATACATACTGAAGTATTTTAGGATGAAATGAAATGATGTTTGGGATTTGCTACAGACTACTCCAATAAGGAGGTGAGAGAGTAAAGAGGGATATAGAGTGGCCATGTGCAGACAAATGTTAAAACTGGGAGGTGGGCGCTTGAGGTTTGATCACACTATGCTCTGTTTGTGTATACGCTTGAAATTTTTCATTATAAAATAATCTGGGGAAAAAATGGGCCACAAATTAATAGTAACATTTTTTTTTTCTAGCTCTACCCAGACTCCCTCAGTGGGAAGTCAAGGACATTGAAACGCCTCCTAAGGAAACCTGGGAATCCTCAGGAGGTTCTCATGTATTCTGCTAATATATTCCTTCTGATTACTACCTGGTGTCAGTCATTTCACTTCATTTTCCTTTTGCTCCCTGGTGTGATGCCCCCTTTCTCTGCTTGATTCCTGAGCCACTTGGTCTGTTTTATGAGGAAAAGCAGACTCTACTTTAACTAGTTCCATGTAACACAGGCAAAGTTGCCAGTGAAATCTCTAAGTCCTACTTTCATGAGACTTAGGAATGGGTTCTCAGAGACCGGGCAAATGTTAGTGGCAGACCCTATACTGTACTCAGAATCTTTCCACTGAACACTGAGCCATTATTCTTGACTCTCCCACCCTTTAGGGTAACTGTTTCCCCAGAAGGCTCCTTGGTTTCATATGCAAACATACTCCTGTGGAGTTGAAGGGGCCATCCTATTGGCATTTCAGTTCTATCTGACTTCTGAAGTGAACATAGTTGGAATCTCTGTTATACTCCAAACCATCATTCTAACTAGGCATTAATAGATCCACATTACTGATGAAGGAACTAAAGCTCAGAGGTTAAGTAATTTGCCTAAAGTCACAATATTAGTGCCATCCGGAGGAAGCGAGACTATGCTTGCTCGGGCAGTAGGAGGAAACAGAATGGGACCGATGGGCAGGCAGACTCCTGCCCGGCCGCAGGTGCCCCTGGATGAGGCCACCCCATGCACCCTGAGCAGGGGAGAGCAGCCAAGATGGCAGAGTAGAAAGACCCTAAGCTCACCTCCTATCATGAGCACACCAAAATCACAACAATCTGCAGAACAGCCATCGTTGGAAAGGACTGAAACCTACCAGGAAAGATCGTCCACAACTAAAGACATAAAGACGGAACCACAACGAGACTAGTAGGAGGGGAAGACTCATGATATAAGCAAATCCCATACCCTCAAGGGTGGGTGACCCACAAACTAGAGAATAATTACATTACAGAGGTTCTCCCACAGGAGTGAGAGTTCTGAGCCCCATGTCAGGCCCCCCCATCCCAGGTGTCCGGCACCAGGAAGAGGAGCCCCCGGAGCATTTGGCTTTGAAGGCCACCAGGGCTTGATTGCAGGAGCTCCACAGGACTGGGGGAAATAGAGACTTCACTCTTAAAGGGCACACACAAATTCTCATGTGCACTGGGACCAAGAGCAAAAGCAGTACTTTGATAGGACCCCAAACCAGACCTAACTGCTGGTTTTGGAGGGCCTCCTGGGGAGGCAGGGGGTGGCTGTGGCCCACCCTGGGGACACAGACACTGGTGGCAGGTATATCGGAGAGCATTCATGTGTGTGAACTCTCCTACAGGCTGACATTTTGGCACCAAGACCTGGCTCCATCCAACAGCCTGAAGGCTCCAGTGCTGGGATGCCTCAGGCCAAGCAGCCAACCGGGTGGGGACACAGCCCCACCCATCAGCAGACAGGCTGCCTAAAGACTTCCTGATCCCACAGCCGCCTCTAGACATACCCCTAGACACAGCCCCTGCCCACCAGAGGACCAAGACCCAGCTCCACCCACCAGGGGCAGGGACCAGCCCCTCCCACCAGGAAGCCTACACAAACCTCTAGACCAGCCTCACCCAGCAGGAGGCAGACACAAGCAGCAAGAAAACTACTGTCTCACAGCCTGCAGATCAAGTCTGCAAACACAGGCCAGACACTACCCTGGGACCAGCTGGCCCCTGGCCCTTGGGGGGATGAGAGGGGAGCGCACTGCAGGGACAGATAGGATGTCTCCTACAGAGGGCCACTTCTCCAAGATCGAGAAATGTAACCAAACTACCACATACATAAAAATACAAGTATCAATTTAGGCAAAATGAGGTGACAGAGGAAAATGTTTCAGACGAAGGAACAAGATAAAACCCCAGAAGAAGAACTAGGTGAGGTGGAGACAGGCAATCTACTCGGGAAAGGGTTCAGAGTACTGATTGTAAAGACGATCAAAGAACTTGGGAGGAGAATGAATGCACAGAGTGAGAAACTGGACGTTTTTAACAAATAATTAGGAAATACAAAGAAAAATCAAACAGAATTAAAGAATGCGATAACTGAAATGAAAAATACACTAGAAGAAATCAATCGTAGACTAAGTGAGGCAGAAGGACGGATCAGTGAGCTGGAAGACAGAGTAGTGGAAATCACTGCTGCCAAACAGAAACAAGAAAAAAGAATGAAAAGAATGAGAACAGTTTAAGAGACCACAGGGACGACACCAAGGGCACTAATATTCGCATTATAGGGGTCCCAGCAGGAGAAGAGAGAGAGAAAGGCCCGGAGAAAGTATTTGAAGGGATAATAGCTGAAAACTGTTTTAACCTGGGGAAAGAAACGGTCACCCAAGTCCAGGAAGCACAGACAGTCCCATACAGGATTAACCCACAGAGGAATAAACCACAACACATTGTAATCAAAATGACAAAAAATAAAGACAAAGAGAGAGTATTAAAAGCAATGAGGGAAAAGCAACAAATAACATAAAAGGGAACTCCCATAAGGCTATCAGCTGATTTTTCCCCAGAAACTCTGCAGGCCAGAAAGGAGTGGCACAATATATTTTAAATGATGAAAGAGAAAATCCTACAACCAAGAATACTCTACCCAGCAAGGCTCTCATTCAGATTTGATGGAGAGAGGGGAGAGAGGCAGGCCTGGAGAGAGCATGGAAGATCCACGCCATTCCCACATACCTTGTCTTATGCATCTCATCTATATGGCTGTTCCTGAGTTATATCCTTTTATAACACACTGATGATCTATATCAGAAAGATTCTGTTCCATTATCTCCAGTTGTCTATGGATTCTGTTGAAAAGGCAGCCATCTTTTAAACTGTCGTTCCTGGGGAGCTTTGGAAAGATTCTCCATTTTCTCTGGTCCTCCATGGAGTCTGCTGAAAAGGCAGCAGCCATCTTTTAAATCGTTGTTCTGGGATAGGTTCTCTGGGGGCAAGGACACTGGTGGCAGAGGCTCCAGAGAATATTGATCAGCGTGAGCTCTCCCAGAGGTCCCCATCTTGGCACCAAGACCCGATCCCACCCAACAGCCTACAGGCTCCAGAGCTGGAATGCCTCAGACCAAACAACCAGCAAGACAGGAATGCAGCCCCACCCATCAGCAGACAGGCTGCCTAAAGTTGTACTGAGCTCACAGCTACCTCAAAACACACCCCTTGACACGGCCCTGCCCATCAGAGGGACAAGACCCAGCTCCACCCACCAGAGGGCAGGCACCAGTCCCTGCCACCAGGAAGCCTGCACAAGCCCTTGCAACAACTTCATGCACCAGGGGTGGACACAAGAAGCAAGAGGAACTATGATCCTGCAGCTTGTGGAAAGGAGACCACAAACACAGAAAGTTAGACAAAATGGGATGACAGAGAAATATGTCACAAACGAAGGAACAAGATAAAAACCCTCAAGAACAACTAAATGAAGAGGAGATAGGCAATCTACCTGAAAATGAATTCAGTGTAATGATAGTAAAGATGATCCAAAATCTCGGGAAAAGAACGGAGACACAGATTGAGAAGATACAGGAAATGTTTAACAAGGAGCTAGAAGATTTAAAGAACAAACAAACAGAAATGAGCAATACAATAACTGGCATGAAAAATACACTAGAAGGAATCAAGAGCAGAATAACTGAGATAGAAAAACGAAAAAGTGAGGTGGAAGACAGAGAGGTGGAAATCATTGCCACAGAATAGAATAAAGAAAAAAGAATGAAAATAAATGAGGACAGTCTCAGAGACCTCTGGGACAACATTAAACACACCAGCATTCACATTATAGGGTCCCAGAAGGAGAAGAGAAAGAGAAAGGGCCTGAGAAAATATTTGAAGATATTATAGCCAAAAACATCCCTAACATGAGAAAGGAAACACTCACTCGAGTGCAGGAAGCACAGAGTCCCATACGGGACGAACCCAAGGAGGAACACGCCGAGACACATATTAATCAAACCGACAAAAATTAAAGACAAAGAAAAAAATATTAAAAGCAACCAAGGAAAAGCAACAAATAACATACAAGGAAATCCCCATAAGGTTTTCAGCTGATTTTTTTTAGCAAAACTCTGCCAGTCAGAAGGGAAGAGTGGCATGATGTATTTAAAGTGATGAAAGGGAGGAACCTACAACCAAGAATACTCTATCCAGCTAGGCTCTCATTCAGATTCAACAGAGAAATCAAAAGCTTCACAGACAAGCAAAATCTAAGAGAATTCAGCACCACCTAACCATCTTTACAACAAATGCTAAAGGAACTTCTCTAGGCGGGAAAGAGACCAGCAACTTAAAACAACATCGTACCTATACACACTGCTATATCGAAACCTCATGGGAACAGCAAACCCCAAAACTACAATAGACACACACACACAAAAGAAAAAGCAACCCAAACACAACACCAGAGATAGTCATCAAATCACAAGAGAAGAGAACAAAAGAGGAAGGGAAGAAAAAAGACCTACAAAAAAAATCCAAAACAATTAAGAAAATGTCAATAGGAGCATGCATAATGATAAGTACTTTAAGGTAAATGGATTAAATGCTCCAACCAAAGGACATAGACTGGCTGAATGGATACGAAAACGAGACCCGTGTGTATGCTGTCTACGAGAGACTCACCTCAGATCTAGGGGCATGTACAGACTGAAAATGAGGGGATGGAAAGAAGTATTCCATGCAAATGGAAATCAAAAGAAAGCTGGAGTAACAATACTCATATCAGAGGAAATAGACATTAAAATAAAGACTGTTGCAAGAGACAAGGAAGGACACTATATAATGATCAAGGGATCAATCCAAGAAGAAGATATAACAATTGTAAATATACATGCACCCAACATAGGAGCAGCTCAATATATAAGCCAAATGCTAACAGCCATAAAAGGGGAAACTGACAGTAACACAATGATAGTGTGGGACTTTAACACCCCATTTACACCAGTGGACAGATCAGCCAGACAGAAAATCAATAAGGAGTTCATTGCAGCATATGGAAGCAACCTAAATGTCCATCGACAGAGGAATGGATAATGATGATATGGTACATGTACACAAAGGAAAACTACTCTGCCTTAAGAAAAGAATGAAATAATGCCTTTGCATCAACACAGATGGACCTACAGATTGTCATATTGGGTGAAGTAAGTCAGACAGAGAAAGACAAATATCATATGATATCATTTACATTAGAATCTAAAAAAGAACGATACAAATGAACTTTTTTAGAAAAACGAAATAGACTCACAGACTTGGAAACAATCTTATGGGTACCAAAGTGGATAGTTTGGTCACGGGAGATAGATAAATTTGAAATATGGGGCTAAGATATACACATAACTCTATAACTATATATAAAATAGGTAAACATAAAGGACTTACTGTATAGCATACGGAACTCTACTCAATATCTTGTAATAACCTATAATGAAAAAGAATCTGAAATAGTATATATATATATATATGTGTGTGTGTGTGTGTGTGTGTGTAACTGAATCGCTTTGCTCTACACTTGAAACTAACACAACAGTGTAAATTAACTAATCTTCAATTAAAAAATAAAAGAAAAATATTAACATCTGTGTTCTTCCTCTTTCCCCACACTACCATATAGCAACATTGGGCTTTATTTCCTCTGCTAATTACTTACTTTTTCATGATACAAATGTTGATGTGCTGAGGAGAGTGAGGAGAATAACGTGAGGCTAGTGGAAGTTTTATATTAAGAAAGAGTAAGAAGTAAAACTGGATAGGTGGGTTGGCCCTGATTACAGTTGGTCTGGAAACATCAGGCTGAAGAGGATAAATTTGCTTTGAGAAGGAATAGGGAGATCTTGTGATATCTGAAATAAGGTGGGTGTGATGGAATCAAACTCCAGGAATGTGAAAAGTTTGAGCAAAATAGAATAGAGTCTTTGTTGCTTTAGTTGTTGTTGTCTTAAATGTCATAGAGAGAGGCTTCAGTCTTTGGTTGCTGAAGCCAAAAGGAGTCCAAAGAAATCAGATCAGAAATTGAAAACAGTCTCTGAGTAATGAGTAACTTTCATTTATGTCTCTATTTCACATTCACTTTCATTTCCATCCAAAACAGGCTCCTGAAAGCAAATTAAAAACTTAAATATAAGAGAAAAATATGCTCTTGTGTGTTGTAGGGAAGAAAAATAAGTTTTCCTCTACCCTTTGAAGTTCTTGGCTGGGCTCCTGTAACAAAAGACAGATTAACAAGAGAAAAACAAAAACATTTATTAAAATGTATGTCTCATATATACTTTGGAGATACCCAGGGAAAAATAGATGACTCTGAAAGAGGTGGCTTAGAATTTAGTCTTAAGTTCGCATCATAACAATAACAACAAAATGGTAATTATGTGAGGTGAAGGATGTGTTAACTAACTTTATCATGGTAAACATTTAACAATATGAGCATTAATCAAATAATCACTTTTTACACCTTAACCTTACACAGTGTTACATGTCAGTTGTATAGCAACAAAGCTGAAAAAAAGAATAATGCAGGCTTAAATACCATCTTCAGCTGAAACAAAGAAAGGGTGCGGAGGAGGCCAGTTATGGGGAGGCGACTAGGAAAAGCACTGTTAGGAAGGGAGAAGTTTGTTATGGAGATTTAAATAGGTACCTTCTCCACTGACAAGATTATTTTATGATTTAGAGTCTTCCTTCTCTTCCTGGTGCAGAGAGGGAGATACCCTTATAAATGGAGATTTTTTATATATGTACATTTCCTGTACAAAATGGTAATTTTTAGTCTGTTTTCAGAGCTTCTCCTATGTCTTCTGTTTCTCAAAATAATCAGCTGGAAATAATCTTTACACCAAAGAGGCACATTTTTGAATGATGTCGATGAAAAATGTTAATCAACAGTTGAACTAAGAAAGAAGTGGAAAATTTTATTCTAGCCAATCTGAGGATCATAACCCAGGAGACAACCATTCAGAAAACTCTGAGCACTATTCTGCCCATTAGAGGTCAAAGAACAGTTATATAAGTTTTTGAGACAATGGGTTATATGTCAAATGATGTATTGACAGTTTACACAATCCACATCTGCACTTACAAAGCGAGTATTGGGTCATGGGTCTTCATGACCCCTTACAAGATTAAGAAAGAATGTTATCTCTTAGGGAGGTCTGGTTAATGCAGATGTACAATACACATTAAAGAGAAGGGAGGAGGCCCAAATGGGCAAAGAAAGATTTTATGTTTAAAATTTTCTCGTCTTGCCATAAAATATGAATTTTATTTCATCAGTGGCATATTCTGCCACCCTTCAATGTTACTAAGTGCTCCACGCACATAGGAAAAAGGAACCCTAAATTCAGAAAAGAACTATCCTATCTTGCTCCTAAAACATACAACACCTATGCAGTAGCCCTGGAAAGGGGTTTTCACTTCCTGTCACACCCCATTGCAATACAGAGAAGTTCAGGGAGGTAGAAAGCTATATTCTTAAGATGAACTAAAATATTCTCCTGGTAGATTTTTCTGAGTCCTTCTTGTTCTAACTCCTGAAAATCTATATAGAATCCATCAATAACCAGTTCTATGTAGCAGCCTTCTATATTTGAAGACAGTTCCAGCTGCCCTTGGCTATCAATTACATCACCTACTTGTGCCAAAGAAAATTTAAATGTTACCTTTTACTTTGCAACAAAGAAATTATAGTCTGAATTTTCCATGGAAACACAATTACATATTTACCCAAAGGTGATTTCATCCAAAAATTTCACTCACAGATGCACACACACACACACACACACAGTATGCATAACTCATGGTTATCATAGATTGGTGAGTGGATTTGGTGAAAGGGAAAGAGACTGGGGTGCATTTTCTATGGGAAATTACATTTCTGTGGGCCTTTCTTGAACAAAACTCCTTGTGTATAGAGACACTGTGTGCATCTCTGATCCTTTCTTTGGTGCAGTTTGGTGCATATCTGGTCCTGATGGAATATTCTAAGCATTTTATCATATTTGAGAGGGTGGATAAGTCAATTATGGCCTTGCTGTTCACATATCCCTTAGTGATGTTTTGCCCATCCTTCTGTAAGAAAAAAAGTCATTTGAAATCCTTATTTGATTAGGCCTATCCCTGTGCCAGGGCACACAAGTCACATCATGGTCTCCATGGTAGCCTTGAAAACTAGCAGCTTCACAACCATGGTAGCTGTGAAAACAAGCAGTCTAGTAGACTGGGTTTGGAATTTTTCAAAAAGCCCCTTCCCCAGACTGTTGTCATTTGCCAAGTCAGGAATTTCTCTAAAAAAGCAACATTCACAGGGCTTGTCATTATTTGACCTGACTCAGAGGCTTGGCTCAGTAGGCAAAGTTCTATCACCATGGCATTTGTTGAAATCAATTGCTGGCAGTTGTTTAACATTGCAGTTGCCTAGGGCAGTGAAACTAGTTCTGTCAAATAAGATGTTGGCCAAAATGCTTAAGAAAATCTATGTGATGAGATGTCCATAGGGGGATTTGAAAAACTCCAATATACTCCTAGGAATCTAGAAGGACTTGCATGTGTGCAGGGATATAGAAGGACATGCACATGTTTGTGCCCAGGAAAGACCTAAGAAGATCCTAATCTATCATTTCTGACTGACCTTGAGGCGCTGCATAAGCAGGAAGTGAAGGCTAAGACTGAGTTGCCAGAACATTGAAAGTGTGTCCCAAAGCACACACAGAACCCCTCAGCAAAGGCTGACAGGTTTATTGGTTCAGGGAATTTAAGGAAATCTTTGTTCAATCACTAGATGACTACTAAGGTAACTGAGCAGAGACTGCAGTGCCTGCACATTACAGGGAATGCAGACTTTACATAACTAGGCAAGGAAAATCACTAGGCAAGCAAAGAATAACACCAACATCAATAATAACAACAATAAAACAGCAACAACAAACCCTGAGGGGTGGGAGAAACCTGATATCTAGAGTTGCCATATTATATAATGCAAAACATCTAGTTTTGAACAAAAAATTATGATACAGGCAAATAAACAGGAAAAGTATAGCCCACAAAGGGGGGAAAAATAAATCAATAGAAATTGTTCCTGAGGAAGCCCACATATTGGTCTTAATAGACAAAGACTTCAAATTGGCTGCTACAAAAATATGTTCAAAATACTATAGGAAGCCACATCTACATAATTAAAGGAAATTATGAGAACAATGCCTCACCAAATAGAGAAGATCAATAAAAAGATAGAAATATTAAAAAGCACCAAGTAGATATTCTGGAGTTGAAAAGTATAATAACAGAAATGAAAAACAAATCAATAGAGGGACTCAATAACAGACTCAAGCTGGCAGAAAAAAAGAATCAGTGAACTTAAAAATAGATGTGGATGGCTGATAATGGCTTCCGAAAATATGCTTATGTCCTAATCCCTGAAACCTATGACTGTTACTTAATTTGCAAAATGGGTCTTTGCAGATGGGATTAAGTTAAGGATCTTGAGATGAGGAGAATATTCTGCTGGGCTCTAAATGCCAACACAAGTATCCTTACTACAGAGAGATTGAAGGAGATCACACACACACACACACACACACACACACACGAGAAGAAGATGTGAAGATGGAAGCAGAGGTTGGAGTGATGCAGCCTCAAGCTAAGGAATGCTGGCAGGCAACAGAAGCTGAAAGAGGCAAGAAATGAATTCTCCCTTAGAGCCTCTAGAGGGAGCATGGCACTGCTGACACCTTCATTTCAGACTTTTGGCCTTCAGAACTGTGAGAGAATCAATTTCTGTGTTTAAGCAACAGAATTTGTGACAATTTATTACAGCAGCCATAGAAAAGCAAAGCAATAGGTAAGTTGAAATTATGCACTGTGAGAAACAAGCAAAGAATGAAGAAAACTGAACAGAACCTCATAGACCTGTGAGGCAAATCAAACTTACAAATATGTTTATGAGGGAGAGACTGAGAAGGAGAGAAGAAAATAAAAGGACATAAAAATATTTGAATAAAAAATGGTCCAAACTTTCCAAATTTGATGAAAAACCATCTACATATCTAAGAAAGCCAGCAAACTTTAAATAGGATAAGACTCCAAGGGATCCAGAGCTAGACAAATCATATTAAAACTGGCAAAAGGGACTCCCTGGTGGTGCAGTGGTTAAGAATCCGCCTGCCAATGCAGGGGACACAGGTTCGAGCCCTGGTCTGGGAAATCCTACATGTCATGGAGCAACTAAGCTCGTGCATGACAACTACTGAGCCTGTGCACCTAGAGCTTGTGCTCTGCAACCAGAGAAGCTACTGCAATGAGAAGCCCACGCACTGCAATAAAGAGTAGCCCGGACTCACCACAACTAGAGAAAGCCTATGTGCAGCAACGAAGACTCAGCACAGGAACAAATAAATAAATAAATTTATTTAAAAATTACTGGCAAAAGGTGAAGACAAAGAGAACATCTTGAAAGCAGCAAGAGATAAACAACTCATCACATGCAAGGGATCCATATAAAATTAACAGCTGAGTTCTCAACAGAAACCATTGAGAGCGGAAGGTAGTGGGACGCCATATTCCAAGAGCTAAAAGAAAATATCTGTTAACCAAGAATTCTACATCCAGAAAAAAAAATCCTTCAAAAAAAGGAGAAATTAAGACATTTCAAGATAAACAAAAATTTAGAGAATTTGTCACTATCAGATCTGCCCTACAAAAAGTGCTAAAGGAAATTCTTCAGGCTGAAATAACAGGACACTAGACAGTGCCACAACAAAACAAGAAGTAAGGAACACCAATAAAGGTAAATATATAGGTATATACAAATTATAGTAAAAAATGTATTTTTATTTGTAACTCTTTCATTCCCCAAATGATATAAAAGACAACTACATAAGGCAACCATTGTAAAACTGTGTTGGTGAGCATACAATATGTTTTTTACATCTTTATTGGAGTATAACTGCTTTACAATGGTGTCTTAGTTTCTGCTTTATAACAAAGTGAATCAGTTATACATATACATATGTTCCCATATCTCTTCCCTCTTGCATCTCACTCCCTCCCAAACTCCCTATCCCACCCCTCTAGGTGGTCACAAAGCACCGAGCTGATCTCCCTGTGCTATGCGGCTGCTTCCCACTAGCTATCTATTTTACGTTTCGTAGTGTATATATGTCCATGCAACTCTATCGCTTTGTCACAGCTTACCCATTTCCTTCCCCATGTCCTCAAGTCCATTCTCTAGTAGGTCTGTGTCTTTATTCCTGTTTTACCTCTAGATACTTCATGACATATTTTTTCTTAAATTCCATATATACGTGTTAGCATACAGTATTTGTCTTACTATATCTGACGTACTTCACTCTGTATGACAGACTCTAGGTCCATCCACCTCACTACAAACAGCTCAATTTCATTTCTTTTCATGGCTGAGTAATATTCCATTCTATATATGTGCCACATCTTCTTTATCCATTCATCTGATGATGGGCACTTAGGTTGTTTCCATCTGCTGGCTATTGTAAATAGAGCTGCAATAAACATTTTGGTACATGACTCTTTTTGAATTATGGCTTTCTCAGGGTATATGCCCAGTAGTGGGATTGCTGTGTCATATGGTCGTTCTATTTGTAGCTTTTTAAGGAACCTCCACACTGTTCTCCATAGTGGCTGTACCAATTCACATTCCCACCAGCAGTGCAAGAGAGTTCGCTTTTCTCCACACCCTCTCCAGCATTTATTGTTTCTAGATTTTTTGATGATGGCCTTTCTGACTGGGGTGAGATGATATCTCATTGTAGTTTTGATTTGCATTTCTCTAATGATTAATGATGTTGAGCATTCGTTCATGTGTTTGTTGGCAATCTGTATATCTTCTTTGGAGAAATGTCTATTTAGGGCTTCTGCCCATTTTTTTTTAACATCTTTATTGGGGCACAAGTGCTCAACAATGGTGTGCTGGATTCTGCTTTACAACAAAGTGAATCAGTCATTCATATACATATGTTCCCAGATCCCCTCCCTCCCGCGTCTCCCTCCCTCCCACCCTCCCTATCCCACCCCTCCAGGCGGTCACAAAGCACTGAACCGAAATCCCTGTGCTATGCGGCTGCTTCCCACTAGCCATCTATTTTACATTTGGTAGTGTATATATGTCCATGCCTCTCTCTCACTTTGTCACACCTCACCTTTCCCCCTCCCCATATCCTCAAGTCCGTTCTCCAGTAGGTCTGTGTCTTTACTCCTGTCTTACCCCTACGTTCTTCATGACAGTTTTTTTTCTTAAATTCCATATATATGTGTTAGCATACGGTATTTGTCTTTCTCCTTCTGACTTACTTCACTCTGTATGACAGACTCTAGGTCTATCCACCTCATTACAAATAGCTCAATTTCGTTTCTTTTTATGGCTGAGTAATATTCCATTGTATATATGTGCCACATCTTCTTTATCCATTCATCTGATGATGGACACTTAGGTTGTTTCCATCTCTGGGCTATTGTAAATAGAGCTGCAATGAACATTCTGGTACATGACTCTTTTTGAATTATGGTTTTCTCAGGGTATGTGCCCAGTAGTGGTATTGCTGGGTCATATGGTAGTTCTATTTGTAGTTTCTTAAGGAACCTCCATACTGCTCTCCATAGTGGCTGTACCAATTCACATTCCCACCAGCAGTGCAGGAGTGCTCCCTTTTCTCCACACCCTCTCCAGCATTTATTGTTTCTAGATTTTTTGATGATGGCCATTCAGACCGGTGTGAGATGATAACTCATTGTAGTTTTGATTTGCATTTCTCTAATGATTAATGATGTTGAGCATTCTTTCATGTGTTTGTTGGCAGTCTGTATATCTTCTTTGGAGAAATGTCTATTTAGGTCTTCTGCCCATTTTTGGATTGGGTTTTCTGGTTTTTTTTGTTATTGAGCTGCATGAGCTGCTTGTAAACTTTGGAAATTAATCCTTTGTCAGTTGCTTCATTTGCAAATATTTTCTCCCATTCTGAGGGTTGTCTTTTGGTCCTGTTTATGGTTTCCTTTGCTGTGCAAAAGCTTTGAAGTTTCATTAGGTCCCATTTGTTTATTTTTGTTTTTATTTCCATTACTCTAGGAGGTGGGTCAAAAAGGATCTTGATGTGATTTATGTCATAGAGTTTTCTGCCTATGTTTTCCTCTACGAGTTTGATAGTTTCTGGCCTTACATTTAGGTCTTTAATCCATTTTGAGCTTATTTTTGTGTATGGTGTTAGGGAGTGATCTAATCTCATACTTTTACATGTACTTGTACAGTTTGCCCAAAACCACTTATTGAAGAGGTTGTCCTTTCTCCACTGTACATTCCTACCTCCTTTATCAAAGGTAAGGTGACCATATGTGCGTGGGTTTATCTCTGGGCTTTCTATCCTGTTCCATTGATCTATCTTTATGTTTTTGTGCCAGTACCATACTGTCTTGATTACTGTAGCTTTGTATTATAGTCTGAAGTCAGGGAGCCTGATTCTTCCAGCTCCGTTTTGGGTTCTCAAGATTGCTTTGGCTATTCGGGGTCTTTGGTGATTCCATACAAGTTGTAAAACTTTTTGTTCTAGTTCTGTGAAAAATGCCAGTAGTCGTTTGATAGGGATCACATTGAATCAATAGATTGCTTTGGGTAGTAGAGACATTTTCACAATGTTGATTCTTCCAATCCAAGAACATGGTATATCTCTCCATCTATTTGTATCATCTTTAATTTCTTTCATCAGTGTCATAGTTTTCTGCATACAGGTCGTTTGTCTCCATATGTAGGTTTATTCCTAGATATTTTATTCTTTTTGTTGCAATGGTAAATGGGAGTGTTTTCTTGATTTCACTTTCAGATTTTTCGTCATTAGTGTATAGGAATGCCAGAGATTTCTGTGCATTAATTTTGTGTCCTGCAACTTTACTAAACTCATTGATTAGCTCTAGTAGTTTTCTGATAGCATCTTTAGGATGCTCTATGTATAGTATCATGTCATCTGCAAACAGTGACAGCTTTACTTCTTCTTTTCTGTTTTGGATTCTTTTTATTTCCCTTTGTTCTCTGATTGCTGTGGCTGAAACTTCCAAAACTGTGTTGAATAAGAGTGGTGAGAGTGGGCAACCTTGTATTGTTCCTGATCTTAGTGGAAATGCTTTCAGTTTTTCACCATAGAGGACGATGTTGGCTGTGGGTTTGTCATATATGGCCTTTATTATGTTGAGGAAAGTTCCCTCTATGCCTACTTTCTGCAGGGTTTTTATCATAAATGGGTGTTGAATTTTGTCGAAAGCTTCCTCTGCCTATACATATGGTTTTTCTCCTTCAATTTTTTAACATGGTGTATCACACTGATTGATTCACATATATTGAAGAATCCTTGCATTCCTGGAATAAACACCACTTGATCATTGTGTATGATCCTTTTAATGTGCTGTTGGATTCTGTTTGCTAGTATTTTGTTCAGGATTTCTGCATCTATGTTAATAAGTGATATTGGCCTGTAGTTTTCTTTCTTTGTGATATCCCTGTCATGTTTCAGTTTCATGGTGATGGTGGACTCATAGAATGAGTTTCGGAATGTACCTCCCTCTGCTGTATTTTGTAAGAGTTTGAGAAGGACAGGTATTAGCTCTTCTATACATGTTTGATACAATTCACCTCTGAACCTCTCTGGTCCTGGGCTTTTGTTTGTTGTAAGATTTTTAGTCACAGTTTCAATTTCAGTGCTTGTGATTCGTCTGTTCATATTTTCTATTTCTTCCTGATTCAGTCTTGGCAGGTTTTGCATTTCTAAGAATTTGTCCATTTCTTCCAGGTTGTCCAACTTATTGGCATAGAGCTGCTTGTAGTAATCTCTCATGATCTTTTGTATTTCTGCAGTGTCAGTTGTTACTTCTCCTTTTTCATTTCTAATTCTATTGAGTTGAGTGTTCTCCCTTTTTTTCTTGATGAGTCTGGCTAATGGTTTATCAATTTTGTTTATCTTCTCAAAGGACCAGTTTTCAGTTTTATTGATATTTTCTATCATTTCCTTCATTTCTTTTTCATTTATTTCTGATCTGATCGTTATTATTTCTTTCCTTCTGCTAACTCTGCAGAATTTTGTTCTTCTTTCTATAATTGCTTTAGCTGCAAGGTTAGGTTGTTTATTCGAGATGTTTCCTGTTCTTAAGGTAGGATTATATTGCTATAAATTTCCCTCTTAGAACTGCTTTTGCTGCATCCCATAGATTTTAGGCCGCCGTGTCTCCATTGTCATTTGTTTCTAGGTATTTTTTGATTTCCTCTTTGATTTCTTCAGTGATCACTTCGTTATCAAGTGGTGCATTGTTTAGCCTCCTCGTGTTTGTATTTGTTACATATTTTTTCTTGTAATTGATATCTAGTCTCATAGTGTTGTGGTCAGAAAAGATACTTGATACAGTTTCAATTTTCTTAAATTTACCAAGGCTTGATTTGTGACTCAAGATATTATCTACCATGGAGAATGTTCCATGAGCACTTGAGAAAAATCTGTATTCTGTTGTTTTTGAATGGAATGTCCTATAAATATCAATTAAGTCCATCTTGTTTAACGTACAAATTAAAGCTTGTATTTCCTTATTTATTTTCATTTTGGATGATCTGTCCGTTGGTGAAATTGGGGTGTAATGTCCTGCACTATGAATGTGTTACTGTCAATTTCCCCTTTTATGGCTGTTAGCATTTGCCTTATGTATTGAGGTGCTCCTATGTTGGGTGCATAAATATTTACAATTGTTATATCTTCTTCTTGGATCGATCCCTTGATCATTATGTAGTGTCCTTCTTTGTCTCTTCTAATAGTCTTTATTTTAAAGTATATTTTGTCTGATTTGAGAACTGCTACTCCAGCTTTTGATTGGTTTCCATTTGCATGGAATATCTTTTTCCATTCCTTCCATTTCAGTCTGTTTGTGTCTCTAGGTCTGAAGTGGGTCTCTTGTAGACAGCATATATATGGGTCTTGTTTTTGCATCCTTTTAGCCAGTCTGTGTCTTTTGGTGGGAGCATTTAGGCCATTTACATTTAAGGTAATTTTCGATATGTATGTTCCTATTCCCATTTTCTTAATTGTTTTTGATTTGTTATTGTAGGTCTTTTCCTTCTCTTGTTTTTCTTGCCTTTAAAAGATCCTTTAGCATTTGTTGTAAAGCTGGTTTGGTGGTGCTGAACTCTCTGAGCTCTGCTTGTCTGTAAAGATTTTAATTTCTCCATCAAATCTGAATGAGATCCTTGCTGGGTAGAGTAATCTTGGTGCAGGTTCTTCTCCTTCATCACTTTAAATATGTCCTGCCAGTCCCTTCTGGCTTGCAGAGTTTCTGCTGAAAGTTCAGCTGTTAACCTTCTGCTGAAAGTTCAGCTGTTAACCTTCTAACCTTGTGTGTTATTTGTTGTTTTTCCCTTGCTGCTTTTAATTTGTTTTCTTTGAATTTAGTTTTTGATAGTTTGATTAATATGTGTCTTGGTGTGTTTCTCCTTGGATTTATCCTGTATGGGAGTCTCTGTTCTTCCTGCACTTGATTAACTATTTCATTTCCCATATTAAGGAAGTTTGCAAATATAATCTCTTCAAATATTTTCTCAGTCCCTTTCTTTTCTTCTTCTTCTTCTGGAACCCTTATAATTCGAATGTTGGTGTGTTTAGTATTGTCCCAGAGGCCTCTGAGCCTGTCCTTTGTTCTTTTCATTATTTTTTCTTTATTCTGCTCTGCAGTAGTTATTTCCACTATTTTATCTTCCAGGTCACTTATCCGTTTTTCTGCCTCAGTTATTATGCTATTTATACCTTCTAGAGAATTTTTGTTTTCATTTATTGTGTTGTTCATTGTTGCCTGTTTCCTCTTTAGTTCTTCTAGGTCCTTGTTAAATGTTTCTTTCATTTTCTCTATTCTATTTCCAAGATTTTGATCATCTTTACTATCATTATTCTGAATTCTTTTTCAGGTAGACTGCCTATTTCCTCTTCATTTGGTAGTTCTGATGTGTTTTTATCTTGCTCCTTCATCTGCTCTGTGTTTTTCTGTCTTCTCATTTTTCTTATCTTACTGTGTTTGGGGTCACCTTTTTGCAGGCTGCAAGTTCTTATTTCCCATTATTTTTGGTGTCTATCCCCAGTGGCTAAAGTTGGTTCAGTGGGTTTTGTAGGCTTCCTGGTGGAGGGGACTAGTGCCTGTGTTCTGGTGGATGAGGCTGGTTCTTGACTTTCTGGTGGGCAGGTCCATGTCTGTTGGTGTGTTTTGGTGTGTCCGTGGACTTCTTATTATTTTAGGCAGTCTCTCTTCTAATGGGTTGTGCTGTGTTCCTGTCTTGCAAGTTGTTTGGCATTGGGTGTCCAGCACTGTAGCTTGCTGGTAGTTGAGTGAAGCCGGGTTTTGGTGTTGAGATGAAGATCTCTAGGAGATTTTCACCATTTGATATTATGTGGAGTTGGGAGGTCTCTTCTGGACCAGTGTCCTGAAGTTGGCTCTCCCACCTCAGAGGCACAGCACTGACTCCTGGCTGCAGTACCAAGAACATTTCATCCACACAGCTCAGTATAAAAGGGAGAAAATGTAGAAAGAAAGAAAGAGGATAAAAGAAAAATGGTAAAGTAAGATAAAATAAAATACAGTTATTAAAATAAAAAATAATGATTAAGAATAATTTTTTTTAAAAAAGTAAAAATAAGCAAAAACAAACAAACAAAAAATACTGGACGGAAAGAACCTTAGGACAAATGATGAAAGCATAGCTATACAGACAAAATCTCACACAAAAGCATACACATACACACTCACAAAAAGAGGAAAAGTTGAAAAAATAATAAATCTTGCTCTCAAAGTCCACCTCCTCAATTTGGGATGATTCCTTGTCTATTCAGGTATTCCACAGATGCAGGGTACATCTAGTTGATTGTGGAGGTTTAATCCACTGCTCCTGAGGCTTCTGGGAGAGATTTCCCTTTCTCTTCTTTGTTCACAACGCTCCCGGGGCTCAGCTTTGGACTTGGCCCTGCCTCGGCATGTAGGTCACCGTAGAGAGTCTGTTCTTCACTCAGACAGGATGGGGTTATAGGAGCCGCTGATTCGGGGGTTCTGGCTCACTCAGGCCGGAGGGAGGGAGAGGCATGATGTGGGGCGAGCCTGCAGTGGCAGAGGCTGGCGTCACCTTGCACCAGCCTGAGGCGCACCATGCATTGTCCCGGGGAAGTTGTCCCTGGATCCCAGAACCCTGACAGTGGCGGGCTGCACAGCCTCCCTGGTAGGGAGGTGTGGATAACGACCTGTGCTCACACACAGGCTTCTTCACAGGCAGCAGCAGCCTTAGCATCTCATGTCCATCTCTGGGGTTTGCGCTTTTAGCTGTGGCTCACACCCGTCTCTGGAGCTCCTTTAAGCAGCGCTCTTAATCCCCTCTCCTCGCACACCAGGAAACCAAGAGGGAAGAAAAAGTCATTGCCGGTTCGTCATGTCCAGACTTTTCCCCAGACTCCCTCACGGCTAGCCGTGGTGCACTAACCCCCTGCAGGCTGTGTTAATGCCACCAACCCCAGTCCTCGATCCGACTGAAGCTTGAGCCTCAGCTCCCAGCTCCGCCCATCCCGGCGGGTGAGCAGACAAGCCTCTCGGACTGGTGAGTGCTGGTCAGCACTGATCCTCCGTGTGGGAATCTCTCCGCTTTGCCCTCCTCACCCCTGTTGCTGTGCTCTCCTCCGCAGCTCCGAAGCTTCCCCCCTCCGCCACCTGCATTCTCCGCCATGAAGGGGCTCCTAGTGTGTGGAAACCTTTCCTCCTTTGCAGGTCCCTCCCACTGGTACAGGTCCCTTCCCTATTCTTTTGTCTCTGTTTATTCTTTTTTCTGTTGCCCTACCCAGGTACGTGGGGAGCTTCTTGTCTTTTGGGAGGTCTGAGGTCTTCTGCCAGCATTCAGTAGGTGTTCTGAATGAGTTGTTCCACGTGTAGATGTATTTCTGATGTATCTGTGGGGAGGACGGTGATCTCCACGTCTTACTCTTCCCCCATCTTCTGTAACTGTCTTGCATATAATTTTAAAGATCTAATTTGCATGACAATAATAATACAACAGAAGGGAGGAAATGGAAGTATATTGGAGCAAAGTATTTTCATACTACTGAAATGAAGTTGGTACTAATCCATTCTAGATTGATTTAAGTTAAGATGTTAAATGTAATCCTCACAAACAAAATAAGAAAATGACTCAAAAAGTAGAATAAAAGAAACAAGGGGGCTTCCCTGGTGGTGCAGTGGTTGAGAGTCTGCCTGCTGATGCAGGGAACACAGGTTCATGCCCCGGTCCGGGAAGATCCCACATGCCGCAGAGCGGCTGGGCCTGTGAGCCATGGCCGCTGAGGCTGCGCGTCCGGAGCCTGTGATCTGCAACGGGACAGGTCACAACAGTGAGAGGTCCCTGTACCGCAAAAAAAAAAAAAAAAAAGAAACAAGGGAATTAAAACGGTACACTAGAAAATATCTATTTAACCCAAAAAAGGCAGAAATGGAGAAACAGACCAAAAAGATAAGGAAAACAAATAACAAAATGGCAGATGTAAATCTTATTGTATCCATAATCATATTAAACATAAAAGGATTAGGGGACTTCCCTGGTGGCCCAGAGTAAAGAATCCACCTTCCAATGCAGAGGACTCGGGCTCAATTCCTGGTCAGGGATCTCGATCCCACATGTCGCGGGGCAAATAAGCACATGTGCCGCAACTACTGAGCTCATGCACCTCAACTAGAGAGCCCACATGCCACAAACTACAGAGCCCAAGTGCCACAACTGGAGAAGAGAAAGCCTAAATGCCACAACTAGAGAGAAGCCCATGCACCGCAACAATGAGCCTTCACATTGCAACAAAAGATCCTGCGCACCTCAATGAAGACAGCATATGCTGCAACTAAGACCTGACGCAGCCTAAATAAATAAATAAATAAGATTTTTTTTTAAGTAAAAGGATTAGATCCCCTAATGAAATGTACAGAAATGATTAAAAAATAATCCAATCATACTGTCTAGAAGAAACACACTTTACAGGCAAAGATACCAATAAGTTGAAAGAGAATAGAAAAGAGGTAAACCGCAAACTTAGTGACCAAAAGGGAGCTGGAGTGCCTGTACTAATATCAGACAAAATTGGCTTTAAGGCAAAAACTGTTGTTAGAGACAAGTACATTTTATAATGATAATAGAGTCAATCCTTTAAGAAGACATAATTATAAATATATATGCACCTCAAAACAGTCTTAAATTATGTGAAACAAAAACAGAATTGAAAGGAGAAATAGACAATTCAACAATAATAATTGGAGACTTCAATACTCTACTTTCAATAATGTATAGAGCAACCAGGCAGAAGATCAAGACATAAATAGAAGACTTAAGCACAATTCTTTAAATCAACTAGACCTAGCAGAGACCTATAGAATCCTTCACCCAACAACAGCAGAATACATTCTTCTCATGTGCCCATGAAACATTCATCAGGATAGACCATATGTTAAATCATAAAAAGGCCTCAATAATTTAAAAGGATTGAAATTATCCAAAGGCTCTTCTCTGACTACAAAGCAGAAGGAAATTTGGAAATTATGTTGGAATTAAACATCACACGACTGACTAACCAATGGATCAAAGAGGAAGTCACAGGAAAATTTAGAAAAGTACTTCAATGTGAATGAAAATGAAAACACAACACACCAAAACATGTAGGATGCAGTGCTTAGAGGGAAATTTACAGCTATAAATATATTAATAAAGAAACATCTGAGACCAGAAACCTAGCTTTGTACCTTAGAAGCTAGAAAAAGAAGAGCACATTAACCCAAACCAAGAGAAGGAAGGAACGTAAAGAGTAGAGTAGAAATAAATGAAATAAAGAATAGAAAACTAATAGAGAAAATCAATGAAACCAAATGTTGATTCTTCAAAAACATCAGCAAAATTGACACACCTTAACTAGAGTGACGAAGAAATAAAAAGAGAGAGAAGATCCTAATTACTAAAATCAGGAATGAAAGAAGAGATATTACTATCGACCTTATAGAAATAAAAAGGATAATAAGGGAACACTATGAACACCTGCATGCCAACAAATTACATAACCCAGATGAAATGGACAAATTCCTAGAAAGACATAAATATATTGCATATAAGAATATAAAATTGTGCCACCAGTTTTTTTTTTTTTTTAACATCTTTATTGGAGTATAATTGCTTTACAATGGTATGTTAGTTTCAGCTTCACAACAAAATGAATCAGTTATATATATACATATATTCCCATATCTCTTCCCGCTTGCGTCTCCCTCCCTCCCACCCTCCCTATCCCACCCCTCCAGGCGGTCACAAAGCACCGAGCTGATCTCCCTGTGCTATGCGGCTGCTTCCCACTAGCTATCTACCTTACGTTTGGTAGTGTATATATGTCCA
Source organism: Stenella coeruleoalba (assembly GCF_951394435.1). Classification (NCBI taxonomy): domain Eukaryota; kingdom Metazoa; phylum Chordata; class Mammalia; order Artiodactyla; family Delphinidae; genus Stenella; species Stenella coeruleoalba. The sequence goes on along the minus strand of NC_137152.1, from coordinate 48,716,139 downwards.
TGCCTCTTTATCGCTTTGTCACCATTTACACTTCCCCCTCCCCATAGCCTCAAGTCCATTCTCTAGTAAGTCTGTGTCTTTATTCCTGTTTCACCCCTAGGTTTTTCATGACATTTTTTTTTTTAAATTCCATATATATGTGTTAGCATACGGTATTTGTCTCTCTCTTTCTGTGCCACCAGTTTTTGAAAAAGAGTCTGGCTGTTCCTCAAAAAGTTAAACATAAAGTTTCCATACGCTTTATCAATTCTACTCTTAGGTATATACACAAGATAAATTAAAATATGTGTCTACACACCAACTATCCATAATAGTCAAAAGGTGTGAACAACCCAAATGTCCATCAACTGATGAATGTATAAATCAATGTAGTATATCCACATCAGAAAATATTATTCTGCAATGAAAGTAATGAAGTACTGAAACACGCTACAACATGGATAAACCTTGAAAACACTCCAACTTTGGACCCCAATACAGGCAGAACCACACCCCACCACCACACACGCACAGGTATATACACACACACACTCTCTCTCTCTACCAGCAACCTCACTCTTTGGCCTTGGGCATGCCATGTACCTTCCATGGCTTGTGAATAATAAACGTTTTTTCAAAGTTCCCTGACGGTTGTTGCTGAGGTTCATCTTGCAAACAAAATAAGAACCACAAGGGATGGTCTAGCCACAACATTGGCTCTGGTTAAGGAAATATCTGTGGAGGCTTGCCCACAAGTAGTAGGGCCCAGGTGAGTGCCCCCAAGCATTTCTCGCTGATAACATCACAATTGATAGGCTGAGATCTACATGAAACAACACACATACTGGTAAACTTTCTTTTAAGCTTCAGAAATGTGAAACTGAGAGAAAGATTATTTGTCCTTACAATATCATTCCTTTTGATTGTTTCATGGGTTGATTCATTCACCTCTGAAACCTATCACAAAGTTGCAGTCTCCTTAGGTATAATTATAAAATGCACGTTCATATTCTCTTCCATTACTCTAATTTTCCTCACAATTTTCACATATTCACTTGCAGCATTTTAAAACTATTTATATGTCATAACAGCTAATAGGTAATTTACAGAAATTATGAAAACAAGTGTAAAATGTGAATGAATGAAATAGAAACAAGAAAACCACAAATCCATAGAAAGCTGTTAAAATGTCTGCAGAGAAACACAGCTTGATTGTTACTATGACATGCATACAATTCATAAACAATAAATCTCTCTCCCCCGCACCACCACCTCATAGAACAACCCCCTCACATTTACACTCACACACAGAATCTGGATGAGGGAGAAGCAATAATACCATTGTCTTCTTTCATAAAGCTTTTCTGAACACTGAAGAGATTTTTTTAATGTCAAATTTTATAGTTTGCATGTACATAGTTTTTGTTCTCTCCAAGGCCAATATAACATTGGTAAACTTTATGTCTAGCAATATAAATAACAGTACCAAAGCTGAAAGGGAATTAATAGAAGGGACTAGACTGAGAAGAGGAGCCAAGTTCTGTGGCAGAACTGAGGAGTGAGAAACAATGGAGGGAGGAATGCAAGATGGTAGGAAGAAGGAGAGCATTTACTCTCTGGTGGCTTCTTATGACATCCCAGTGACATTTCTGAGGTGGGAGGCAAGTACCCAGACTTGCAGTTCAAGCCTAAACCTTGCCCATTGGACCAGGTTCTGGAGCTGACGGGGAGGTGAAATGACTAGAGACTTAGCTCCTCTTCAATTTACTCATGTTCCCTATCTTAGGTCAGCTGGGGTGCCACTAGCCCACATGGCACCTTTGGAAGATTAATAAGATTAGAAGAATTGTAAAGATTAGAAGGTTGCTCTTTGGGGAAAATAGAGCCCTGGGCAAGAGAGCACCTCTTAGCAAGTGGAATATGGGCTGGATTTCATATTTCCTCCTTACCTGTGTCCACAACTTCCTTGGGGCTTAGCACTCAGTGCAATAATTTCTTGCCCCAGTCTCTGGTGTACCAGATGGAGTCCTAACACAGAAGCTGAATGACCTACAGTAAGAATAACCTTTTACCTGACAACTGGCTACATACCTACCTACAACCCCCACACACACATACATTTATGACTTGAACCCTACTGAAAGTTTTACCAAAAAAACCTACTTTGATGCACTCTTGATATTTTCTATTCTATTCAAAAAACCTGGTTAAGGTCCACTAAAATGATTGTATGATCCTCTAAGAGATTGTAACCCGCTGTTTGAAAAAACACTGTCTTACTGGGGTAATAGCAATTCGAAGGATTGCCATATGAGCTTGATGGAGACATGGCAAGCCTCAGTTATCTCATCTGTGCACTGGGAATAGTAATGCTACCTACCTCATATGGTAGAATCTAGCTAAAATGACTGAAGGACACTGGAACAGGTTCAGAGAGAGTACACTGTAGAGAGGATTCAAACCCAGGATCAATGATGAACCTTTGAAGGATATGATCTTCATCTTTGAGTCTCTAAAATCTGATCACTCATTATGTGAGGTCACAAGAGTAGAAGACATAGGGAACCAATTTCAACTTTCCACTGTCAGAGGTGTCCATAAATAGAATCAGATTCTTCTGGAAGGTGTGTGTTGCTTATCACTGGAGAAATTCTAAACAGACTAGATAACTAGTGGCAGCGTGACATCATGGAAAAACTTGAGTGTGAATACTGGCTTAGTTACAGACTGCATAGCTTTGTGCAAATCCCTTCACCTCTTTAAGACTCAGTTTCCATATTTGTGAAGTGTAAGTCTTTTTAACAGTAAATTATATAATGTGTGCAAAATGCCTAGCCAAGGGTCTGAAACACAGTAACACTTCATTCATTGCCACTCTGGTTCTTTATCAGGGATGTAGAAGAAATTTAGACATAATGAGTATCTAAGAGGGGAGTGATCACATCTAGCTGGGAAGTTGGATTAAGTGACCTTTGGAGTTCTTTCTGCCCAGAGGTTCTATGATTCTAGGATCTGAGGCTTCAAGACTGGGGAATTGGAAAATCATATCAGATTTGGAGCTGAAAAGGAAAGTGAAAGCCCAGTTGTTAATATGCGGTCATCATCTCCAAAGATACTGATCAGACATTTTTACCGTGCCAGATGCAAAAATAGAGTCTGAGAAACCTTCCTGGGCCTCACATGCCACCAATCCCAAAACTCTTCAACTGGAGGTTTTTTATAGGCCAGCACTTAACATGGACACTGACCCAGTCACTGGGCTAGGCTCCAGGCTCCAAGAGTGCCAACAGAAACTCCGTCTGGTCCCAGAAACTTTAGTTTCTTAGCAATCCCAGAGCACTTCACTTTCCTTCTAAGAGCCAGCGTTGGAGAGTCCATAGGCTGACTTCCCTGAGACCCTGTGTTTTTTTTTTTTTTTAACATCTTTATTGGGGTATAATTACTTTACAATGGTGTGTTAGTTTCTGCTTTATAACAAAGTGAATCAGTCATACATAAACATATGTTCCCATATGTCTTCCCTCTTGTGTTTCCCTCCCTCCCACCCTCCCTATCCCACCCCTCCAGGCTGTCACAAAGCACCGAGCCAATATCCCTGTGCCATGCGGTTGCTTCCCACTAGCTATCTACCTTATTACGTTTGTTAGTGTGTATATGTCCATGACTCTCTCTCACCCTGTCACAGCTCACCCTTCCCCCTCCCCATAACCTCAAGTCCGTTCTCTAGGAGGTCTGCGTCTTTATTCCTGCCTTACCCCTAGGTTCTTCATGACATTTTTTTCTTAAATTCCATATATATGTGTTAGCATACGGTATTTGTCTTTCTCTTTCTGACTTACTTCACTCTGTATGACAGACTCTAGGTCTATCCACCTCATTACAAATAGCTCAATTTCGTTTCTTTTTATGGCTGAGTAATATTCCATTGTATATATGTGCCACATCTTCTTTATCCATTCATCCGATGATGGGTACTTAGGTTGTTTCCATCTCCGGGCTATTGTAAATAGAGCTGCAATGAACATTTTGGTACATGACTCTTTTTGAACTTTGGTTTCCTCAGGGTATATGCCCAATAGTGGGATTGCTGGGTCATATGGTAGTTCTATTTGTAGTTTCTTAAGGAACCTCCATACTGCTCTCCATAGTGGCTGTACCAATTCACATTCCCACCAGCAGTGCAGGAGTGCTCCCTTTTCTCCACACCCTCTCCAGCATTTATTGTTTCTAGATTTTTTGATGATGGCCATTCTGACTGGTGTGAGATGATATCTCATTGTAGTTTTGATTTGCATTTCTCTAATGATTAATGATGTTGAGCATTCTTTCATGTGTTTGTTGGCAGTCTGTATATCTTCTTTGGAGAAATGTCTATTTAGGTCTTCTGCCCATTTTTGGATTGGATTGTTTGTTTTTTTGTTATTGAGCTGCTTGTAAATTTTGGAGATTAATCCTTTGTCGGCTGCTTCATTTGCGAATATTTTCTCCCATTCTGAGGGTTGTCTTCTGGTCTTGTTTATGGTTTCCTATGCTGTGCAAAAGCTTTGAAGTTTCATTAGGTCCCATTTGTTTATTTTTGTTTTTATTTCCATTACTCTAGGAGGTGGGTCAGAAAGGATCTTGCTGTGATTTATGTTATAGAGTGTTCTGCCTATGTTTTTTTTTCCATGTATTTCGCACTATGCCCAGCATTGCTTGGCATAGATGTTAGAGACACTTTTAAATAAGTTTCTCCCTTCAGTCCTCACTTTGACTTATCTATTAGGCAATAAATACACCAAGCTGACACTCACTGAGTGCCCACTTTGTGTCAAGCTCTGTACTAGGCCCATGGGTTAGAGAGATGAACCAGCTATTGTTATTATCTCTAATTTACAGACAAGGAAGTAGGATAAGAAGGAATCCCTTCTCTATTTCCACTCTCTCTTCTGGCACCACTCTCTTCTGCCCACCTACCCCTTTTCACCGTGATCCAGCCACACTGGCCTCCTTTTTGTTTCTCTAATAGCCCAACCCTCTTCTCATTTCAAGACTTTTTTACTAGTTGTTACTTCTTCCTGAAATGCTCTTCTCCTGCTTCTCTGAGTAGTTGGCTTCCTCTTATCCTTTCTTTAGGTCTCAGCTGATAAACTTTCCCTAGCCACCCCTTTTTCAGTTACTCTCTAATATGTCATCCTATTTATTCCCTCAGAACATTACTTAACACAAGTGTTAGTTTTCTTACTTATTTATTTATTTGCTTCATGTTTATCATGTGTCTCCTCCCTTGCCTGTCCATCTTCACTAGAATTTAAGCTCCTTATACGTTGAATCTTTGTCTTGTTTACTGTTCCATCGTCAGCAACAAGCACAGAGTTTGGCACAAAGTAGTTACTTGACAATGTCTGTTGATTGACAGACTGAACTGTAATAAAATTGTGGGAGTGTTTATCTAACTACTCTTAGCACAGTGTCTGACACTTAGTAGGTGCCCATGTAATATTTATTGAATGGATGAGAGACTGAATGAATGAACTTGCCCAAGGATGATCAGCTACTAAGAGGAAGAGTTAGAATTCTTTGGAGTCTTATAAACCTTGGACTCTTTCCATTCTACCTCCTCCTCTCCAACTCCTCAACCTCTAGTACCATCTTTGCCTATAGAATTGAAGTAAACTGTCCTTCTGCCAGCTGTGGAGACCCAAACTTACTTCTCAGTCCTCTGTTTTCTTATTAATCATTATGTGATTAGTATCACTAATCAGCAGTTACAATTATCTGTGTTGATCATTGAAGATAGCAAAGACCACTCTCCACCCTAGGAGACAGATTGTAATGCATTCCCCATCACCTTCTCTCTCAACACACAAAAGTGGGAAAGCAGGTTATGATCTCAAAACCAGGGGCTATGTTGATAAAGAGGCCAGACCCAGAGAGCCACCTCTTTTGTTTTCTAATTTGTAAGATCTCCACTAACACAGGGAGACTTCAAAAAACGCCACACCCTCATTCAGTGTTACCAAGACTCTGGCTGTTTCTTTGGGAAGTTGAAAAACAACTGGTTAATGGGCTCTTGTTCACTTTCATCCAGTTGTTTGGTCTTAATCAGTGAGTACTCAGAATGGACAATATTAATAACAACCTTTCAAATCCACCTGCAGCCTCTTCCAGAGATCTGACAAATGTTTAAGTGATGACACTCCTATTATGTCAATTAAAAACCTCTGAATGTTGTCTATTTCCCTACCCAACTGCAACTACTGCTGGGGAAAGGATTAACTTCTTTGATGGAGAAATCCTACCTGTGGTTACCAATATGCTGACAAAAGTCTTACTGGCATGTATTTTGATACTTGCAAAATTTTAATCTACCAATCTAAATACCTCCTTTCCCCTACCTGGAAATAATTTTGATTGTGGTGGATACGTTCAGGAAGATGATGCATTTTTACCCCTGCCTCCACTCCACTCTCCAACTTGCCAACAGCTACAGCTATTTTGCTCACCACGAGGATGCCCAGCCTCTGAGGATTTCCCGGCCACTCAGATAGAGACCAACTTTTATTCCTTCTCAAGAGTTTTCAAAAACAGTTTTTCCACTCAAATGCAATCAAGTGGAACCAAAAACAATGATTAAAAAACAGAATTACTTGGCTGAAATGATTGACAGCCTTGGGTACAACCCTCTTAGCCATCACCTTGATTGCTGTACTTGAGGACACTCAATGGAACCATTTGGGGATTCTCAGAGCAGTTTACAAACCACCACCTGATGTTGAATGTTCACCTGCTAACAGGACTGAGTCAATTCATCTTATTGCTGCAGAATGTGTAACAGATCACTGAGACTATTTATTGAGCACTTAGCATGTGCCAGACCCTGTGTTGAGTGTTCTAGATATCTTTTCATTCAATCCTTACCACAACCATATAAGGTAGGTAGCACTACTATTCGCAGTGCACAGATGAGAAAACTGAGGCTTGCCATGTCTCCATCAAGCTCATATGGCAATCCTTTGCATTGCTATTACCCCTAGTAAGACAGTGTTTTTTCAAACAGCAGGTTACAGTCTCTTAGAGGATCATGCAATCAATTTAGTGGAACTTAACCAGGTTTCTTGAATAGAATAGAAAATATACGAGTGCATTAAACTGTTGTTTTTTTTTTTTGGTAAAACATTGCTTTCAAGTCATAAATATGCGTGCATGTGTGTGGGGTGGGTGGGTGGGTGTGTGTAGGAGGATATGTAGCTGGTTGTCAGGTAAAAGTTTTTTCTTACTGTGGGACATTCAGCTTCTGTCTTTATTTTAAAGTCTATTTTGCCTGATATAAGAATTGCAACTCTGGCTTTATTTTGATTTCCATTTGCCTTTTTCCAACCCTTCACTTTCAGTCTGTATGTGTCTCTAGATCTGAATTGAGTCTCTTGTAGGCAGCATATATACAGGTCTTGTTTTTGTATCCATTCAGCCAGTCCATGTCTTTTGGTCGGAGCATTTAATCCACTTACATTTAAGGTGATTATCAATATGTATGTTTCTATTGCCATTTTGTTAATGTTTTGGATTTGTTTTTGTAGGCCTTTTTTGTTTCTTTCTCCTTTTGTTCTCTTCTCTGTGATTTGATGACCATCTTTAGTGTTATGTTTGAATTCCTTTTTATTTTTTTGTATATATCTATTATAGATTTTTGTTTTGCAGTTACCATGAGGTTTTCGTATGAGTCTATATTTATACGTGCTTGTTTTAAGTTGCTGATCTCTTAATTTCAAAAGCATTTTAGATATCCTGCAACTGTACTCTCTTCCCTCACGATTACTATGTTTGATTTTATATTTTCCATCTAACTGTTTTGTGTATCCGTTAACTGCTTATTGTGAATACAAATGATTTTACTATTTTGTTTTTTAACCTCCCTACTAGCTTTGCACATAGATGATTTCCTACCTTTGTTGTAGGTTTGCCTTTACCAGTGAGCATTTCCATTTTGTAATTTTCTTGTTTCTAGTTGTGGCCGTTTCTTTTCCACCTAGAGAAGTTCCTTCAGCATTTGTTGTAAAGCTGGTTTGGTGATGCTGAATTTTTTTAGCTTTTGCTTGTCTGTAAACTTTTGATTTATCAATAAAATCTTTTTTTAAAAATTGGAGTATAGTTGATATACAATGTTGTATTAGTTTCATGTGTACAGCGAAGTGAATCAGTTATACATATACATATATCAACTCTTTTTTGATTCTTTTCCCATATAGGTCATTACAGATTATTGAGTAGAGCTCCCTGTGGATACAGTAGGTCCTTATTAGTTATTTTATATATAGTACTGTGTATATGTCAATACCAATCTCTCAATTTATCCCTCCCCCTCTTCCCCCTGGTAACCATAACTTTGTTTTCTACATGTGTGTCTATTTATGTTTTGTAAAGAAGTTCATTTGTACCATTTTTCAAGATTCCACATATAAGCAATATCATATGATATTTGTCCTTCTCTGTCAGACTTACTTCACTCAGTATGACAATCTCTAGGTCCATCCATGTTGTTGCAAATGGTATTATTTCATTCTTTTTTATGGCTGAGTAATATTCCATTGTGTATATTTACCACATCTTCTTTATTCATTCCTCTGTCGATGGACATTAGGTCCACGTCCTGGCTAATGTATTTTGTTTGTTTGTTTGTTTTTACTTAGAGCAATCAATCTTTTTAATTTTTTGAAATTTTTGTATTTCTTTTTTTTTGGTTTTGTTTTAACTTTTTATTTTATATTGGAGTATAGTTGATTAACAATGTTGTGTTAGTTTCAGTTGTACAACAAAATGATTCAGTTATACAAATACATGTACCTTTCTTTTTCAAATTCTTTTCCCAATTAGGTGGTTACGAAATATTGATCAGAGTTCCCTGTACTGTACAGTAGTTCCTTGTTGGTTATCCATTTAAATATAGCAGTGTGTACATGACAATCCCCAAATTCCTAACTATCCTTTCCCCCCACATTCCCCCCGGTAACCATAAGTTCATTCTCTAAATCTGGTTCTGTTTTGTAAATATGTTCATTTGTATCATTTTTTAAAATAGATTTCTCATGTAATCTATATCATACAATATTTCTCTGTCACTGTCTGACTTACTTCACTCAGTATGACAATCTCTAGGTCCATCCATGCTGTTGCATATGGCATTATTTCATTCTTTTTTTGTGGCTGAGTATTATTCCTTTGTATGTATGTACCACATCTTTTTTATCCATTCTTCTGTCAATGGACATTTAGCCTGCTTCCATGTCCTGGCTATTGTAAACAGAACTGAAATGAACATTAGAGTGCATGTATCCTTTCAGATATTTTTCTCCAGGTATATGCCTAGGAGTGGGATTGCAGGATCATATGGTAGCTGTATTTTTAGTTTCTTAAGGAATGTTCATATTGCTTTCCATAGAGGCTGCACCAATATACATTCACACCAACAGTGTAGGAGGATTCCCTTCTCTCCACATCCCCTCCAGCATTTATTATTTGTGGATTTTTTGATGATAGCCATTATGACTGATGTGAGGTGATATCTCATTGCAGTTTTGATTTGCATTTCTCTAATAATTAGCAATGTTGAGTATCTTTTCACGTGCCTCTTGGATATTTATATATCTTCTTTGGGGAAATGTCTATTTAGGTCTTCTGCCCATTTTTTGATTGGGTTTTTTGTTTTGATGATATTAAGGTGCATGATCTGTTCATAAATTTTGGAGACTAATACTTTGTTAGTCACATCATTTGCAAATATTGATATTTTCTCCCATTCTGTGGGTTGTCTTTTAATTTTGTTTATGGTATCCTTTGCTGTGCAAAAGCTTTTGAGCTTCATTAGGTCCCATCTGTTTATTTTTGTTTTTATTTCCATTACTCTGGGAGATGGATCAAAAAAGTTATTGCTGTGATTTATGTCAGAGAGTGTTCTGCCTAAGTTTTCCTCTAAGAGTTTTATAGTGTCCAGTATCACATTGAGGTCTTTAGTCCATTTTGAGTTTATTTTTGTGCATAGTGTTAAAGAATGTCCTAATTTTATTTTTTTACATTTAGCTCTCCAGTTTTCCTAGCACCATTTGTTGAAGAGACTGTCTTTCCACCATTGTATAGTCTTGCCTCTTTGTCATAGATTAATTGACCATAAGTGTATGGGTTTATTTCTGGACTTTCTATTTGTTCCATTGAGCAATATTTATATTTTTGTGCCAGTACCAGGCTCTCTTGGTGACTATAGTTTTGTAGTATAGTCTGAAGTCAAGGAGCCTGATTCCTCTAGCTCCGTTTTTGTTTCTCAATATTGTTTTGGCTATTTGGGGTCTTTTTTGTCTCCATACCAATTTAAAGATTTTTTGCTCTAGTTCTGTGCCACTGGTAATTTATAGGGACTGCATTGAATCTGTAGATTGCTTTGGGTAGTATAGTCATTTTCACAATATTGATTCTTCCAATCCAAGAAAATTGTATATCTTTCCATCTGGTTGTGCCATCTTTGATTTCTTTCATCAGTATCTTATAGATTTCTGCGTAGAGGTCTTTTGCCTCCTTAGGTAGGCTTATTCCTAGGTATTTTACTCTTTCTGATGCAAGGTTAAATGGGCTTGTTTCCTCAATTTCCCTTTCTGATCTCTCATTGTTAGTGTACAGGAATGTAAATGGTTTTCTGTGTATTAATTTTGTATCTGTAACTTTACCAAATTCATTGGCTCCAGTAGTTTCTGGTAGCATCTTTAGGATTTTCTATGTAGAGTATCATGTCATCTGCATACAGTGACTGTTTTACTTCTTTTCCAGTTTTGATGTATTTTATTTCTTTTTCTTCTGTGATTGTTTTGGCTAGGACTTCCAAATCTATATTGAATATTAATGGTGAAAGCAGACATCCTTGTCTTGTTCCTGATTTTAGAGGAAGTGCTTTTAGCTTTTCACCATTGAATATGATGTTAGCAGTATGTTTGTTGTATATGGCCTTTATGATGTTGAGGTAGGTTCCCTCTATGCCCACCTTCTGGAGAGTTTTTTTTAATCATAAATGGCTGTTAAATTTTGTCAAAAGCTTTCTCTGCATCTATTGAGATGATCATATGGTTTTTATTCTTCAATTTGTTGATGTGGTATACTGCACTGATTGATTTGCAGATACTGAAAAATCCTTGCATCCCTGGGATAGATCCTTGACCATGGTGTATGATCCTTTTAATGTATTGTTGAATTCAGATTGATAGTATTTTGTTGAGGATTTTTGGTCTATGTTCATCAGTAATATTGGCCTGTAATTTTCTTTTTTTGTGGTATCGCTGTCTGGTTTTGGTATCAGGGTGATGGTGGCCTCATAGAATGAGTTTGGGAGTTTTCCTTCCCCTTCAATTTTTTCTGGAAGAGTTTCAGAAGGGTAGGTGTTAACTCTTCTTTAAATGTTTGGTAGAATTTACCTGTGAAGCCATCTGGTCCCGGACTTTTGCTTGTTTTTTTTTTTTTTTAATTTAAATATATATATATTTTTTGGCTCTGTCAGCTCTTAGTTGTGGCACATGGGATCTTTCATTGTGGCATGCAGGCTTCTCTCTAGTTGTGGTGAACAGGCTTTTTCTAGTTCTTGCACGCGGGCTCCAGAGCACGTGGGCTCAGTAGGTGTGGCACACAGGCTCTCTACTTGTGGTATGTGGGCTCCAGAGTGAGCGGGCTAAGTACTTGCAGTTTGCAGGCTCTCTAGTTGTGGCGCATGGGTTCCAGAGCATGTGGGTTAAGTAGTTACAGCACGTGGCAATCAGCTTTTAGTTTCTTTGCTACTGTTTTCTTCATCTCTATTTCATTTATTTCTGCTCTGATCTTTATGGTTTCTTTCCTTCTACTAACTAGGTTTTGTTCATTCTTCTTTCTCTAGTTGCTTTAGATGTAATGTTAGGTTGTTTATTGAGATTTTAATTGTTTCCTCAGGTAAGATTGTATTGCTATAAGCTTCCCTGTTAGACTGCTTTTTCTGCATCCCATAGGTTTCAGATCATGATGCTTTCATTGCCATTTGTCTCTAGGTATTTTTTGATTTACTCTTTTATTTCTTTAGTGATCCATTGGCTTCTTAGTAACATATCATTTAGTCTCCACGTGTTTCTGTTTTTTAAATTTTTTCCTGTAATTTATTTCTAATCTCATGGTGTTGTGGTTGAAAAAGAAGCTTGATATGATTTCAATATTCTTAAATTTACTGAGGTTTGAATTGTGGCCATATAGGTGATCTGTCCTGGAGAATGTACCATGTGCACTAGAGAAGAAAATGTATTCTGCTGTTTTTGGCTGGAACACCTATAAATATCAATTAAGTCCATCTGGTCTAATATGCCATTTAAGGCCTGGGTTTCCTTATTGATTTTCTTTTTTTAAAATTTTTATTCAATGTTGATTTAGTTTCAGACATAGAGCAAAGTTATTCAGTTATACATATACATATATTCACTCCTATTTAGATTCTTTTCCCATATAGGTCATTACAGAGTATTGAGTAGAATTCCCTGTGCAATGTGGTAGCTCTTGATTACTTATCTTTTTCATATATAGTAGTGTGTATATGTCAATTCCAATCTCCCAATTTATCCCTTCCCTGCTTTCCCCATTTTTAAGCAAAATATTGTTTTTTTTCACACATGTAAGTCTACTTCTGTTTGGTAAATAAGTACATTTACACCATTTGTCAAAATTTCACATGTAAGCAATATCATATTTTTGTCCTTCTCTGTCTGACTTACTTCACCCAATATGACAATCTGTAGGTCCATCTGTGTTGATGCAAAGGCATTATTTCATTCTTTTCTTAAGGCAGAGTAGTTTTCCTTTGTGTACATGTACCATATCATCATTATCCATTCCTCTGTCGATGGACATTTAGGTTGCTTCCATATGCTGCAATGAACTCCTTATTGATTTTCTGTCTGGCTGATCTGTCCACTGGTGTAAATGGGGTGTTAAAGTCCCACACTATCATTGTGTTACTGTCAGTTTCCCCTTTTATGGCTGTTAGCATTTGGCTTATATATTGAGCTGCTCCTATGTTGGGTGCATGTATATTTACAATTGTTATATCTTCTTCTTGGATTGATCCCTTGATCATTATATAGTGTCCTTCCTTGTCTCTTGCAACAGTCTTTATTTTAATGTCTATTTCCTCTGATATGAGTATTGTTACTCCAGCTTTCTTTTGATTTCCATTTGCATGGAATACTTCTTTCCATCCCCTCATTTTCAGTCTGTACATGCCCCTAGATCTGAGGTGAGTCTCTCGTAGACAGCATACACACGGGTCTCGTTTTCGTATCCATTCAGCCAGTCTATGTCCTTTGGTTGGAGCATTTAATCCATTTACCTTAAAGTACTTATCATTATGCATGCTCCTATTGACATTTTCTTAATTGTTTTGGATTTTTTTTGTAGGTCTTTTTTCTTCCCTTCCTCTTTTGTTCTCTTCTCTTGTGATTTGATGACTATCTCTGGTGTTGTGTTTGGGTTGCTTTTTCTTTTGTGTGTGTGTGTCTATTGTAGTTTTGGGGTTTGCTGTTCCCATGAGGTTTCGATATAGCAGTGTGTATAGGTACGATGTTGTTTTAAGTTGCTGGTCTCTTTCCCGCCTAGAGAAGTTCCTTTAGCATTTGTTGTAAAGATGGTTAGGTGGTGCTGAATTCTCTTAGATTTTGCTTGTCTGTGAAGCTTTTGATTTCTCTGTTGAATCTGAATGAGAGCCTAGCTGGATAGAGTATTCTTGGTTGTAGGTTCCTCCCTTTCATCACTTTAAATACATCATGCCACTCTTCCCTTCTGACTGGCAGAGTTTTGCTAAAAAAAATCAGCTGAAAACCTTATGGGGATTTCCTTGTATGTTATTTGTTGCTTTTCCTTGGTTGCTTTTAATATTTTTTTCTTTGTCTTTAATTTTTGTCGGTTTGATTAATATGTGTCTCGGCGTGTTCCTCCTTGGGTTCGTCCCGTATGGGACTCTGTGCTTCCTGCACTCGAGTGAGTGTTTCCTTTCTCATGTTAGGGATGTTTTTGGCTATAATATCTTCAAATATTTTCTCAGGCCCTTTCTCTTTCTCTTCTCCTTCTGGGACCCTATAATGTGAATGCTGGTGTGTTTAATGTTGTCCCAGAGGTCTCTGAGACTGTCCTCATTTATTTTCATTCTTTTTTCTTTATTCTATTCTGTGGCAATGATTTCCACCTCTCTGTCTTCCACCTCACTTTTTCGTTTTTCTATCTCAGTTATTCTGCTCTTGATTCCTTCTAGTGTATTTTTCATGCCAGTTATTGTATTGCTCATTTCTGTTTGTTTGTTCTTTAAATCTTCTAGCTCCTTGTTAAACATTTCCTGTATCTTCTCAATCTGTGTCTCCGTTCTTTTCCCGAGATTTTGGATCATCTTTACTATCATTACACTGAATTCATTTTCAGGTAGATTGCCTATCTCCTCTTCATTTAGTTGTTCTTGAGGGTTTTTATCTTGTTCCTTCGTTTGTGACATATTTCTCTGTCATCCCATTTTGTCTAACTTTCTGTGTTTGTGGTCTCCTTTCCACAAGCTGCAGGATCATAGTTCCTCTTGCTTCTTGTGTCCACCCCTGGTGCATGAAGTTGTTGCAAGGGCTTGTGCAGGCTTCCTGGTGGCAGGGACTGGTGCCTGCCCTCTGGTGGGTGGAGCTGGGTCTTGTCCCTCTGATGGGCAGGGCCGTGTCAAGGGGTGTGTTTTGAGGTAGCTGTGAGCTCAGTACAACTTTAGGCAGCCTGTCTGCTGATGGGTGGGGCTGCATTCCTGTCTTGCTGGTTGTTTGGTCTGAGGCATTCCAGCTCTGGAGCCTGTAGGCTGTTGGGTGGGATCGGGTCTTGGTGCCAAGATGGGGACCTCTGGGAGAGCTCACGCTGATCAATATTCTCTGGAGCCTCTGCCACCAGTGTCCTTGCCCCCAGAGAACCTATCCCAGAACAACGATTTAAAAGATGGCTGCTGCCTTTTCAGCAGACTCCATGGAGGACCAGAGAAAATGGAGAATCTTTCCAAAGCTCCCCAGGAACGACAGTTTAAAAGATGGCTGCCTTTTCAACAGAATCCATAGACAACTGGAGATAATGGAACAGAATCTTTCTGATATAGATCATCAGTGTGTTATAAAAGGATATAACTCAGGAACAGCCATATAGATGAGATGCATAAGACAAGGTATGTGGGAATGGCGTGGATCTTCCATGCTCTCTCCAGGCCTGCCTCTCTCCCCTCTCTCCATCAAATCTGAATGAGAGCCTTGCTGGGTAGAGTATTCTTGGTTGTAGGATTTTCTCTTTCATCATTTAAAATATATTGTGCCACTCCTTTCTGGCCTGCAGAGTTTCTGGGGAAAAATCAGCTGATAGCCTTATGGGAGTTCCCTTTTATGTTATTTGTTGCTTTTCCCTCATTGCTTTTAATACTCTCTCTTTGTCTTTATTTTTTGTCATTTTGATTACAATGTGTTGTGGTTTATTCCTCTGTGGGTTAATCCTGTATGGGACTGTCTGTGCTTCCTGGACTTGGGTGACCGTTTCTTTCCCCAGGTTAAAACAGTTTTCAGCTATTATCCCTTCAAATACTTTCTCCGGGCCTTTCTCTCTCTCTTCTCCTGCTGGGACCCCTATAATGCGAATATTAGTGCCCTTGGTGTCGTCCCTGTGGTCTCTTAAACTGTTCTCATTCTTTTCATTCTTTTTTCTTGTTTCTGTTTGGCAGCAGTGATTTCCACTACTCTGTCTTCCAGCTCACTGATCCGTCCTTCTGCCTCACTTAGTCTACGATTGATTTCTTCTAGTGTATTTTTCATTTCAGTTATCGCATTCTTTAATTCTGTTTGATTTTTCTTTGTATTTCCTAATTATTTGTTAAAAACGTCCAGTTTCTCACTCTGTGCATTCATTCTCCTCCCAAGTTCTTTGATCGTCTTTACAATCAGTACTCTGAACCCTTTCCCGAGTAGATTGCCTGTCTCCACCTCACCTAGTTCTTCTTCTGGGGTTTTATCTTGTTCCTTCGTCTGAAACATTTTCCTCTGTCACCTCATTTTGCCTAAATTGATACTTGTATTTTTATGTATGTGGTAGTTTGGTTACATTTCTCGATCTTGGAGAAGTGGCCCTCTGTAGGAGACATCCTATCTGTCCCTGCAGTGCGCTCCCCTCTCATCCCCCCAAGGGCCAGGGGCCAGCTGGTCCCAGGGTAGTGTCTGGCCTGTGTTTGCAGACTTGATCTGCAGGCTGTGAGACAGTAGTTTTCTTGCTGCTTGTGTCTGCCTCCTGCTGGGTGAGGCTGGTCTAGAGGTTTGTGTAGGCTTCCTGGTGGGAGGGGCTGGTCCCTGCCCCTGGTGGGTGGAGCTGGGTCTTGGTCCTCTGGTGGGCAGGGGCTGTGTCTAGGGGTATGTCTAGAGGCGGCTGTGGGATCAGGAAGTCTTTAGGCAGCCTGTCTGCTGATGGGTGGGGCTGTGTCCCCACCCGGTTGGCTGCTTGGCCTGAGGCATCCCAGCACTGGAGCCTTCAGGCTGTTGGATGGAGCCAGGTCTTGGTGCCAAAATGTCAGCCTGTAGGAGAGTTCACACACATGAATGCTCTCCGATATACCTGCCACCAGTGTCTGTGTCCCCAGGGTGGGCCACAGCCACCCCCTGCCTCCCCAGGAGGCCCTCCAAAACCAGCAGTTAGGTCTGGTTTGGGGTCCTATCAAAGTACTGCTTTTGCTCTTGGTCCCAGTGCACATGAGAATTTGTGTGTGCCCTTTAAGAGTGAAGTCTCTATTTCCCCCAGTCCTGTGGAGCTCCTGCAATCAAGCCCTGGTGGCCTTCAAAGCCAAATGCTCCGGGGGCTCCTCTTCCTGGTGCCGGACACCTGGATGGGGGGGCCTGACATGGGGCTCAGAACTCTCACTCCTGTGGGAGAACCTCTGTAATGTAATTATTCTCTAGTTTGTGGGTCACCCACCCTTGAGGGTATGGGATTTGCTTATATCATGAGTCTTCCCCTCCTACTAGTCTCGTTGTGGTTCCGTCTTTATGTCTTTAGTTGTGGACGATCTTTCCTGGTAGGTTTCAGTCCTTTCCAACGATGGCTGTTCTGCAGATTGTTGTGATTTTGGTGTGCTCATGATAGGAGGTGAGCTTAGGGTCTTTCTACTCTGCCATCTTGGCTGCTCTCCCCTGCTCAGGGTGCATGGGGTGGCCTCATCCAGGGGCACCTGCGGCCGGGCAGGAGTCTGCCTGCCCATCGGTCCCATTCTGTTTCCTCCTACTGCCCGAGCAAGCATAGTCTCGCTTCCTCCGGATGGCACTAATATTGTGACTTTAGGCAAATTACTTAACCTCTGAGCTTTAGTTCCTTCATCAGTAATGTGGATCTATTAATGCCTAGTTAGAATGATGGTTTGGAGTATAACAGAGATTCCAACTATGTTCACTTCAGAAGTCAGATAGAACTGAAATGCCAATAGGATGGCCCCTTCAACTCCACAGGAGTATGTTTGCATATGAAACCAAGGAGCCTTCTGGGGAAACAGTTACCCTAAAGGGTGGGAGAGTCAAGAATAATGGCTCAGTGTTCAGTGGAAAGATTCTGAGTACAGTATAGGGTCTGCCACTAACATTTGCCCGGTCTCTGAGAACCCATTCCTAAGTCTCATGAAAGTAGGACTTAGAGATTTCACTGGCAACTTTGCCTGTGTTACATGGAACTAGTTAAAGTAGAGTCTGCTTTTCCTCATAAAACAGACCAAGTGGCTCAGGAATCAAGCAGAGAAAGGGGGCATCACACCAGGGAGCAAAAGGAAAATGAAGTGAAATGACTGACACCAGGTAGTAATCAGAAGGAATATATTAGCAGAATACATGAGAACCTCCTGAGGATTCCCAGGTTTCCTTAGGAGGCGTTTCAATGTCCTTGACTTCCCACTGAGGGAGTCTGGGTAGAGCTAGAAAAAAAAAATGTTACTATTAATTTGTGGCCCATTTTTTCCCCAGATTATTTTATAATGAAAAATTTCAAGCGTATACACAAACAGAGCATAGTGTGATCAAACCTCAAGCACCCACCTCCCAGTTTTAACATTTGTCTGCACATGGCCACTCTATATCCCTCTTTACTCTCTCACCTCCTTATTGGAGTAGTCTGTAGCAAATCCCAAACATCATTTCATTTCATCCTAAAATACTTCAGTATGTATTTCTAAAAGATAAGGACCCATTTTTTTCCTCCCAATATTACTGCTGTATCATTATCACAGCTTAAAGACTTCACAATTCCTAATGTCATCAAATAGTCCATCAGTGCTCAAATTTCCCTGACTTTTCTTATACTTTACAGTTAGTTTGTTTGAATTGGGATCCAATCCAAGATCTAGAAATTGCATTCTGTTGATTCATATCTAAATTCTCTTTTAACTTACAAATTATCAGTGATAGGCAGATTAATGCCCCCCCCCAACATGTCCACATCCTAAATGCTGAAAGTAATGAATGCATTAGGTTACATGGCAAAGGGAAATTAAGGTTGCAGGTAGAATTAAGTTTGCTAATTAGCTGATCTTACAATAAGGCGATTATCCCGTATTATCTGGGTGGATCCAGTGTAATCACAAGGGCCCTGAAAAGTGGAAGAGGTAGACAGGAGAGAAGAATCAGAGGGAGATGCGAGTACAGAAGAATGTCAGAGAGATTCAACATTGCTGGCTTTGATGATGGAGGAAGGCGGCCATGAGCCAAGAAATGTGGGCAGTCTCTAGAAGCTGGAAAGCACAAGGAAATGGATTATACCCTAGAGCCTCCAGAAAGGAAAAGAGCTCTGTCAACACTTTGGTTTTGTCCCAGTGATACCCGTGTTGGACCTTTGACTTACAGAACTGTAAGATAATAAGTTTGTGTTGTTTTAACCCACCAAGTTTGTGGTAATTTGTTAAAACATCACATTGAAAACTAATTCATTCTCTTACCCTCTTTTCTCTCTCTCCATTTATTTCTTGGTGAAACCACATTTGTCCTACAGAATCTCCTACATTCTGAATTTAGTTGATTGCATTCCCGTGGTGTCATTCAACATGTTCCTCTGTCCCTTGTATATCCTGTAATATGGTAATTACATCTAGAGACTTGATCAGATTCATGTCAACTCATCAACATAGCTACTTCATAGGCATTGAGTGGTCTTCCTTTCCCAGGTGATTCTGAGGCATCCAGTCCATGGATCAGCATTCGGAAACCACCGATCTTGTCTGACTCCTAGGAATATTGAAGCCCAGAGAGAAGATGGGACGCACACAAGATCACACAGGAAGTTAGTGGCAGAGATGAGACTATAATTCTGATTTGAAATTCATAATACCACCAGATCCTGGGGCTAGATGGATCCTCAAAAGGTCATTGAGGCAGAGCTCACATAATCAGTTTTTTAGATGATTCAACATTTAGCTCATAGGGTAGCCTCAATCTTAGAAAAAGATTTCAAGTCTTTCACCCTAAACTGCTGCCAGAATGGAAAAAAGAAGAGTCAAGTTAACTGGACCCTGGCTAACCTTGCGGTTTGTTCTTCTGGGGAAGCTCTTCCTCAGAGTGACATCCTAGGGTGGCCACCCCAATGTTGCTTCTTGCCACCTTCTGAGTCAGGGTTCAAGAACATAGATAGCCCTTGTGAGAGAATACGCTCACAAACACGCGCGCGCGTGCGCACACACACACACACGCATGCGTGTGTGCAACTAACATGAGGAGAGTTTGTTTGTTATAATTTGTAAAATCACTTTATCATCCATTATGCTATTTGATCCTCCCCAAAGTCCTGGGAGGTGTTCTGAGCAATAACTATTACCCCCATTTTACACATGAGCAAACTGAGGCTCAGAAAGGTAAAGTGACTTACTCCAGGTCACAAAGATTTCAGATCTGTCTGACCCCAGCCTCTACATCCTTGGGTCCCCCACCCATGTCTTCTTCCCAAACTAAGCCCCTCATGTGTCCACCTGCAGGCTCAGGCCCATCACAGACCCTGATCCAGTCCCCATCAGAGTAACAACTTGGTCAGCACCTTCTTTGTACTAAGCAATAAGACTTGGAATTAAGATGTATTGCTACCCAGGTCACTAGGGAATAACAGCCACCATTTATTGAGTACCTACCACCTGCTAAGTATTCTTCTAAGCCCTTAGATGGATTCCCCACCACACTATTTTCCACACTTTATGGGAGAGGAAAATGAGGCTTAAGAGAGATTATTGACTTGCCCAAGATCACACAGCCAATAAGTGGAAGATACAAGATTCAAATTCGAACCAGTCTAACTGTAGACTGCCCTTCTCCCCTACCCATGCTGCCATAACACATGCAATTCTGAGCACCCATGTGGCCTCTGGGTGGCAGCCCTCACTCCTCTTCACTGAAGGAACAGGAAAGGATCGTGATCAGGGTCTAACTGCACGGTGCTAAAGGCTCAGATGAGGTTAGGGACCATGAATGCTAAGCAGGGCCAAGCTACCCAGGACTGGGAGGTGTTCCCAGCAGCACTTGGCTGCCCGGGAGAACATCAGCAATGATCTTTGATTTGAGGTTCTCCGGGTAAGATGGAGGAAGGATGGGGACAAGGAGAGCTGAAGGTATTGGCAAATGAAACGCTGAAGCAATGGACCAGGTGGTCCAGGCTGGAGGAGAAAGGCAGGTTGGATCCCAGGCCTGAGGTCTCTGTGGGGTCCAAGATTAGGTAGGCATAAGGAACTGACAGAAAGGGGAAGGAGACTGGGAAACATGGTAGGGGTGTGAGGGGCAGAAAGGGGACATGGTGTCATAACATTTTAGAGGTTATGAGGTTATCCCTTTTGGATGTGGACAGATCTTGGAATTGGGAGTTGAGAAGGAGCAGAGATGAAGGTCCAACAAGCTTTGATCTGTAACTGGAGGGAACAAATGCCTTCTCTTGAGATGAGCCTCAGGCAGTAAAGACCATCCTGTCCCTGGAAGGGGTTCAGCCTCAGTCTTCCTAGATGGTATATGGAGCTGGATTTTTCCCCAAACACAGTTGGCTTGTCCCATTGGACTGAGCTCCTTTATGCCCCTTCCCCTCCATCACAGCTCACTGCCATGCAGCAACAATGGCCAGAGGCTACCTTTGGTCACGTTGAAGACAACGTCACTTAAGGATGCCTCAGAGAAGAGGGTATCCAGTAGAAGGACATCTAGCTACTTTGATGAATCAGGGCAAAGGTGGCATCAGGAACCTAGAATAGGCTGGAACTCAGAAGGAGACCTTGGTTCTAGCTCTTCCTCCGCAGTAGACTGATTTGTGACCTTGTGCCAGTCCCTTCCTTTCTCTGGGCTTAATGTACCCGTTAGCATGAGGACGAGTTGGACTAAATGACTCTACGTACCTTTCCAGCTCTAAATTCCTAGGCTCAAATCTAACAAGGGATCAGCTGTGTAAGGAATGGGAACTAATGTATGGCAAGTTATTGAAGGGATTTTAATGGGATCACACAGGGATTATTGAATTTATTTTTGAAGCTTTAAGGTGTGCTGCCGTTTACTCCTCTGCTTGTCTAGGGACAATTGCTGAGTTTCTTCATACCGAAGTTGATCAAGCTGGTTGCATAACAGAGCAGAGGCTGCTAAGAGCCGTAGGCTGGTTGAATACCTATCATATTATTGGGCTCTGAGGCAAAACTGAAACTGGGTTTTCTCCTTCCTTCCCTCCTCCAATCCTGAACTTAAGGAAGAGAAGGAGTGTGTCTAAATTAACATTTAGAAGATGGACTAAATAGACACATCAGGAAACCTCATTAATCTTCCAGTAGTCACCCATCAGCTGGCATTGCAGCATAGCCTTAGGTCATCCCATCTCACTCAACACCTTCTCCATGCTGTGGTTGATCATGACCCATCCTGCAGAATGCTTTGGGGGAAACTAAAAAGGGAGTTTAGAAGGCTTCTAGAGTTGCCTACAGGAAACAATATGGATGTCTACCAGCATCTATCCCCCTGTCACTAATTGCCACAAAAGAGAGAGTCAGAGAGGGGAAGGGAAGCATTGAGAGACACTGGGCAATTCCAGCCAGAGCTGTACCACTGTTTGGCTTGGGCAGTGCTTAGCATGATGGGAGGCAGGACAGGGGAAGGGGAATGGAGCAAGTGTCTGATTACCATTTTCCTCATAAGACAGGGCCAGGACTGGGCCAGCTAGTCTAAAAAGTTTACCGACTGAGGTCAAAGTTGTATGCAGAGAGGCCACAACCAGAGCATAAGCCCCAAGACAGCATGCCAGTGGATGAGCTGAGGTTCCAGCACTGCTCAATCAACCCCAAACGCCAAGACCCAAGGAGGACCAATGGTATAATCAAGGTCAAGAGCCAAGAGTGTGCATTGCAAAAGGATGAAATTGGAGCAAATGCAGGCCAGGAACATGCAAGGGGGTACCTCAGAGGCTTGTCATAAACAGCCTTGTGGCATTTATGAGGCATGGGGTACCTAGTTTGTGCATTTCTCCAGTTGGCTTAAATGGCCAGAGCAAAGATGGAGCACCCCTATCTCCAACACATACATGCTATTCCCTGGTAAGGGTTGGCCCTGGACTTCACTTTATTGGTGAAGGAATCTAATGGGTTCATGGGCGTTCCTGAGATGGAAGGTGGCTTTTCACAAGCTTTCGCCTGGCCCCAAACCCTTTACTGCACCAGAAACTGGGGCTGACTGTGGTGCTAGTGGAAGTTCAGACTTCCTCCATTTTGCTCTCCAGTTCCCCATCTCAACTAGCTGGGGCTGGACACAGGGCTAGAAGATGGGGAATGTGCTCCAGGCAGGGCAGGTGGAGCAGTGGCAGTAGCTGATAAGTGAATCTTCATAGACGTTGACAGCTGGAAACAGAATGCCATGGGGTTTGTTTCCTTAGTAACTGTTTCCAGATCTTCTCAGGGGTAAGGGTGATAAAGATGGCCTCTGTATGGAGATTGTCTTCTCTGGTGCTCAGGGATGAGTGTTGGCTTCACATTATTCCTCTGTAAACTCCAGTGGGTCCTATAGAAATTTTTGAAGCTATGCTGCTCATGCAAGTGGCTGAGGGCTGCTGGTGGTGCGCTGAGGGGTGGAGTAGTAGCAGAAGTAAATGCCACCATTGGGGTAGAATGGAGAACAGCAGCCAGTTATACCCATAGATTCAGCAGCAGTGAATCTAAGCTTAGTGTCAGTAAGAAGTGTAACAGCTGAGGTACTCTCTTGCTAGGCTCTGATTATTCCTGGGTTGCGGATGATAGGCTAGAAAGACAGAGGTGGAGAGGGCACTGAACAATACTTTCCAATGTATCATCGCCCAGTCCTGCTGTGGCTTTAGGAGGACACTCACGTCAGTTATGAAGTTCATGGTGATTGTGTCCAGGAGCACTTCCATTGAAAATCAGATTGCGGATCTCTTTGGGAGACTGGTTACGCACTTGAGTTTTGGTGCCTGATTTCTCAGGTTTGAGTCCCAGCTCTGCGACTCACTGCACGACCTTGGGCAAGAAACCTAACACACTTGGTGCCTCCGATTTTTGTAAAATGGGGATAAATAATCGCACGTATCTTTTAGGACTTCTGTGAAGGTTAAATGTGAGCATTATGTGAAGCACACAGTTCAATGCCTAGACCATAGTAAATGCTCACTCAATAAAGAGAAGCTATTATACTGTGTCTCTTTCAGGTCTGTCTTCACTCCAATGCATGTGTCACAGAGGGACATATATTAGAAGGCATCGGACCAAAAGCAGAGCCATCAAGGGTCCTGGCAATCCATGTTTTTTAAGGGATATGGTGCCCTGCCAGAGTAGCATTAGGCAGAAGGAGTGCACTTCTCTGCACTTTTCTCTTGGGAACCCATAAACAGCCATTTGTATTCTTGGGGACCCCCTATGCTGACTCTTCACTTTTTCCTGGTGCTGCCATGTATGGACATCTGTTCCTTGCTCCTTTTGGATGAATATAACCACCTTCCTGCTGTGGAGGCATCCCCTCTGCTTTCTGGATGGAACCCAGAGGTCTCCTGGTGGGCAATGTGGTTACTTGGTCAGGATGTGGAAGAATGTCTGGAGTCAGGGTTGGCAGTAGGACCCAGAGATCACGGACAGTGTCTCAGGCCCTTGGAGTTGTCAGGGTTATGGAATTTCAAGCTCAGACGGCTAGGACTAAGGTGATGTGTGGAGGAGAACGGCGGAGGCACTGACTGCCTCTGCACTGGGTGTGCACAGCAATGTGGTGGGAGGTTCCGTAACAGGTTCACCCCATCACCAGCAGGGGGCAGCATCTGCCCAGATGGCAGGGTAAGTGGGTCAGGGCCAGATCTGAAACTGTCTGCCCAGAGCCCCTGAGCATGCTATGACGTGGATTAGAAACAACAGGTGACAGCTGCCCTTAACACTACCAGAAAGAAAGAAGGCTCACAGTACAGCTGGGCCTAGGACTGAGGGATTTCCCAGGATGTAGGACTTTCAGTTTTAAAACCAGAGCAGTCCTGGGCAAACTGGGACAAGTTGGTCACCCTAAGTAGGAACGCAGAGCTGTCTCTCCCTCTCTCTCCATTATCATCTGTTCTACCCGGTGCTCGGTGCTCTGCCAATTCCACATGGTGGGGGCGGGGGTGGGTGGTCAGTGAGAGCTATGCTGATTATACAAGAGGTCAAATTAGAAAGTGGGAGTGCTGGGGAACAAACCAAGGCTTCTAGGCAGAGAAATAACATTATCAGGTAGATGTATTATGGCCCCGATATTTTATTATGAAAAAAAATTACATATACAGCAAATTTTACAGGTAGCACCCATATGCCCGCACCTAGATCCTACAATTAGCATTTTACTGGACTTCTTTTATCACATGTCTATTCTTCTATCCATCCACCAATCCACCTAAGTTTTGATGCATTTCAAAATAAATTGTAGACATCACTACACTCTTCCAAGCATTTTTGAGGTTTAGTGGAGTCAGATAGACCCAAATTTGAAGGCAGTTGACTTCTACCAGCTTAAATTTTCTCATCTCTAAGTTGATGACACTGAGTGTTGGTAGGAAGATTTGATTTGTTTACTTTATGAAACACTCAGATAATGCTTTCTATGTGCAACTCATAAATCTTATCTCATTTAATCCTAGTAACAATCCAATGAGGTAAATTCTGTTATTACCCTCATTGTACAGATGAGGTTTCAAGAAGTTAATGAGCTCCCTGAAGGTCACACGGTCAGCAAATGGCATTGCTGAGAGTTGAATCCAGACTCTCTGGCTTTGGTATCCACGCTCTTAGCCACTACACTATGCTGCCTCCCACAGCGCCCACTAAATTCTGGACATCCAGTGAATGGTCACCCTCACCTTCTTTGTTTTTAAATCTTTCACTGCAACCCCACACAGTAGGTATTATCTCCAGTTTACAGATGAGGAAACTGGAGGTTGGAAAAGTTTGATAACTTCCTCAAGAATGCACTGCTAATAAATAAAGGATTGGGGATTTGAACCCAGGAACGACTCATTCCTGGGTCAGTGTCATTTCCCTGTACTGCACAGTACAGAAACCACTGAAGTGCACATGAGCCTAGACCACTTATGGGGGATTCTTGTTTAGGGATGGTCTTTCCTCAGCCATAGCAGAAAAGAATGTGGTGAAAAGAGGGGCTTCTGCCTAGTTACCATGAGGGGCCCGTGTCTTTTTATAGCTATGAAACAGACTCAGTGGCAAGTGGCAGCAGAGCCTCGGAATCTCATCAAGCTCCAGGAAAGGAACCATGACTCTTAGCTATCAACTCTCCCTCTGAGGGAGGCCTTACATGGGGGCAATCCCTTCCCTATTGTACCCTGCCTCCTCTTCCCTTTTCTCCCCCACTCTTCTCCTCCCCTTCCCTTCCCTTTCTCTTCTTCCTCCTCCTCCTCCTCCTCCCCCTCCTCCTCCTCCTCCTCATCATCATCTTTGGCCTCTCAGGAAGCCAGTCATAATCATTATCATTTTCTTCCTCATAGCTATCATTTACAGAATGCTTCTCAAGTGTTGTTCTAGGCACTTTACATATATTATTAGCTCATTTAATCTTCACAACAATGCCATGAGGAGAGGACTACTACTATTCCTACCTCACATATGAGATATTGGAGCCCCAGAGAGGTTAAGTACCTAACCTAAGGGCACCTGGCCCTGAGTTAACAGCCTTCCCAGAGTTCACCTTGGGAGATGTTGATCATTGCAAAGATGCTGATAATCGCTATGGGAAAGCTGGGGGCATAATAGTAACAGGGAACTGGACTTAAGAGCAGAATTGCTAAAATTGCCTGGCCTTCCCCTGTGGAGTGAGCACCTATCCTCAGTGTAAAAGCGACCCATCTGTCACAAAGCAGGTATACAATCATCCCCACTGTGTCAAACGTGTAAAGAGAGCCCCAAACCGGGTTATTCCCAGATTGGAAGGCCTGGGTTCTAGTTGTGGCTTTGCTCTTAACCTGCTAAATGACCTTGGGTAAGTCAGTTCCCCTCTCTGGGTCTCATTTATAAAATGTAATACTACTAACAGTACAGGGCTATTAATGTGAGCATTAAATGAGAATGTTGAAGAAGGTGCTTTACAGCATCTTACCAATATAACAAATAACTTCCCTTACTCTCCTCCTCCTCCTTCATCTCTCTCTCCTTCACCTGCCTCGTCTTCGTCTTTTACTCTATTTTGTTCCTTCTCTTCCTTTCTTTAGTCTCCTCTAACCAGGTCTCAGACTTATCTGAAGAACTGCTCTTAGGCAGAAGAAACACAGGCTTTAAAGGCAGACAGACCTAGCTTTGCCTCCTGGCTCTGCCCCTTCCTAGTGCTTTGTTGGGCAACTATTTTACCCTTTTTGAGCCTCAGTTTTATCATCTGTAAAAATGGACACGCATAATGCCTTCCTTGTAAGGTTTCTGTTGGATGATGTGGTAGGTTGTCTGCAAATACGACCAAGAATTGCCCCCATCTCTGGCATACATGCAGCTCCTCCCATCAAGAGGCGGAGTCTCTTTTCCCCACTCCTTAAATCTGGGCTGGCTCTGTGACTTGCTTTGACCAATAGAGTACAGCAGCAGTTTTGCTGTATGACATCTGGTCTTATGCCACAAAAGGCCTTGCAGCTTTTGTTTTCACCCTCTGGGAAGACTGCTGCCACATAAAAAAAAATGTCTCACTATTCTACTTGGAGAGAGAGGCCCAATGGAGAAAGAAAGGCCCTGGAGAGTAAAATACTACAAAGGGAGGTGGGAGGCCCAGCCAGCCCACAGCTGTTTCAGCCACCACAGCTGAGGTATCAGATATGAGGGAGCACACATCTTGGGTCCTTCAGCCCCAGCCAAGCTGTCTGAGGCAACACCACATGGAATAGAAATAAGCCATTCCCAGCAAGTCCTGCTCAAATTGCAGAATCACGAGCAAACAAATGGTGGCTGTTTTAAGCCACTAAGTTTTTGGGTGGTTTGTTTCACAACAGATAGCTGAACCAGAAAAATTAAATGAGATGGTAGCACCCCACCCAGTGGCTGGCAGGTATAGGTACTCAACATTTGATTGTTCCCTTCCCATTCAGAGGTGTTCCCTGGGAAACAGCTGACCTGGCTAGTTGTGCTGCAACTGAATTGACAGATCTGACCTCCAGTGTGCCAAAGATGCAAAGCAATGACCACTTCTCCTATACTTTACGGGGACCTGCTGAGAGCTATACAGGTTAAGGTGTACTCCAAGTTACACAGCTGAGTGTCCTCCCTTTGCCCAGAGTGAGTCTAGGCCACCTTAAAAGCAGACTTGTAGCTGAACAAAATCTGGGGTGGTAGAGTAATGTCAGCTAAGACAAATAGTGTTTCTTTTGACCGCTCATCCAATCTACCTGGTGCCAGAGGCACAAGGGGTAGAAGTACTTACTACATGCCTGGCATTGAGTGCTTACTATATGCCTGGCATTGCTCACAACAGTGCCAGAAGTAGGTACTGTTATTTTCCCAGATGAGGACACTGAAGCACAGAGAAGTTTCTGTCAACTGTTGTGTTTCTGGAAAGCATTGGGACAGTTTAATGTTCAGGATATTAATTAGGGTGCCCTTGGGATCAACACTTGTAGAAGAAAAGGGAAGAGAAGGAGGCAGGATTGGACAGAGGGAGCTATTGAACTGCAACTCAGTCTTAACGGAAACCACAGTCCACCCATAGGGAGCTCTGAAGCTGGGATGACCCTTTGGAGTTGTTCCCTATTGTATCCTCATAGGGGAACAGGCCTTTACATTCCTGCATCAGTCACTGAATTCCTAGTCCCTGATTTCTAGTTCAGAGTTATTTCACCTACTCCTGTGACCAAGCCATCCCAAATGGGAGAAAAGCTTAAAAAAGTGATCATGGAGAAAAAGTAGGAAAAAAAATGGACTCTGGTACCAGACAAATCTGTGTTCAAATCCTTATACTTCTCTTACTATCTGTCTGTTTAACTCTGCACAAGTTATTTAACTTCTCTGAGCTTCAGTTTACATTTTTGGAAAATGGCAATAAGAATACTTAGCTTGAAAGGTTGTTTTGAAAACCAAATACAATCATCTATATAAAGCATCTTACATAGAGACTTGACACAGAGTAGGCACTGAGTACATGGAAATTATTATAAAAATAGGGTAAATTATTATGCGGTGGTGTGCCTGGTTTTCTCACTTGTAGGGTGGAGTGAATAAGAGTAAAGAAGAGCTACCCAGAAGGGGAAAGGGCATTACATCTTTTCTGTTACCTGGTACTTGTAGGCACTGAGTCAGCATTTACTCCAATGAACAAATGTTTATTTAAAAGGATTTGTACAGACATAACGCTCTTACTTTCAAAGAGAAGAGGAACCTTTTATATATTATGAACACACAGACGCTGTGGCAACTTAAAACTACAGCTAAGAAAGGAAGGAAAAATATCCCCCCTCCCCAGCCAGGAGCTAACACTTTTTCAGTCAGCCAGCCCCAATCCCTGTCCCTTAAGTTTGAGAGTGACTTGACTAGAGATGTGGCTTTGGAGGAGGGAAGAGCTGTAGGGCTTGGGGAGCCTGGTGCCTTTTCTTTTGAGAGGGAAATCCACCTACACAATCCACAGAAAAAGGGGTGGCCAAAAGCTGGCCTGAGCTGAGGCTGCCTTAGAGAAGAGAGACTGGAGTAGAAATCCCACCTACCTGCATGTGTAAAGTGATTGGCATTCACTTGAATCTCAACCCACTACTCTGACCTCTAAGATATACCATTTGAGTAAGTGCCAGAGTAATGGTTTTGAACAAAAGTCGACACAAATGTCAGCCTGGGGCCTCTCCAGCCTAAGGCAGCCCCGATAGCAGAACCCTCAGACCAATGACTTAGGCAACGAGTTAGGCAGGACTTGTGGAGTGGGTCTGGCTCCCTGATTTCACTGTGGGGAACATCTGCTACTGATTTTCAAAAGCTAGGGTTTATTATGGGAGAAAAGCCCACAGATTTTAGGATCCCCAGACACATAGCCTGGTACCTGAGAACTTTAATATATCTGGGAAACTGCCAGGTGGTGGGGTGGTGAGCTCAATAATAACAGCCAGGCCTCCCAAATGAATATGAAAAAGGAGAGCTTGTCCAAGCTACCTCCGGGCCTTGAGGATGAGATGAGGTTGCGGGTGGGGCAGATAAATGCACCAAGCCTATTGAAAAGTCCAGCAAGAAGACTTGTTGTCCCTTCAGAGCCTAAGGCAAAGGTACAGGGAGGGGGCACACTGGAGCCTTCACCTGAAACAAGATATGGGTCTCCCCAGGCCCTCAGGCCTTAGGCCCCAGGCCTCAGGCACAAGAGACAGAGAATCACATCTGGGACTTCCGCCCTTCCCTTAGCTCCAAACAAGGGCAGGGGTTGAAATGTGGGTGAGAGAGAAGGGATCTTTAGACACAACTGTCATTAGCACCTGAACCACATCTCTTCCTAAACCAGAAACTCCAAGAGCAAAAAGAAATAAGAGCAAAGTGAGAGAGGGGTTGTGCTTCCATCACATTAAATAGGAGACTTTGTAGAGGTGGGGAAGGGTTGTTTCACATGGAGACATCAATCACTCTGGCCAAGGGGAGGGGTTATGAGCAGCAGAGCTCTAAGTGTTCTCCCTCTTTTCATTCATCCTGCTTCCGTTTTGGCTTTTTGGGGTTCCTGGACCGACTCTTGGCTTTGCACAGAGGGCATATAGGTGCATTCCGGTGAATTTGTTGGTGACATGACAAGCAGGCCTGGTGGGGGGCACAAGACAAAGCAAGTTAGTGGTCAGATTCTTCTAGGCCATGGCTCATCTTTCCCAGGGGCCCCCACAAGCAATTGCGATTTCCCAACAGGAAGGAGCAAGACCCAAGCAGTGAGTCCCAAGTAGCAAGATCTGTGCTGGATGTAAGGGATGCAAAGGATATAAGGGAGTGAGAGTCAAAGAGGGGTACTGAAGAAAAATATCCAAAATTTGGCAATAAGGCAAAATGTGAATTGCATATTCATTAAGCATTATACTGGAGCATGGTCTAACAGGCTCACTCACTCAAGGATTATTTAATTCTCTAGAACAGGTATCAATAAACTTTTTCTGTAAAGGCCAAGATAGTAAATATTTTGGACTTTCTTTTCAGGTCATATGATTTTAGTTGCAACTACTCAGCTCTAACTGCCTTACATAAAAGAAGCTATAGACAATACATAAACAAGCAGGCATGTGCGGGGGCCAATAAAACTTTATTTACAAAAACAGGGAGCAGGTCACACTTGGCCTATGGGTTCTGGTTTGCTGACCCTTGCCCTAGGAGAATGTCTCTTTGTTTGACTATTTACTACTTATTTAAAAAATTGAAGTATAGTTGATTTAAAATGTTGTGTTAGCTTCTGGTATACAGCAAAATGATATAGATGATAGATAGATAGATAGATAGATAGATAGATAGATAGATATTCTTTTCTGTTATGGTTTATTACAGGATATTGAATATAGTTCCCTGTGCTATACAGTAGGACCCTGTTGTTTATCTATTTTATACATAGTAGTCTGTATCTGCTAATCCCAAAAGCCTAATTTACCCCTGTCCCACCCCCTTTCCCCTTTGGTAACCATAAGTTTGTTTTCTATGTCTGTGAGTCTGTTTCTGTTTTGTAAATAAGTTCATTTGTATCATATTTTATATTTCACATATAAATGATATCATATGGTATTTGTCTTTCTCGGTCTGACTTACTTCACTTAGTATGATAATCTCTAGGTCCATGCATGTTGCTGCAAATGGCATTATTTCATTCTTTTTAATGGCTGAGTAGTATTCCATTGTATATATGTACCACATCATCTTTATCCGTTCATCTGTCGATGGACATTTAGGTTGCTTCCACGTCTTGGCTATTGTAAATAGTACTGCTATGAACATTGGGGTGCATGTACCTTTTTGAATTAGAGTTTTCCCTTGGATATGTGCCTAGGAGTGGGATTGCAGGATCATATGGTAACTTCCATACTGTTCTCCGTAGTGGCTGCACCAATTTACATTCCTGCCAACAGTGTAGGAGGGTTCCCTTTTCTCCACACCCTCTCCAGCATTTGTTATTTGTAGAATTTTTAATGATGGCCATTCTGACCGGTGTGAGGTGATACCTCATTGTAGTTTTGATTTGCATTTCTCCAACAATTAGTGATGCTGAGCATCTGTTCATGTGCCTATTGGCCATCTGTATGTCTTCTTTGGAGAAATGTCTATTGAGGTCCTCTGCCCATTCTTTGATGGGATTGTTTGTTTTTGTGTTATTGAGTTGTATGAGCTGTGTTTATATTTTGGGAACTAAGTCCCTGTTGGTCGCATCATTTGCAAATATTTCCTCCCATTCCTTAGGCTGGCTTTTCATTTTTGTTTATGGTTTCCTTTGCTGTGCAAAAGCTTATAAATTTGAATAAGTCCCATTTGTTTACTTTTGCTTTTATTTCTATTGCCTTGGGAGACTGACCTAAGAAAACACTGGTACAATTTATGTCAGAGAATGTTTTGCCTGTGTTCTCTTCTAGGAGTTGTATGGTATCATGTCTTACATTTAAGTCTTTAAGCTGTTTTGAGCTTACTTTTGAGTATGGTGTGAGGGAGTGTTCTAACTTCATTGATTTACATGCAGCTGTCCAGCTTTCCCAATACCACTTGCTGAAGAGACTTTCTTGTCTCCACTGTATATTCTTGCCTCCTTTGTCGAAGATTAATTGAACGTAGGTGAGTGGGTTTATTTCTGGGCTCTCTATTCTGTTCCACTGGCTATAAATACTTTTCCATTAAATAGTATACTATTTGACTATTTACTATTGATCAGGGCCCAGATGCTGTGACTTAATGTTGATAAGGCACAAATGGCTTTTGCCCAGTAGAGATGCAAATTATTTTTGTTACAAAGAAAAGGTAATCCTAAAGATTACAGTTTTATTTTCCTGTAGGACATTATTTTCCTGTAGGACATTAACCAGTTCTGGATTTAACATTGCAAACTTATTTTGGCATTCCTTTCTTTTCTTGACTATATAATTATCCGTTCCTCTAATGCTTCTGGAACCAGCTTTGTGATGCTGCTGGCTCCCTTGTTAATGACACACATTCACTATATATTTGTCCGAGTCACGTTTCTAACTTTCTGAAAATTATACTTTAGCAGAGCCTGCCAATCTCCCTGCATTCTAACCTCTCTGGGAATATGAGGCAACAAGACCAGTGGCTCTACTATAGCACACATACACACCACCCCTTCCTCTGTGTCCCAAGCGAAGGCTGTTTTAGGAAGACCCCAAATAAGTAAGGCCAAAGCCCCAGACCCAACCTTCCATGGGGCGGCTTGAGGATACCTTGCTTCCTCCACAGTCCATACCCAGCTCACTCACCTTCATAGGTGGGGGCTGCTGCCTGAAGGTGGCTGTCTGCCGAGTGTCCTGCTTCCTAGCCACTTGGAGTTGTTGGGCGGCAGCGGCTGCGGCGGCCAAGGATTCAGGGATTGGGGGCTCCTGAGGCTCCGTCTGCCACTCTGCTTTCTGCTTCTCAAAGTAACTTTGGAGATGAGAGACATTAGCTGGATCATTCTGAAAGCAAGGAGAACCTTGCCCCTCTTAAGGACTCCATGCTACAGAACGAAGGGGGTTAGGCTGTGGCTCACTGTAGGAAGTTCCTGCACCCTCTCCAGCCCAAGGCTCTTTTCCCTGGGTACCAGGCCCACTGTGTGTTGGGAAGGGTACTCCTCCTGCTCCTTGGCTCTGACAGGCCCAGAAAAATTTAAAAAATCCCAAAGCTAGCCAAGTCCTCAAAGGGCATTTGTCTGCCCTCCATCCCATGTTCCTTCGCAGTATTCCTATTAAGTGTTCTCAGGCCTCTGCTGGCATACCTCTAGGAATAAGAAGCTCACCACTTCCACAGGCAGCCTGCTCTACCTTAAGGAAGTATGTTCCCTTGTATTCCTTCTACTGAAATGAGCTCTGTGTCTCTGTAAAGTAAGCCTAGTTCTTAACTCTGGGTCTTAAGATAAAAGTTCCAGGCTAGCCCCTGGAGGCCATGAAAGCTCACCCTTCTGTGTGTTCAAGGTTTCTGGACACCCCTTCTAGACCTTGACTTGGAAAGTGACCTCTTAAGAGTCACAGACACATACACACACAAAGAGTCATAGACATAGTCTTGTATTGTCAAAATTGCACAAGGAACTTTAAAAGCCATCTAGTAATTCTAGTCTAATCATCTAACAGCCCAACACAGAGACTTACCCAAGGTCATGCAATGAGTCGGCCACTGACAGGCCTGGGGCTAGGACTGGGTACCCTGACTTTCAGACCAGGCTTTATGTGTGTATATATACGTGTGTGTATATATACATGTGTGTGTGTGTGTGTGTGTGTGTGTGTCTGTGGTGTATGTTGCAGGGACAGGAGGCAGGCAGCTTACTCCAAGGAGAGCTTCTCCTCCTCTTCACATAGGTCAGGGAGCCTCTGCAGGCCCAGAGTCATGCGCAGGGCATCCACATGTTCCTTCAGCGGCTTATACTCATCATGTAGCCGCCGGGTAGACTCTAGCAGCTTGTTTAGGTCATTCTCAGACTGTTTGATGGTGTTTTCCATCTGGAACACAGAGTGAGGCAAGCACAGAGAAAAGACTCCAAGATTCTCAGCGAGGCTGTACAGCTGAGTGGATAATAGCACAGGCTCCAGAGCCAAACCAATCTGTGATCAAGTCCTCAACCCACTATGTATTCTATGTGACTCTTGTCAAGCCTCAGTTTTTTCATCTGTATAATGGTGGTAACATTCATACCTACCTCATATAATCTTGGTGAAGATTCAACGATTGAATTCATATAAGCGCTCAGTACAGGGGCTAACACAGAGTAAAGGCTCAATTAGTGGTAGTTATTATTCAAATATAGCATCTTAGAGCTGGAATGGCCCTTAGAGTTCATGTAGTGCACCCCACCACCATTTTACAGATCAGAGAATTGAGACTCAGAGAGAAGTAACTTCCTCAGAGAAATGCTTCCTAGGAGCAAAGACTACATAAAGACTCAGGGCTTCTGCCTCCCAGACCAGTGGCTTTTCTCCTAGATCAGTGGTTCCCAAAATGCAGTTACCAGATCAGCAGCATCAGCGTCAACTGGGAACTCATTAGGAATGTAAATTCTCAGGCACCACCCCAGATATAAGCAATCAGAAATTCTGCGGTGAAGTCCAACAATCTGTGTTTTAACAGGCCCTCTAGGTGACTCAGGAGGCATGTTCAAGTTGGAGATCCACTGGCCCAGATTTTCAGCCCCTCTGTGACTAATACCTTGTTTATTTCTCTATCCTTAGTTAGCTGGCAGCAGAACTGCCAACTCCTCATGAGACCCTGATATCCTGTGATCTTGTGACACAGACAATCCCAGGTAACTACTGTCCAAATTGCATTCATATTTCCTTTAAGACCCTAGGCCTGGCAATAACAGGAAGTAGATATTGCCACAGAAATGAGTCTCCCAAGAATAGAAACTTAGCTCCTTCAAACGTGATTTAAAAAAAAAATTCTCATTATCATAGGCTCTAAGGGTTGGAAAGGGCCTTACAGGTCAGCACCTCCAACCTCCCTCCTGGTGAAGGAATCACCAATACTGCAGCCCAGACAGGTGATCATTCAGACTCTGCTTTAATAACTCTATAAAGTGGGGGGCTTATCACCATAGCAGGCAGTTCATTCCCCACATTCCAAGGGTCTCCAAAAGAGAGACTGTAATGAGGGAGCCCCAGTTGGGTAGGCTGGCAGAGATGGTTTGTTTGGCTTAGTTGGAAGCTTTGGAGCCCTAAATTTAAGTTAGATCCCCAAGGCACCTGCCTGCTCTGCTTTTCCCCAAGGCTAGCTCTCAACTTCTAGACTCCCAGAATGAGAGCACATCAGTGCTGAGTGAGACCTCAGAGGTGACTGAATTCCTCTCATGGTACAGAAAAGGAAAATGAGGCCCCGAGAGAAGAAGGAACTTGTCCAGTGATATACAGTCGATCAGTGACAGAGCCAGGGCTGGATCTCAGAACTCCTGGATTCTTCCATTTCACCATAGCCTGATGCCTACTCCCCCAAATCGGCCACAGCCATATCTCAAGGAGAGTCCACAGCACTCACCACTGCCTATTCCTCCTCAAAGGGCCCAGAAATAGGCTTCAGGCAGCCAGCCACATACCACATTGATATCAGCGTGGATCAGTCGGAGTTCCTCCACATGGGCCATTTTCTCCTGTAGCAGGAGGTCCATCTCCTGCTTGTATTCCTTCAGGTGCCTCTCCTCTGATTCAAGGGCCTCAAACTCAGCCTTCAAACGGGTCTTGATCTTTTCCATCTGCAGGGTCTTGTTCCTGCCATTCCCCCAAAGGAGGAAACAGACCAGCAGGAGAAGGCAGGAAAAGGGAAATGGAGTACAGAGTTAGGGAAATGGAGTACAGAGTTAGAGAAATGGAGTACAGAGTTAGGCTCTGAGCCAGGGCTATCTTGTTAAGCCATCTTTCTAAGCTTCCCTCTCTTCAGGCAGAGGCAGCCTGAAGCCGTCCCCACAAAGGCAGGAGATTCTTTCTTCTAAGCTAAAAGCTCAGTGGGTCTTGAATGGGGATGATTTTGTTCCTTGATGGAGCATTTGAAAACATGGGGCAGGTTTTAGCTGTTAGATTTATTCAAGGGAGAGCACTACTGGCATTTAGTGGATATGGGCCAGAAATGCTAAACAGCCTCTCAATGCACAGGAAAGTCCCACATCACAAATAACTCCCACCCAAGATGCCAACCATGACCTCTTGAGAAACTCTAGAGCAGCACTATCCAATAAATTTTCTACAATGATGGAAATTTTCTGTATCTATGCTTTCTAATACAGTAGCCACTAGGCACATGAAGCGACTGAGCATTCAAAATATGGCTAGTGCAACCGAGGAACTGAATTTTGAATTTTATTTAATTTTACTCAGTTGATTAAAATTAAGTTTAAACAGCCACATGGGGATAATGGCTCTCATATTGGACCACACAGCTCTATAGGGTCCCCTCATCAGTTCCAGAAGAGGCAGGAGACGGGAAGAACTGCAGCTCATTTCTTTTCCTAGAAAGCATAAAACCTATTTCTGGTTGTTAAATCCCAATTGCATACCCTCTGGCTCAGTAATCCCACACCTAGCAATTTATTATAAGGAAATAAGTCAAGGAAGCAAAAAGTTAATACACAGGGATATGCTTTCTGGTCTATGGGCAAAATTGGAATATTTGGCAGCCACTAAAAGGCATCATTATGAAGACTTGTGACATGGAAAATGTTGAAGATACTCCATGAAAAGGTATATACACTAGGATTGCAATTTCAAAATACACGTGCATGTGACTAAACAAAAGGAATTGGCAAGAGTACAGTTTCAAGGATCTTTGAGACCACTGAAGCCTGCCTAAGTGAAAGAGCCACAAAACTTTGGAAGGAAGCCCCTCTAGGGCACACTGATGCCCTCCCACTCACTCTCTACTCTCTGGTTCTCAGGTTCTGTCTAGCCATCATCCATTACTCAGATTAGGCATCTCCTTTATTCTGCCTCAGTAGCTGGCTTTCTCCTCTGCCCCAGCCCATCCCATGGTTACTCTTGCTCCACACCCTGGCCTCCGGCCTCTGACCTCAGCCTGCTTCTGTGTTCATTCTCTCTCCTTTCTTCAGCATTGCCTGTGGCTCCTGCCTCAAGAGGTGGCCCTCAATGGCACAGAACCACAGAAAGAATTATGTAAGGTGGGTAGGATGACAGGCGAAATTTTTCTTTCAATATTCAAAATTTTCTTTTCAAGTTATTATATTGCTTTTACCTTAGAAAAGGTTAAAAGGATGGGTGTTATTATCCCATCTGTAAAGAAGGAAATTGGGAGTTCAGGATGGTAAGTTGCAGTAAATGGGATGTTGTGATTTGAACCCAGGGCTCTCTAACACCACCCACTACTCCACACTGCCTGACTGGGGTTACCCAGACTAAGGGGCGTAAACATATTGAGGGTTCTCGGTATACCTGTTCAACTGCCTTGCAGAGGGATGATAGTGATTTGTACTGGTCAGTTAATCCACTACTTAGAGCCCCCTCCCATCTAGACTTCTATTCTCTTCCTCTAGATTGCATACAGTGCAGTCTAAACTTCACCTAGCCCTACCCCAATTTACAGATGGGAAAACTGAGATTCAGAGTGATATAGTGTCTCACCCTGACTCATACAGCCAGTTTGTGGCACTGCTAGGCCTAGAACCCATTTCTGCAGGCAGAGCCATAATTTGAAAGGAACATGGGCTTTAGATTCAGACGTGGGTATGATTCCTGGTTCTGCCCCTGACTAGCTATTTGCCCTTGGACAATAAGAATAACAACTATATTTATAGTTTAATTATATTCATTGAGCACCGATTATGCACCAATTATAGAAGGCTTGAAGATACATTCATTCAACAAATACTTATGGAACATTTATCACGTGCCAGCCACTGTACTAGGTGCTAGAGATAGAGCAGAGAACAGGACAGCCTGTGGACAGGAATCTTCATCTAATGAGGAAAATAGACCCTGAACACATGTAAAACTAAGTGATAAGTAATATGGTTGAAATGCAGAATGCAATGGAAGGACACACCAAAGGGTTCTAACATAGTCTGAGGGGCACTGTAGTCAAGGGGGCTGTCACAGGAAGCTCCCCTGAGAAACTGAGAATGTGACATCTAAGCTAAGACCTGGAGAATGGGTCGGAGGTAGATGGTGGGTAGCAGGTAGGTAGCAGGTGGAGTAGCAGGTGGAGCCTTTTCCTATTGTCCACTGTGGCAAGAAATGGCAAGGACTAGGGACCCTGACTAAGGGGCAGAAGGGCTAAGACTCCTCGTTATGAGAAAGAAGCAGGGTTATGAAGATGGAGTTCAGAAATAGCCTCTATTTACTGCTATTTCTAAAGTCAGTTTCTCAGGGGCTGGCGGGGAGCCCGGCCCATGCTTTAGTGGAGGGACAGCGGTGTCACTGCAGCCTTTGACGGTACCACTGTTACCTCTCAGCAGTAGTTTACCAAGGGCCGGGCAGTGAGAGCAGTCCACCTCAGGTGCGGAAAATAAAGAGGTGCATTGTGTGCAGAGAAATAAAAAAAAAAAAGAACCAATTAAAGTTGGTCTGCTCTTTATTATCACCATGCACTGACAAGTCTAAACAATGTCCACTGAAGGACATCTGGACTGATTCCACTTTTTGGCGATTATGAATAAAGCTGCTATGAATATGCAACTACGAGTTTTAGTGTGACCGTAAGTTTTCATTTCTCTAGGATAAATGACCAAGACTGCAATTGCTGGTTTGTGTGGTAATTGCATGCTTAGTGGTTTTTTTTTTTTTTTTTTTCGGTACGCGGGCCTGTCACTGCTGTGGCCTCTCCCGCCGCGGAGCACAGGCTCCGGACGCGCAGGCCCAGTGGCCATGACTCACGGGCCCAGCCGCCCCGCGGCATGCGGGATCCTCCCGGACCGGGGCACGAACCCGCGTCCGCTGCATCGGCAGGCGGACTCCCAACTACTGCGCCACCAGGGAAGCCCCATGCTTAGTTTTTTGAGAAACTGCCAAACTGTTTCCCAGAGCGGCTGTACCGTTTCACATGCCCGCCAACAATATATGAGTGATCTAGTTCCTCTATGCAGCCAGCCATTTTGCTTGAACTGTTTTAAAAGGTATATGGTGATACCTCAAAGTGATCTTAATTTGCATTTCCCTAGTGGCTAGTGATACTGAACATCTTCTCATGTACTTATTTGCCATCTGTATGTCCTTTTCCAAAAAATGTCTGTGCATGTCTTTGGCCCATTGGACTGTTTGTTTACTCAGGGCTGAGTATTGAGAACTCTTTATGTGTCCTAGATATGAGTGCTTTGTCAGATATGAGGTTTGCAAATATTTTCTCCCATTTATTAGCTTGCCTTTTCATCCTCTTAACCAGGTCCTTAGCAGAACACTTAAAACTGTTTTTTTGATGAAGTCCTATATATATATATATATATATATATATATATATATATATATATATATATATATATAGGACTTCATAATATATATATATATATATTATGGATAATGCTCTGGTGTCATGTCTAAGAGTCTTCACTAAGCTCTAGGGTCTGCAAATTTTCTCCTATGTTATCTTCAGAAAGTTTTATAGTTACATTTATGTCTACAATCCACTCTGAGTTAACTTTGGTACAGAGTTTGAGGTTTAGGTTGAGATTCTTTTTTTTTTTTTTTTTTTGCTTATGGATATGCAATTGCTTCAGTACCGTTTGCTATAAAGACTGTCCTTCCTTTGTCGGATTACTTTTGCACCTCTGTCAAAAATCAGTTGGCCATACTGTGTGGGTCAATTTCTGGATTCTCAATTTTGTTCCAATTACCTATGTGTCTGTCCCTTTGTCAGTATCACACAATCTTTTTTTTTTTTTTTTTTTTTTTTTTTTTTTGTGGTACGCGGGCCTCTCACTGTTGTGGCCTCTCCCGTTGCGGGACGCGCAGGCTCAGCGGCCATGGCTCACGGGCCTAGTCGCTCCGCGGCATGTGGGATCTTCCCGGACCGAGGCACGAACCCGTGTCTCCTG
The DNA here is from genome assembly GCF_951394435.1 of Stenella coeruleoalba. Classification (NCBI taxonomy): domain Eukaryota; kingdom Metazoa; phylum Chordata; class Mammalia; order Artiodactyla; family Delphinidae; genus Stenella; species Stenella coeruleoalba. Next base: position 48,676,018 of record NC_137152.1, on the reverse strand, counting down.
CATCGGCAGGCGGACTCTCAACCACTGCGCCACCAGGGAAGCCCAGTATCACACAATCTTAATCACTGTAGCTATATAATAAGCTTTGAAATCAGGAAGAGTGATTTCTCCCATTTATTTTTATATCTCAAAATACTTTTGGCCATTCTAGTTCTTTTGCCTTGCCATATAAATTTTAGAATAATTTTGTCTATATCTACCAAAAATCTTTCTGGCATTTTGATGGGAATTTTATTAAATTTGTACGTCAGTTTGGGAGGATTGGCATCTTTACTATATTGACTCATCTTCCAAACCCTGGATACAGTGTCTCTCTCTATTTAGATCTCCTTTGATTTGTTTTATTAGCATTTTGTAGTTTTCAGCATAAAAGTCCTATGCATCTTTTGTTAAATCTTTGTTTCACTTAGGTATTTCATGTTTCTGAGTGCTTGTAAGTGGTTTCATGTTTTGTAATTATAGTTTCCACATGCATATTTGCTATTTGTTTTTAATGCTGATCTTACATTCTGCAATCTTGCTGACTCACGTATTAGATGTAGGAGTTTTTTGGTTTTTTGTTTTGTTTTTGACTTATCAGGATTCCCTACATAGACAAATCATGTTATCTGCAAACGAAAACAGTTTTATTTCTTCCTTTCCATCTTGTACGCCTTTTATTTACTTTCCTGCCTAATTGTCCTGCCTAAAACCTCTAGTGCTATATGGACTAGCGGTGCTGAGAGTGGACATCCTTGCCTTGCTCGTGATCTACGTAGGACAGCATTCATTCTTTGACAAGTAAGTGTATTGTTAGCTAGCTGAAGGGTATTTGTAGATGTACTTTATCAAGTTGAGAAAGTCCCCCCACCCCCATTCCTAGTTTTTAAAAGAGATTTTATCATAAATATGTGCCGACTTTTGTCAAGTGCTTTATCTGTATCAATTGACATAGTCATGCGATTTCTCTTCTTTAGCCTTTTGATATGATAAATAATATTGATTGATTTTTGAATAACAAACTAACCTTGCATCTCTGGAATAAACCCCTCTTGGTCATGGTGTCAATTCTTTTTTAATATATTGCCGAATTCTATTTGCTAATACTTTGATAACGATTTTTACATCTGCAATCATGAAGGATATTAATTTATAATTTTCTTGTATTGTCTTTGCCTGAAATTGTTTCAGGGTATTAAGGGCTTCATAAAATAAATGGAGATGTGTTCTTTCCACTTCTGCTTTTTGGAGAGACTGTTAAGAAATAGGGTTAATTCTCTTTAACCATTTGTTAGAATTCTCCAGTGAAACCAAATGGGCATGGAGGTTCTGGTTTTGGGGGTTGTTACTTTACAAATTTAATTTTCTAAATAGTTTCAGGGTTATTCAAATTATCTATTTTATATCAGGTGAGTTGTGGTAGTGTTTTTTGAGAATCGGTCCATTTCATGTAACTTGTTTAATTTACACGAGTAGAATTGTTCATAGTATTCCTTTGCTATTCTTTTGAAGTCTGTGGGGTTGGTAGTGACATTTTCTGTTTCATTCCTGATGTCTGTAATTTGTGTCTTCTCTCTTTTTTCTTGGTTAGGGTTGCTAGAGGTTTTTCAATTTTATGTATTTTTTCAAACATTAAGCTTTCTGTTTCATTGATTTCCCTACTTTTCTTTCTGTTTTTAATCATCAATATCTGCTCTTATCTGTATTATTTCCTGTTTTCTGCTTGCCTCGGTGTTATTTTGCTCTTCTTTTCTAGTTTCTTGAGGTAGGAGCTTAGATTATTAATTAGAGGCATTTCCTCTGTTCTAAAGTAAACATTGGTGCTAAAAATTTCCCTTTCACCACTGCTTCTGCATCATCCCATTTTGATATGTTCATTTTTCATTTTGATATGTTTCATTTTCACTCAGTTCAATGTATTTTTATTTCACTTGAGACTTCATCTTTGAAACATGCGTTATTTTAGATTTTTTTTATTATTACCTTTTTCCTGGTATTTTTTCTGACTTCTTGATTTCTAGTTTGACTTTATTAATGCCAGAGAACACACTGTATTCCCTGTCTTTTAAATTTGTTAAGAATTTTTTTTTGTATCCCAGAATATGGTCTATCTATATTGGTATATGTTCCATGGACACTTGAAAAGTATGTATATCCTGTTGTTGGGTGGAATGTTCTATAAATGTTAATTAGATCCTGTCATTGATGGTGTTGTGGAGCTCTATACCCTTGCTGATTTTCTGTCTAGTTCCATCAAATGACAGACGTATGTTAAAGACCCCAGCTATAATTGTGGCTTTGTCTATTTCTTCCTTTGGTTCTGTCAGATTTGCCTCTCATATTTTACAGTTCTGTTGTTGGTGTATACCCATTTAGGACTGCTAGGTCTTCTTGGCAGACTGACACTTTTGTCATTATCTAATGTACCTCTCTGTACCTAGTAATTTTCTTTGCTCTGAAGTCTACTTTATCTGATATTAATATATCCATTCCTGCTTTCCTTGGATTAATGTTTCCATGGTATATCTTCTTTCATTATTTCAACATACCTATATCTTTATATTTGAAGTGAGATTCTTGTAGACAGCACATAGACGGGTCATATTTTTTAATCATCTTGGCTGACCAGTATTTGGATTGCAATATTTAGGCCATTTATATCCGGTGTACTTATTGATAAGTTAGAACTTAAGTGTATCATTTAATTTTTGTTTACTATTTGATCTCTCTCTTATTCGATTCTCTGTTTCCTTTTTGCTGCCTTCCTATCTTTAATTGAATGTGTTTTGGAATTACATTTTACCTATACTGTTTTTAAGTGTATCTCTTTCTATAGTTTTTTCAGTGGTTGCTCTAGGTATTATATTTCATAATTTATCATAGTCTTCTGTGTCATCTTTTTATTAGGGTGAGTGAAGAGTAGAAACATTACCTCCCTTTTTGCCCCCTTTACCCTCCACCATTTATAATATAACTATCTGAAATATTTCTCCTACATAAGAGTTATGTTTGTAGAGAACCATATTACTGCTTCCACCATCAGAAATGATTTAGAAAACTAAACAGGAGAAGGAAAATGTAATGTATTTTAATTATATTTTTACTCTTTCTCTTGGTTTTTCTTCCTTCCTGATATTCCATGTTGTCTTCTTTTAGGAAAGATTCCTTTAGCTATTATTATTTTAGGGTAGATCTGCTGGTGACAGATTCCCTTAGTTTTCTTCATCTGAGAATGTCTTAATTTATTCCTCATTCTTGATGGATATTTTTGCTACATGTAGTATTTGCGGTTGATAGTTCTCTTCTTTCAGGACTTGAAAAATCTTGTGCCACTTCCTTCTGGCCTCTATATTTTCTGATGAGAAATTCACTGTCATTCAAACTATTTTCACCTATAGGTAAGGTGTAATTTCTCTTTGACTTGTTTAAGGCATTCTTTGTCCCTAGTTTTCAGACATTAACCATGATGTGTCTTGGTGTGGATTTCTATGAGTCTATCCTCTCTGAATCACTTGGCGTATATCTCTTGACGAATCTGGAGAGTCTTCAGCCATTATTTCAAATATTTTTAAATTTCACCCTCTTTTTTCTCTGTAGATAAGGCCTCTCTGTTGTGTAATTCCTCTTCCTTCCTTCCTTATGCCTTCCTTCCCTTTTATCCCCATTTCCTACACCATTTACGCCCCACATAGGCAACCATTCAAAACTACTTAATGCCTATTTATTGTGTTGCATGTGCTCTTCTCAATGGTAAATTATTGATGTATATTAAGGAGAGAAAAGGAGAGGAAGGAGGAGAGGGAGAGGGAAAGAGAGTGTGTGTGTGTGTGTGTGTGTGAGAGAGAGAGAGAGAGAGAGAGAGATCTAGAGAGTGTGAGCGTTATGGACTGAATCATGTCCCTCCAAAATTCATATGTTGAAGCCCTAATCCCCAATGTGAGTGTGTTTAGAGCGGGGCCTTTAGAGAGGTAATTAAGGTTAAATGAGGTCATAAATGTGGGACCCTAATCCAATTGGACTGGTGCCCTTTGAAGAAGAAGAAGACACACCAGAGGTTGCCTCCTCTCTGTCTCTACATGCACAGAGGAAAGGCCATGTGAAGACATAGCAAGAAGGCAGCTGACTATAAGCCAGGAAGAGAGCTCTCACAAGAAAGCAAATTTTCTTGCACTTTGACCATGGACTTCTAGCCTCCAGAACTGTGAGAAAAGAAATGTCTGTTGTTTAAGCCACCCAGTCTGTGGTATTTTGTTGTGGAAGACTGAGCAGATTAACACAGATTTTGGTACCATGAAGTGGGGTACTACTTTAATAAAAACCTAAAAATGTGGAAGTGTATTTGGAACTAGATGAGGAGTAGAGGCTGGGAGAGGTTTCAGGTGCATGCTAGAAAAAGCCTATATTGCATTGAAGTGACTGTTGGTAGAAACATGGACATTAACGATGCTCCTGGTGAGGTCTCAAAGAGAAAAGAGGAACGTGTCATTAGAAACTGGAGAAAAGGTGATCCTTATTATAAAGTGGCAAAGAATTTGGCTGAATTTTGTTCTAGTCTTCTGTGGAAGGTAGAGCCTGTGAGCAATGAAATTAGATATCTAGCTGAGGAGATTTTTACGCAAAGTGGTGAATGTGAAGCTCAGCTGCTTATAGTAAAATGCAAGAGGAGAGAGAGAAATCAGCAGAATCATTAAGCAAGGTGAACCAGAACTTGAAGATTTGAAAAATTCTCGTTCTATCCATATTGCAAAAAATATAAAGCATCTTCTGGAGAGAACACCAAGGATGTGGCTAGAAAACCACTCCTTGAGGAGATTACTCATTATTTTAATTAGGTATCTCAGCAGAAGTCAGGAACAGAGATGGGATTATACAAGCACAGGCACTGTCAGCATGGACCAAGGGGAGCAGAGGGAGGATGAAATAAAGGAAAGTTTTTGGAATCTACAAGGCAGGACAATAGAGTTACTTAGCTGCAAACATGCTTCATCCTTCAAGTAAAGGAAAGAATGACACCAAAGGTGATTAAGAGATCATCAGGGCTGCCATTCCCACCATTGGGTCTAGACCTAACAGGCCCTGGGGGCAAGGCTGTTGCCTCCTCAGTTTCAGTAGGACAGGCTTCCCCTGACTACTGCCTCAGGAGAAAGGCAACAGCAAAGGGCTGTGAGGGTGGGGGTGATACTGCCCAAAGCATCCAGCCAAAGATTATTCTCCAGTCTGAAAAATCTAATGAAATTTGCCTTGCTAAGTTTTGCACTTTCTTGGGATCTATCATCCCTCTCTTCTTTCTGGTTTCTCCCTTTTCAAAAGGGAATGCCTATCCTATGCTTGTCCTATTACTATACTTGGGAAGCAGATCATTTGTCTGGTTTCACAGCTGGAGGGGAATTTCGCCCTTTGGATGAATCATAACTCACGTCTCATCCAAACCTAAATTAGGTGATATTTAGATGAGACTTTTGACTGGACATAGGTTCTGGAGCACATTAAGACATTTGGGGCTGTTGGGAAGGGATGAATGAATTTTGCATGTGAGAAAGACATGCATTTGGTGGGAGGCATAGGGAGGAATGTTATGGAATGCATTGAGTCCCCTAATATACATATGTTCAAGCCCTAACCCGCAAAGTACTTTGAGGGAACTTTCAGGGAGGTATAAGGTTAATCTCCAAAATATTTGGAGAGAGAATTTTAGGGAGGTGTAAGGTTAAATGAGGTCATCACAGTAGAGCCTTAATCTGGTTGTATTGACGTCCTTATAAGTAGAGGAAGGGACGCATGAGCTCTTTCTGTCTCCACACAAGACCAGAGGAATGGCCAAATGAGGACATGGGGAGGAAGCAGCCATCTACAAGACAGGAAGAGAGCCCTTACCAGAAATCAAAATTTCTGGTATCTATATCGTGAATCTCTAGCCTCCAGAATTGTGAGAAAATAAATGTCTGCTATTTAAGCCACCCAGAATGTGTTATTGCTTTGTGGCAGAATAAGCTGACTAATACACGTGTGCCTGGGCACACGTGTGCGTGCACACACACACACACACACGCACGCACACACACGGTATAGACTAATGATAACATATAGTTTTCACATGGCACTCTGATGTTAAGATACAGGATTCCTTGCTTCTAAGTGTGGTCATCCACCACATTTTACCTGTCCACCCTTCCAAGGATAAACTCTCACTTTGTTTCTATATCCCCCCTCCACAAACAATACTTTGATGAATTTTCTTGTACCTGTCTGAGTAAATTTAGGGGGCTATATCCCAGGAGTGGGAAATCTGGCGCACAGGTAACGTGTATTCTTATTTCATGTAAGCAGTGCCAATTTGCTGTGCAAGATGGCTACACCATTTCACACTCCCACCAGTAGTGCATGAGGGCACCTGTTATCTGTGCTTGTACTCAGAAAGGAGGAACAATGGGGAAGCTTAGGGGATGCCCCAACTGGAGACCTGTAACAGAATGCACCCTGAGCTGGTCTCATTTCTCTCTTAAACAACCTCTGCCTGACTCACCCAGCAGCTCTATCTTACCACCATCAAGATCTGATTAAGAGCTTTGACTAGTTATTGCTGCTCTGCCCACCCCCATGCCCCATCCCTGATCTCTGGGGGTTAAATAGAATTTTATCTGGAGCTCTCTGTATGTATTTGGGCATTTTCAGTGAAGCCAAGCCCTTGGCACAGACGGCAGACAAGTGATTCACATACAGCCAGTGGGACTCACAGACCAATGTGGGTAGGACCTGAGCACATGTGACTCTCCAGGCTGGGAGGGACCTTCAAAGGCATCTATCGTCCCTTTGCCAACCACTGCTTAAGTGCTTTCTATAACATCACTTCCAAGTGTTCAATTAGGCCTTCCTTGAACAACGTAGTCACAGAGCTCTCACTATTTCTCTAGACAATCCATTCCTTCTATAGGCAGCTCCAACAATTTGAAAACCCTAGGGTCACACAGAACACAGATCAGATGCTCCTTGTCCCCCCCACCTTATTCATTTTCCCCCCGTCCATAATAATAGAACCTCTGATTTTCATCTGGGCATGTGACACCTTGACTAAGGGCTGTATTTCCCTCTCTCCTTTGCAGCTGTTTGTGGCCATGTGACAATGTTCTGGCCAGTGGGATGAAAACACATGTGATATGTGCAACATCTAGGCTGTGACCCTAAAGGGAAGGAGTGTGCCATTCACTTCTCCTTTGCCCTCTTCCCACTGCCTAACATGTATACACAACATCAAGTCATCTTCAACCCTGTAGATGAAGGCTACACCCTGCACATGGTGAAGCAACAATATAAAAAGGGCCTGAGTCCCCAACATGGAATAACCACACAAACCACAGGTCACTTGTTCCCAGACTGATAATGTGAGAGGGAAATGAACTTCTGTCTTGTTTTAACCACTGTTAATTTGGAAGCAAGTTGGATTAGCTTTACCAATAAACATCCCAGTTAATTGGCTACTGTATTTAATTGAATCTAAAATGCCATTGGACATAGGGTACACATTATCTTATGGACTACTAAGAGAAAAATGCTACCTATTATATTATGACAAAATGTTTTCTTTTAATTTAAATGTTCATTTAATAGTTTTTGAAAGAGCTCTGGTAGACTGACTTAAGACACTATTTTTTTAAATTAATTAATTAATTAATTTATTTTGGGCTGTGTTGGGTCTTCGTTTCTGTGCAAGGGCTTTCTCTAGTTGTGGCAAGTGGGGGCCACTCCTCATTGTGGTGCATGGGTCTCTCACTAGCGCACCCTCTCTTGTTGTGGAGCACAGGCTCCAGACGCGCAGGCTCAGTAGTTGTGGCTCACGGGCCTAGTTGCTCCGTGGCATGTGGGATCTTCCCAGACCAGGGCTTGAACCCATGTCTCCTGCATTAGCAGGCAGATTCTCAACCACTGCGCCACCAGGGAAGTCCCTAAGACACTATTTTAATCAGACTTTTCTATTCTGAGTCATTTCTCATACACAATAACTTTTTATTTCAAGGGAAAACCATGATGAAATCTTTTTGAAGATACTTTAAATGGCAATTAAACTCAACACATACAGTGATAATCATGCACATAATTCAATTGAAGGGATGATAATATGAACAGCCATGGCCAAGTTCACATGTGCTCATGCGTGAACAGTAACACAATTCCCTCTTGGCCAATGGCAGTTGTAAGGTAGAATTGTATTTAACACACATCCTGACTTTAGATTTTTAAAATATAAAATATGTGTGTATTAAATGGTGAAATCTGGTCCTTTAAAACCAAATTTGGGGAATAACTTTCACTTCCACTCTAGTCAAGATAGAGTAACAGGGACCAGATTTACCCACCTGTGCAAAATAACTAAAAGCAAAACAAACAAAAACAGCAAGACAAAATATATGAAAAAAACTCAAGTCATTGGACATCAGGCAAGTAAGGTCAGTGATCTCTGAGAGGTGGAAAAGCTTAGATGAGCCTGAAGATTGCCCCATCCTACTGCCTAGAGAAATATTCTAGACTGCAAGACAGGGACGGGGAACTCAGACAGAGCCTGGACATCTCCCTCAATTGAGGAAATGGAGATATGAGTCTGGAGAAGCCAAGAAACCTGGAGTTCACAGGAAACAGTTTTGGAGAGGGGAGACCTGTGTAGAGAGAGAATGTTTACAATTTTCAGAGGCTCCCCCTCAAGTACTCACTGAATTATTGATCAGCACATGTGTGTAAGGAAACTAACTACCTGAAGCCAAGGAAAGAACCACCTCAAAGCATTTGAGAAAACAGTGATCAGAGCCCACAAAGGGCTGATAATAGTTTTGCTTTCATTTTACAGGTAAATAAAGCAAAGAAAAAACAAAAAATGAAAAAAAAACACAAAAAGAACCCACCACTACTTTGCTTATGACCTATAATGAAACTGTAAGCAACTTTCAAGCAAGGAACAGATTGATTAACAGATCAACTATTACATGAACTCTTGCTTTCAATATTCATTGCACAATTATCATTCTTCTCCTCCCTTTTCACTTCATGTTGTTTTAGTTATTTTTTTACCCATGGTTTTACCTCATGTTATTTCACTTTTTATTTTTTCATGTCCAGTTTTTTCTGTGTCACTTCATGATGGTCATAGTCATACTTTGTATTGGTAGGACTGTGTTTAGATACAACTCAGGTTCTTCTGACTCTGCCTGTGTCTCTTAATATCACTGTTCATTATCTGTAGTTATTGCAGCAGCTATGTGAACTAACTTTGCCAGGTACAGTCAAAAGCTATGGAACAGGAATAATTTTCCAAAAATGAAGTTCATTAAATACTGTATTAGTGTCTTAAGAGACTTCTTCAGAATCACTCTCCATGGAAATCTTGTCTAATCTGAGGGTCTCCAGTGTCCTCATTCAACTTAAGTTTGAAAATGAACAAGTGATATGGCCCCAAGGTGGCTTCCAGAATAAAAGATTATAGGTTATAAATGTGTGAAATCAAATGACCTTTGCAATGCTACTGACATCTATACCTCCATCATCTGGACCTTAAAAATAATAGACAAATGAATGGAATTATGCTTGGAATTTCTTATCCTCCCAAATCTGTAGCATCTCAGTTCCACAAAAAGGAAGTGCTGACTTTCTGATAGTTTCTACTGTACCATCAAAGAATAGGAAGCTCTTTGGCAGCGAGGTCTTTTCCCCTTTATATTGAAGAGGCTCATCTAATAAAGCTGTCTCCTTAAATTAGGGGCCTGTCCTTGTATCTTTGCAGGGACGATCGTTTGTGATATTTAGAGACAATGAAGTTAGGAACCTCCTTACAATTTGAGCATTAGTGAATTCTTCTGGGTAGGTGAGAAAATGAAGGAAATGAGGTTGCTGGTCCAGGCTGTGGGTTGTCCCTTTGTAAGCCGAAGAGGTTGGAAGTCAAATCCTAGATCCATTCTTATTCTGATGGTCTATCTCTGTCTCAGTCCTTAGCCTAATGGACAAAGAGCAGGACAGAGGTTGCTTCTAGGACCATAAAGAGCTAGCTTCCCTGGTGCCTCATTCCACCTGAGCCCACTTATCTCAGTGTCCCAACAAAGAATCCCTCAGGAATTGGACACTGCTGAGAGGAACAGGAAAAGGACAGACAACTCTCAGAGGTGTGGTTTGGGTTAAGATGGGAGTAGGAGAGAGGCACAGGATAGCAAGGATGCTATCCTGTGGTAGGCTCAAAGAATCGCAGGGGACATCATCCAAAACTCCCAGCCGGAGGACACCTCTGCTGTAAATTCCCTTAAATCCAACCAGCAGTTACCCAGCACCTCCTCTGTGCCACTCTAGACACTGGGACAAAATAATAAATAAGGTCAAGGCTCCCATTATTAAGGGGTGCACCTCTCCAGAACCCAGAGCTGGGCAAATTGTTCTTGCCTGAACCTCAAATCATCTTTTCACTTCCTAAGAGGCAAAAGCCTAAAATTAAACCAGTTCCCCCACCTCCCGCCTGGCTTGCAGTTGGTGTGTGGCTTCAGGACTAGCAGTGGTGGGGGTGGGAGGAACAGGACAGAGGCAACTAGGATGAGGTGACATGATTTCATTTGCCACATTTCTCTGTTTGTGGGCGTACCCACATGACCACATCCCCCTAGAAAATGTTGAACAGTTCCAAGCTGCGCTCATTTGCTGAGCAAGACTGCACCAAGAGTGAGCTTCTGTAGCTGCAGCAGTCCCCTGCTGGCACGCCGCCACCCCCCACCACACACAAACACACACACACACATACACGATGCCTTGCACCCTTGAAACGGGCATCATCCAGAGCCCAGCCCAGTGCCGAGAGTCTGTGAACCACACAGCTAGGGGGCCTACTCACTCTTCAGGTGAAAAGATGGGTGGGTGGTGGGGCTTTGGCACTGGCTAAAGAAGCTGGTCTGTGGGGTGGGATGGGGAGTCAAGAGAGAAAGAAATAGCTCCAAGTGTGAGAAAACACTTGTAAGGATGAGTTCTGTTTGTGCGTGTGGGTCCCGCTGTACTTGCAAGGCTTTGGGGGAGCCGTGTTGGACTCCAGATGGGAAAAGTGCTGTGGACTGGGAGTCCAGAAGCCTGGGGTTGCTCCCCAACCCAGCCTCAACCTTGCAGCTTAACCTTGAGCAAGAAGGCTTTATTAACTTCTCCAAACCTTAGTTTTCCCATTTGCAAGAACCAGTCTCAGACTCTTGTCTTTTCCAGCTAGTAATGCACCTGAGGGCACCCAAGCAATGTGCACCTGTGCCAAGGGCTGTGGAATTGAGGCACGGTGAAAGAGCCCATCCCATGGGGCGAAGGCCGTCTCCAGAATGGGAATGGAGTATGTGGGGGCGAAGCTGGGACGTTCAGCCCCACGGCACCCTTGTGCGGATCCAGATGCTGTTGTGCACACAGTTGGGGTCCGTTGGCCCTCCCACTCCCAGGGCTGCTGAGTCCTTCCAACTGGGCCAGTGTCCTTTTGGCATTCCTGTGCCCTACCTATGGCAGAGGGACCCCAAATTGCTAGATATAGCTCCCCAGAATGCCTAGGCTCCTCCCTGGCCACCCTCTCCCCAAGATGCACCTGCTCTGGGATCACTGCGGGAAAGGGAGGGGGAGGGGAAGAGAGCGCAAGAACAGTCAGGGAGGAAAGGGGTGTCTGTATGTGTGGTGAGGGGGTGAGAGAATACAGCGGGGAATTCTCAGGCGTCCAGCCCATGCCAAAGACATGATCTGAAGCCCCAAGCTTCCACTCTCAATTCACGAGGGATCCCCACCACTGTCCTTGAGGTAACAGCTGAGAGACCACGCCCCACCTGGAAAAGGGGTGGGTAAGCAAGAGGCTCACCCTCCTGGAGCCCAGAGGCCATAATCCTCCAGTCTAAACCTGAGAGTGCTTTTGAGACACACAGGTTTCATCCCACATTGAGAAAGGAGTGGAGGAGGGAGGGAAAGGCAAGGTGAAGTGGGGTGGAGATGGCATAGGATGGTCCCCATTAGTCCAAATCCTTATCTGGCAGCTCCGTCTGACAACAGTGGCAGCTGCACCAACCATCTGAATGGCGGAGAAGCCTGGAAGGGGAGGGAATCACCCTGAGGACTTTATGCTTCCAACGCAAGGTACCCTGGGGAAGAGTGGAGCCAGGGAAGGGCATAAGCCCCCAGCTCTTCCCACCTTTTGAATCCTAGACTGTGGTCCTTTGTCTTCATTGGGCAAGGACAGGGTAGTGCACCTACCTTTAAAGCAACTAGCTTTTGCTACCCCTGCTAGCAATGCACTTTCACCTGCCCTTACTTGCAAGTGGTAATAATTTCCCTTTTACAGTATCTACCACCTCCAGTTCCCATCAACAAGTAACTATCAGGACTCCAACCCTTTGCAGGACCTGAGATGGATTTCCAAGAAGAAATGACCCTCAGTGAGGTTGTCTGGTCGGGCAGAGAGGCCACCATTACAGCGATTGAGCCACTCCTCCTTTCAGTATCTTCTCCTGTATGTGGGGGTTTTAGGTTAGCCAGAAGCTGTAGGGCTCAGTTTTCATAAGAGATACACACACACTCATGAACTGACAACTCATGGTACAGTCAGAAGCTAAATAAGGTATCGCCATAACTTCTCACTATGTCACTTAATTTACTACTTTTTCACTTGATTCTCCTTCCCCCAGACATTAAAATGGAAATCAGTGTACACCAGCCAACAGTCCTGATTGGGGATGGGAGGAAGTAATCTGCTAAAGAAAGATATCTAGACTCAGGCAGAGAAACAGTTTTACAGATTGTTATGGGAGAATAAAGAGGTGACAGTGATCTTCAATGCGTGGTTTTCAAAGATGGTGCCTAAGCATGTCCAGACCTGAAATTCAACCCTTCCTTTCTAGTGGCCCTAAGTGGAGAGGAGCTCAGCATTAGACTAGGGAAGTGTGCTGGTGCCTGCCAAAGGCAGGGTACCTTAAAGTTAGCCTAGGAACTATAGCCCTATAAAATTTGCCTGGGGACTTAGTGCTTCAGTGTGAGGCTGCTTTAAGGGCAATGGTGTTATTTTGTTTTTGTTTTAATACCATCTTTGTTTAAAAAACTTTATAGACACAAGTTAGATGGAAGACATTTTCATTGCCACCTATGCTAAAGTAAAATTAAAACACACAACAACTACCAACTACTCTTACAAACATATACAAAAGAGAAAGTTTTAAGCCATGGAGTCTCAATTTCTGTTTTTAGGTTTTATTCACATCTATTGAAGTCAAATCCATAAGCAGTAAGAAATATATTATTCCTTGGGCAAGAGTCAGAGGGAATGGAGGAGGGGTATGACAGGAGGGAGCAAAGACGAGAGCAAATACTCAGAGGCAGCAGTAAGTGATCAATTTGTGTTGGTTTTACCAAGTTTCTGGAAACTCTTCAGATGCTGGATTTCAGGAATGAGAAAAGAACAAGCTAATCATACGCTTGAATATGTGACACCAGCAGATGGGACTTAAGCTTTCACAAATGCACCTGAGGCAGGCTACTGAAGCAAGGAGGCTGAAGGCCTTATATGTATCTGTAGCTAAATCCCTCCCCTCCGTACACAACTCACACACACAAGTTTGATGAATCTTTGTTGAATTCACTTGAACTCAAGGAATAAGTACCCAAAACTGACATAGGAATGATTCCATATTCCCTGTCCCTCTGAATCTCTGCTTAGATCATAAATAAGACTAAACAGAGGAAATGGGACAGGGCATTGTATAGAATTAAACTCACTAACTGGCTTATTTAAAGCTTCATTTTACATGTCCTCTGTTATTCGGAAACACATCTGTACGTTTAATGAATGACTTGTATGGCTAATTCTGAAAGCCCATTCTGATGCAAATAATTGTTCATTCATGTGATTTGATAGTGGGAAGAACAAGACTCCAGGTTTATTTTTCTTCTGTGGGCTCCACAATTACATTAATAAAATTTCAGTTTTGGAGGGCAAAGCTGGGAGGTGGGGTGGATAGCTGAGTCGGTACAATTTTAAAGGTTCTTTGAAAAGGAGTTTGCCAAAGCATACTACTTGCCTTGTTTTTCAAGGCCAGCTCAGCAGCAACTCTCTGATCCAGATGACTACCTCATGCTGAATATTTAATCCATGACTAACTGGCAGTGGAAATTGATATTTCATTCTCTGTTGCAAGCAGTATATCACTTAGAAATGCAAAACATGTCTCCCATCTTCCTAGTTCGACTCAGCCTTTTAAACTGGAAAATAAGGGGACTAAATAAACTGTTTAAAGCCTTTTCCAGCTATGACATTCTACAATTTTATGCTTCTGTGAAACTCTAAGATATACCTCCAACTACACAGGTCCCTTTAATGAAGCCAGAAACAGGTCTGGAAGGGCGATTGATATTTTATAAAGAATTATTTGGCCTTTTAGGGGAGGAGCATACAGAGGGTCTGCAACATATCTCTGCATCTTTTGCCTGTTACGCTCCACCAGGATACATGGCTCATTTCAAAACCACAGCTATGCAAACTAAAGAATGTCACTTGCCATCTAGTTCTTCTTTTAATATCCTTATTGGAGTATAATTGCTTTACAACGTCGTGTTAGTTTCTGCTCTAAAACAAAGTGAATCAGCTATGTGTATACATATATCTCCATACCCCCTCCCTCTTGAGCCTCTCTCCCACTCTCCCTTTCCGACCCCTCTAGGTCTTCACAAAGCACGGAGCTGATCTCCCTGTGCGATGCAGCAGCTTCCCACTAGCCATCCATTTTACATTTGGTAGTATATATATGTCAGTGCTACTCTCTCACCTCATCCCAGATTCCCATTCCCCCACCGAGTCCTCAAGTCTATTTTCTACATCTCCGTCTTTATTCCTGCCCTGCAACTAGGTTCATCAGTATTGGTTTATTTAGATTCCATTTATGTTCGTTAGCATCCAGTATTGGTTTTACTCATTCTGACTTACGTCATTCTGTATGACAGACTCTAGGTCCATCCTCATTACAAAAGACTCAATTTAGTTCCTTTTTAAGGCTGAGTAATATTCCATTGTGTATATGTGCCCCATCCTCTTTATCCATTCATCTGTTGATAGACACTTAGGTTGCTTCCATGTCCTGGCTATTGTAAATAG
Organism: Stenella coeruleoalba; assembly: GCF_951394435.1. Lineage (NCBI taxonomy): Eukaryota > Metazoa > Chordata > Mammalia > Artiodactyla > Delphinidae > Stenella > Stenella coeruleoalba. The sequence continues at coordinate 48,660,927 of NC_137152.1, read as the reverse complement.
TGCTTCAATGAATATTGTGGTGCATGTCTCTTTTGGAATTATGGTTTTCTCAGGGTATATGCCCAGTGGTGGGATTGCTGGGTCACATGGTAGTTCTATTATTAGTTTTATAAGGAACTTCCATACTGCTCACCATAGTGGCTGTATCAATTTACATGACCACCAACAGTGCAACTGGGTACCCTTTTCTCCACACCCTCTCCAGCATTTATTGTTCCTAGATTTTTTGATGCTGGCCATTCTGACAGGTGTGTGGTGATACCTCATTGTGATTTTGATTTGTATTTCTCTAATGATTAATGATGTTGAGCATCTTTTCATGCATTTGTTGGCAATCTGTATGTTTACTTAGAAGAAATGTCTATTCAGGTATTCCACCCATTTTTGGATTGGGATGTTTGTTTTTCTGATATTGAGCTGAATGAGCTGCTTGTATAATTTGAAGATTAATCCTTTGTCAGTTGCTTCGTTTGCAAATATTTCCCCCATTATAAGGGCTGTCTTTTCATCTTGTTTATGGTTTCCTTTGCAGTGCAAAAGCTTTTAAGTTTCAATAGGTCCCATTTGTTTATTTTTGATTTTATTTCCATTTCTCTAAGAGGTGGGTCAAAAAGGATCTTGCTGTGATTTATTTCATAGAGTGTTCTGCCTATGATTTCCTCTAAGAGATTTATAGTGTCTGACCTTACATTTAGGTCATTGATCCATTTTGAGTTTCCCTTTGTATGTGGTGTTAGAAAGTGTTCTAATTTCATTCTTTTACATGAAGCTGTCCAGGTTTCCCAGCTCCACTTATTGAAGAGGCTATCTTTTCTCTGTTGTATATTCTTGCCTCCTTTGTCAAAGATAAGTTGACCATATGTGTGTGGGTTTATCTCTGGGCTTTCTATCCTGTTTCATTGATCTATATTTCTGTTTTTGTGCCAGTACCATACTGTCCTGATTACTGTAAATTTGTAGTATAGTCTGACGTCAGGGAGTCTGATTTGTCCATTTTTCTTTCTCAAGATTGCTTTGGCTATTTGGGGGCTTTGGTGTTTCCATACAAATTGTAAAATTTTTGTTCTACTTCTGTGAAAAATGCCATTGGTAGCTTGACAGGGATTGCACTGAATCTGTAGATTGCTTTGGGTGGTATAGTCATTTTCACAATGTTGACTCTTCCAATCCAAGAATGTGGTATATCTCTCCATCTGTTTGTATCATCTTTCATTTCTTTCACGAGTGTCCTATAGTTTTCTGCATACAGGCCTTTTGCCACCTTAGGTAGGTTTATTCCTAGGTATGTTTTTCTTTCTGTTGTAATGGTAAATAGGAGTGTTTCCGTAATTTCTCTTTCAGATTTTTCATCATTAGTGTATAGGGATGCAAGAGATTTCTGTACACTAATTTTGTATCCTGGTATTCTACCAAATTCGTTGATTACCTCTAGAAGTTTTCTGGTAGCATCTTTAGGATTCTCTATGTATAGTATCATGTCACCTGCAAACAGTGACAGATTTACAACTTCTTTTCCGATTTGGATTCCTTTTCTTCCTTTTTCTTCTCTGATTGCTGTTGCTAGGACTTCCAAAACTATGTTAAATAATAGTGGTGAGAGTGGGCACCCTTGTCTTGTTCCTGATCTTAGAGGAAATGCTTTCAGTTTTTCACCACTGTGAATGATGTTTGCTGTGGGTTTGTCATATGTAGCTTTTATTATGTTAAGGTAGATTTCCTCTATGCCCAGTTTCTGAAGAGTTTTTATCATAAATTGGTGTTGAATTTTGTCAAAAGTTTTTCTACATCTATTGAGGTGATCAAATGGTTTTTATCCTTCAGTTTGTTAATATGGTGTATCACATAGATTGATTTGCGTATATGAAGAATCCTTGCATTCCCGGGATAAACCCCAGTTGATCATGGTGTATGATCCTTTTAATGTGCTGTTGGATTCTGTTTGCTAGTATTTTGTTGAGTATATTTGCATCAATGTTCATCAGTGATATTGACCTGTAGTTTTCTTTATTCCTGACATCTTTTCTGGTTTTGGTATCAGGGTGATGGTGGCCTCATAGAATGAGTTTGGGAGTGTTCCTCCCTCTGCTATATTTTGGAAGAGTTTGAGAAGGATAGATGTTAGCTCTTCTCTAAATGTTTGATAGAATTTGCCTCTGAAGCCATCTGGCCCTGGTTTTCTGTTTGTTGGAAGATTTTAAATCACAGTTTCAATTTCAGTGCTTGTGATTGGTCTGTTCATGTCTTCTACTTCTTCCTGGTTCAGTCTTGGAAGGTTGCACTTTTCTAAGAATTTGTCCATTTCTTCCAGGTTGTCCATTTCATTGGCATATAGTTGCTTGTAGTAGTCTCTCATGATCATTTGTATTCCTGTGGTGTCAGTTCTTACTTCTCCTTTTTCGTTTCTAATTTTGTTGATTTTGGTCTTCTCCCTTATTTTCCTGATGAGTCTGGCAAATGTTTTATCAATTTTGTTTATCTTCTCAAAGAAACAGCTTTTAGTTTTATTGCTCTTTGCTATGAATTACTTCATTTCTTTTTCATTTATTTCTGATCTGATCATTATGATTTCTTTCCTTCTGCTAACTTTGTGATTTTTTGTTGTTGTTGTTCTTTCTCTAACTGCCTTTGGTGTAAGGTTAGGTTGTTTATTTGACATTTTTCTTTTTTTTTGTGGTAGGATTGTATTCCTATAAACTTCCCTCTTAGAACTGCTTTTGCTGCATCCCATAGGTTTTGGGTCATCCTGTTTTTGTTATCATTTGTTTCTATGTATTTTTTTTATTTCCTCTTTGATTTCTTCAGTGATCTCTTGGTTATTTAGTAGCGTATTGTTTTGCCTCCATGAGTCTGTATTTTTCACAGTTTTTTTTCCTGTAATTGATATCTAGTCTCATAGTGTTGTGGTTGGAAAAGATACTTGATACAATTTCAATTTTCTTATATTAACCAAGGCTTGATTTGTGACCCAAGATATGGTCTATCTTGGAGAATATTCCATGAGCACTTGAGAAGAATGTGTATTCTGTTGTTTTTGGATGGAATGTCCTATAAATATCAATTAAGTCCATGTTGTTTAATATGTCATTTAAAGCTGTGTTTCCTTATTTATTTTCATTTTGGATGATCTGTCCACTGGTGAAAGTGGGGTGTTAAAGTCCCCTCCTGTTATTGTGTTATTGTCGATTTCCCTTTTTATGGCAGTTAGCATTTGCCTTATGTATTGAGGTGCTCCTATGTTGGGTGCATAAATATTTACAATTGTTATATCTTCTTCTTGGATTGATCCCTTGATCATTATGTAGTGTCCTTCTTTGTCTCTTGTGGTAGTCTTTATTTTAAAGTCTATTTTGTCTGATATGAGAACTGCTACTCCAGCTTTCTTTTGATTTCCATTTGCATGCAATATCTATTTCCATCCCCTCACTTACAGTCTGTATGTGTCCCTAGGTCTGAAGTGGGTCTCTTGCAGACAGCATATATATGTGTCTTGTTTTTGTATCCATTCAGCCAGTCTATGTCTTTTGGTTGGAGCATTTAATCCATTTACATTTGAGGTAATTATCGGTATGTATGTTCCTATTACCATTTTCTTAATTGTTTTGTGTTTGTTATTTTAGGTCTTTTCCTTCTCTTGTGTTTCCTGCCTAGAGAAGTTCCTTTAGCATTTGTTGTAAAGCTGGATTTGTGGTGCTGAATTCTCTTAACTTTTGCTTGTCTGTAAAGTTTTAATTTCTCTATCGCATCTGAATGAGATCCCTGCTGGTTTGAGTAATCTTGGTTTAGGTTTTTCCCTTTCATTTCTTTAAATATGTCCTGCCACTCCCTTCTCGTTTACAACATTTCTGATGAAGGACCTGCTGTTAGTCTTATGGGGATTCCTTTGTATGTTATTTGTTGCTTTTCCCTTGCTGCTTTTCATATATTTTTTGTATATAATTTTTGATAGTTTGATTAGTATGTGTCTTGGCATGTTTCTCCTTGGATTTATCCTGCATGGGACCCTTTGTGATTCCTGGACTTGGTTGACTATTTCCTTTCCCATGTTAGGGAAGTTTTCAACTATAATCTCTTCAAACATTTTCTGAGACCTTTCTTTTTCTCTTCTTCTTCTGGGACCCCTATAATTCGAATGTTGGTGCATTTGATGTTGTCCCAGATGTCTCTGAGAGTGTCGTAAATTCTTTTCATTCTTTTTTCTTTATTCTGTTCTGCAGTATTTAATACCATGATTTTATCTTCCAGATCACTTCTCCATTTTTCTGCCTTAGTTATTCTGCTATTGATTCCTTCTAGAGAATTTTAAATTTCATTTATTGTGTTGTTCATCATTGTTTGTTTGCTCTTTTGTTCTTCTATGTCCTTGTTAAACGTTTCTTGTATTTTCTCCATTCTATTTCCAAAATTTTGGATTATCTTTACTGGCATTACTTTGAATTCTTTTTCAGGTAGACTGCCTGATTCCTGTTCATTTGTTTCATCTTGTAGGTTTTTACCTTGTTCCTTCATCTGATGCATGTTTCTCTGTCTTATTTTGTTTAACCTACTGTGTCTGTGGTCTCCTTTTCGCAGGTTGCATGTTCGTAGTTCATGTTGTTTTTGGTGTCTTCCCCCAGTGGTTGAGACTGGTTCAGTGTCTTGTGTAAGCTCTCTGTTTGAGGGGACGGGTGCCTGTGTTCTGGTGGGTGGGCTTTGATCTTGTCTTTCTCGTGGGCATGGCCACTCTGGCATTTTGTTTTGGAGTCTGTCAACTTAGTATGTTTTTAGGCAGCTTCTCTGTTAATGGGTGGATTTGTGTTCCTTTCTTGCTAGTTGTTTGGCATGGGACATCCAGCACTTGATTTTACTGGCCGTTGGTTGCAGCAGGGTCTTAACATTGAGATGGAGATATCTGGGAGAGCTCTCGCTGATTGATATTACATGGGGCCAGGAGGTCTCTGGTGGTCCAATGTCCTGAACTCAGCTCACCCACCTCAGAAGCTCAGGCCTGACTCCAGCCTGGGGCACCAAGACCCTCTCAGCCACATGGCTCAGAAGAAAAGGGAGAAAAAAAGAAATTAAAATTAAAAGAATAATGAAAAGGAAAAAAGTATTAAAATAAAAATATAATAATAAATAAAGAAGATGCAACCAAACCAATAAACAAATCAACCAATGATAACAAGTGCTAAACATTAAACTAAGATAAACATAAAAATCAGAAACAAATCAGTCACAGATAGCAAACCCCAAGTCTACAGTTGCTCCCAAAGTCCACTGCCACAATTTTGGGATGATATGTTGTCCCTTCAGTTATTCCACAGATGCAGGGTACATCAAATTGATTGTAGGGATTTAGTCTGCTGCTTCTGAGGTTGCAGGGAGACATTTCTCTTTCTTTTTGATGTATGTGGGGAGGAAGGTGATCTCCATGTCTTAGTCTTCCTCCATCTTGAAGGTCCCTCCCCAAATGTCAGTTCTATTAAATGTTTAAGAGAAATTTCATTCCTATTTTATATAAATGTCTCTAGGAAGTAGAAAGAGAGAAACCTGCTCAGTTCAGTTTTAAAAATTGATTTATATTTCACTGCTCTACTCATTCTATGAGGCAACCAAAATTGTGGTTCTAAGGCCAGATAAAGATAATTCAAGAAATAAAATATGGACATAGATGCAAACATTCTACCTAGAATATTAGCTAACTAAATCCAACATAGTCTTAAAAGATACATTTCATGATCAAATAGGATTTAACCCAGACATACAGCCTCTCATGGTCCTCAACATCAGAAAATATCTCAATGTAATTTGTTACATTGATAAACGAAATGTGAAAACTCATATGTTTATCCAGTCACTGTAGAACTGTAAAAATATTTTACAAAGTAAAAAAATAACATAAGCTATATAATACTGTATAACAAATATTACAATAATTGTATTAGTTTTCTATTGCCCTGCAACAAATTACTACAAACTTAACAGCTTAAAACAACACATATTTATTATCTCACAGTTTCTGTGGTTCAGGAGTGTGGACATGACTTAAATATGCCCTCTGCTTAGGTTCTCACAAGGCTACAGTCAAGGTGTCTTCTGGGCTGCATTCTCATCTTGAAGTGAGAATGGAGAAGAATCCACTTCCAAGCTCACTCAGTTTATGGGGAGAATTCATTTCCTTGTGACTTTAAGACTGAGGACCCAAGCTTCATTCTGGATGCTGGCTGGAGGTCTCCAAGAGTTCCTAGAGGATCCCTACAGCCCTTTGCAATGAAGGCTTGGGATCCTCAATATGACCACTTTATCAAGCCAATAAGGAAAGTCTCTAATGCTAGCAAGACAGGAAATTATTAAAGAATAAAGTAATCAGAGGCATGACATCTTATCACCTTTGACATATTCTAATGATTAAAATCAAGTCACAGTTTCAGGCCACACTCAATTGGAGAGGATTACACAAATGTGTGAACACCAGGAGGTAAGGACCATGAGGTGCTGAACTAGAGTCTGTCTATCACATTAATGGATAAAATTTAAATGCACTTACTTTAAGATCAGAAATTAGAGAAAGTTTCCCTCTATCACTGCTGTCATTTACTATATGATTGGACATCCTGGCCAAAGCAGAAAGAAAAATATATAACACAAGGTAGAAAGATTGCAAGGGAGAAAATAAAGTTGCCATTATACAGATGGCCCTAGGGGGAAAAAAAAAACCAAGAGAATAACAGACAACTAATAAGAAAATTTAATGAGACTGCCAGATACAAGATCATACCCTTAGAACTCTCCCCCACAAACAAACAAAAAAATTCAATGTAATTCTTTTATATAATTCACAGTAGCAATAAAAACTAAAAAGTAGCTAGAATGTTAACCAGGAATACACAAACCTCTGTGAATAAGATGGTAAAGCTCTAGTAAAGGACATAAATCATGATCTGAACAGATGAAGACCTCCCATGCTCTTATATGAAATGACCTAAAATTATAAAAATGTTGTATTAGTTGTCTATTGTAATAAATTGTCCCAAACTTAGTGCCTAAATATTACACATTTATTTACTCACAGTTCTGTAACTCAAAATACCAAAATGGTTCTTTCCGGAATAAAATCAAGGTGACAGGCAGGGTCATGTTCTATTCTGAAGGTCCTATGGAAGAATCTAGTTCCTTGCACTTTTCAAGCTCTAGAGGCCATCGACTTTCCTGGACTCATGGCTTTCCTCCATTTTCGAAGCCTGCAACATCAGGCCTGGTTCTTCTCACATTGCATCACTCTACCAAGATGGGTTAAATAACAAAATGTAAAAGGTAAAAACATAATGGTAAGAGAAAAAATATGAAAGATTACCTCTGATTCTTAGGAACAGAAAATGCTATCTTTAAACTTCAAAAACACAAACAGTAAACTTTATTTTTTTAAAGATTTTTTTGATGTGAACCATTTTTAAAGTCTTTATTGAATTTGTTGGAATATTTCTTTTGTTTTATGTTTTCATTTTTTAGCCCTGAGGCATGTGAGGTCTTAAATCCCTGACCAAGGATTGAAAGCACACCCCCTGCATTGGAAGGTGAAGTCCTAACCACTGGACCAACAGGGAAGTCCCACAAACAGTAAACTTTAAATAAAATGATAGGAATTAGAGTTAATGCAAAATTAAGGTATTCTATTCAATAATGGACACCAAGGACAAATATAATAAACATATGGAACACATGGAGAAGCTATTTGCAATTTCTAAAATCAGCTAGTGAGTAATACCAAAATATACTTTTAAACAGCAAACAAACAGGAAGAGGAGACAGGAGGGCAGAGTAGAAGGACTTGAGCTCACCTCCTCTAATAAGAACACAAAAATCACAACTAATTGCTGAACGATCATCGACAAAAACGACTGGAACTTACCAAAAAAATATGCTACATCCAAAGACAAAGAAGAAGCCACAATGAGACAGGAGAAAGGGGGCTTTTGTGATATAATTAAGTCCCATACCCGTCGGGTGGGTGACCAGAAACTGGAAAATAATTATATCACAAAGGTTCTCCCACAGGACTGAGAGTTCTGCCCCCACATCAGGCTCCCCATCCCAGAGGTGTGGCATCAGGAGTAGGAGTCCACAGAGCATTTGGATTTGAAGGGCAGCAGGGATTTTGTGCAGGAGCTCCACAGGACTGGGAGAAACAGAGACTCCACTCTTACGGGGTGCACACAAGGTGTCACATACATGGGGACTCAGGGCAAAACAGTGACTCCATAAGAGCCTGGGCCAGACCTATTGTAGATTAACTATAAATAGAGTATAACCTTTAAAAATTGTGAATCACTATATTGTACACTTGTAACTTACATAATATTGTACATCAACTCTACTTCGATTAAAAAAAAAGGGCCACAAATTGGGTGCAAGCAATGCTCATTGCTATTGGATAGACCATTGTTTCTGATAGTTTGCCATTATTGCATTTCTCTTTGTCTTCTGGGCGTATCTCCACAGGGATTTACAATCAAAGGACTTTGTGATGAAGTCACTTGGAATGGTTTCATTCTGTGAGTTTTGCCACCAAATCCGATGCACATTTAGGTTTATATGTTTATTTTATTTTAAACTTTTAGGTTTTATTTAAAATGGTCTTTGAAATTTAATTTTGTATTATGACTATACAAAATTTGTATACCGTCCAGATTCAAATCCATAAAAAACTACACTGAATCCCTGTCCCCTCGATCCTATTTGCCCCCTCCATCTATCGGCAATCTTTTTTTAGATGTTATGAATTGTTATCCTATTATTAATTTTAAGCATATAAGCATATATACATGCTTATCTATATATTATATATTAATACATACTATATATTATTATACATATCTATGTATAATTTATAAGATATTATATGTTATATATTTTATAACAACATACAATATATAATTTTAATACAATGATGTATTCTTTGCTATATATAACATATTATGTAACTATATTTATATTACTATTCCCTTTTCTGAGATAAATGTAGCATATTAGATGCACTATTTTGTACCTTTTCATTTCTACTGAACGATATTTTTGTGCAATCAGTTTGTGGTAGTATATAAGGATGTCCCTCATATTTTTGTTTTGTTTTCTTTTACATCTGATCATACCATATTTCGTGGATGTGATTTTAAATCTTCCTCAATATATTAGTTGAAAAAGAATATCTCAGTGTGACTTTGCATTCACTTTTTTTGTATGAACAAAGTTGAGCTAAATGCATTCATTTTCTTGTGAACTGTCTGATCATATCTCCAGCCTATTTTTCTACAGGATTGTTTGTATTTTTTCCTCATTTTAGAATTTCTATTTTCATTTAAATATGTTAACTCTTACTCTATGGAAAAAGTTGTAAATATTTCTCCAGCCTGTCACCTGACTTTTACTTTTGTTTATGGAAGACAAAAATATCTTAAATTATATTTTTATGTAATCAAATTTATATGGTATTCTTCATATTGATTCTGAATTATTAGTAATTTTAGGAAAGATTTAAACATTCCCATCATATAGAGGAATTCATATAGGCTTTCTACTAATAACCCTATGTTTCAAACCTTTACATTTAAATAGCGGATCCACTTGGAATTTATCATGTAATGAATCAAATTGTATCTTTTCCCATAAAACTCTCTAGTTATCCAAATTCCATTTATTAAGGACTACATTTCCCCAGTGATTTAAGAGCTAGCTTATGTGTATACTAAATTTGCATGTGTAATTGAGTATCTCTCGTTTCTTTTCCTATTTTGTTCCATCGGTCTGTTTGTCTAGTCATGCACCAATACCTCATTTTAAATACCTCTAACTATCTAGTAGTGTTAGCTACTTTCATTTCCTGGTACATCCCTCTTCTTTTTCAGTATTTTTCTGGTTATTCTTGCTTGTATGTTCCTACAGATGTCGGCTGTTCAGTTTTCCTACACAACAATATGTGTGTTGGGATAATGAGATTTGAATAAATGCAAATAAGTCCACTTTTATGTCATTCAGATGTGATTTTTGTAGGTTACATTTATAATCAGCTCCTCTTTTGTTCATAATTACACTCTTGATTTTAGAAGTCCGTTTATATGGGAGCCCACATATTCAAAGTGTTAAGAACACATGAACAGTATTTTGTTGCTGAAAATTGTCTCAGTATGAGATAATCCCCTTATTTCCTTTAGTACCTTACAGTGTACAAAGCATTTTCCCCATGAAGTATGTCAAAAATGACAAAAAGGCATTTGATAAAATTCTATAATGATTCACTATTTAAAAGGAAAAAAATAGCAGACTAGTGATAGAAGGTCACTTCCTTAATTGAATAAAAGGTATCCACCTAAAGCCCACAGTATGCATCATATTTAGTGGTTAAACATTATAAAATTACAGTTCAATATCACTGATTAACATGGACGCAAAACTCCTCAACAAAATACGAGCAAACCTAATCCAAAAACACATTAAAAGGATCATACTCCATGATCAAGTGGGATTTATTCCAGGGATGCAAGGATTCTTCAATATCTGCAAATCAACCAGTGTGATACACCACATCAACAAACTAAAGAATAAAAACTGCATCTCAGTAGATGCAGGAAGAGCTTTTGACAAAATTCAACTCCCATTTATGACAAAAACTCTCCAAAAAGTGGGCATACAGGGAACCTATCACAACATAATAAAGGCCATATATGACAAACCCACAGCCAACATCATTCTCAATGGTGAAAAACTGAAAGCATTTCCTCTAAGATCAGGAACAAGACAAGGATGTCCACTCTCACCACTATTATTTAACACAGTTTTGGAAGTCCTGGCCACAGTAATCACAGAATAAAAAAGAATAAAAGTAATCCAAGTTGGAAGAAAACGAGTAAAACTCTCACTGTTTGCAGATGACATGATACTATACATAGAAAACCCTAAAGTTGCTACTAGAAAACTGCTAGAGCTCATTAATGAATTTGGTAAAGTTGCAGGATACAAAATGAATACACAGAAAACTCTTGCATTCCTATACACTAACAACGAAAGATCAGAAAGACAAATCAAGGAAACAATCCCATTTACTACTGTATCAAAAAGAATAAAATACCTAGGAATAGACCTACCTAAGGAGGCAAAAGACCTATACTTAGAAAATTATATGATACTGATGAAAGTAATGGAAGATGACACAAACAGATGGAGATATATACCATGTTCTTGGATTGGATGAATCAATACTGTGAACATGACTATACTACTCAAAGCAATCTACAGATTCAATGCAATCCCTATCAAACTACCAATGGCATTTTTCACAGAATTAGAACAAAAAAATTGTACAATTTATATGGAAACACAAAAGACACCAGTTAGCCAAAGCAATCTTGTGAAAGAAAAACTGAGCTAGAGGAATCAGGCTCCCTTGACTTCAGACTAAAAAGCTACAGTAATCAAAAAGGTATGGTAGTGTCACAAAAACAGAAATATAGGTCTATGGAACAGGATAGAAAGTTCAGTGATAAAGTCACACACATATGGTCACCTAATCTATGACAAAGAAGCAGAATATACAATGGAGAAAAGACAGTCTCTTCAATAAGTGGTGCTGGGAAAACTGGACCACTCCATGTAAACGAATGAAATTAGAACACTCCCTAACATCATATACAAATAAACTCAAAATATATATTGAATTTTTATCCTGCAACTTTACTGAATTCATTTATTAATCTAATAGACTTTCTGTTTGGTGAAGTCTTTAGGTTTTCTATATAGAATATGTCATCTGCAAACAGTGACAGTTTTACATCTTCCTTTTCAGTTTGGATTTGTTTTATCTATTATTCTTGTTTGATTGCTGTGGCTAGGACTTCCAATACTATGGTGGATAAAAGTTTCAAGAGTGGGCATCCTTATCTTTCTCCTGTCTTAGAGGAAAAGCTTTCAACTCTTCACCATTGAGAGTGTGATCTTAGCTGTGGATTTGTCCTATATGACTTTTATGATGTTGAGCTACAGTCCCTCTGTACCAACCTTCTAGAGATTTTATCATAAATTGGTGTTGAATTTTAACAAAAATTTTATCAGCATTTATTGAGATGATTATGATTTTTATCCTTCACTTCATTAATGTGATGTGTAACATTGATTTGCAGCTGTTATACCATCCTTGCATCCCAGGGGTAAATTACACCTGATCATAGTATATTATTATTTTAATGTGTTGTTGAATTCAGTTTTCTAATATTTTCTTGAGGACTTTTGCATCTATGTTTATCAAAGATGTTTTTTTGTAGTGTCCTCGTCTGTTTTTGTTATCAGGGTTAAGCTGGTCTCCTAGAATGAGTTTGGAAGCTTTATTTTCTCTTCAATATTTTAGGATAGTTTCAGAAGAATGGGTATTAATTCTTTAAATGTTTGGTAGAATTCACCTGTGAAGCCTTCTGGTCCTGGACATTTGTTTGTTGGAATTGTTTATTATTATTATTACTGATTCAATTTCCTTACTAGTGAATGGTCAGATCAGATTTTCTATTTCTTCCTGATTCAGTCTTGGGAGAGTGTATATTTCTAAGAATTTATCCATTTCTTCTATGTTGTCCAGTTAGTTGGAATATAATTGTACATATATGAAATCATTGCTTATGATCATTTGTATTTCTGTGGTGTTGGTTTTAACCTTCATTTCTGACTTTATTTATTGGAACTATTTCTCTTTTTTTTCCTTGATGAGTCTGGCTAAAGATTTATCAATTTGGATTATCTTTCAAAGAACCACTCCTAGTTTATTGTATTTTTCTTTTTATAGGGGGGTCTCTATTTCATTTATTTCCACTCTTGTCTTTTTTTATATCCTTTCTTCTACTAACTTTGTGCTTTGTTTGCTCTTCTTTTTTAGTTCATTTTAGAGTAATGCCAAATAGTTTATTTGAGACTTATTTCCTGAGGTACGCCTAAGTTGCTGTCAACTTCGCCCTCAGAACTGCTTTTACTGCATTCCATAAATTTTGGATATTGTGGTTTCATTTTCATGTGTCTCAAGGTATTTTTAAATTTTCTCTTTAATTTCTTCAGTGACATATTTGTTACTTAGAAACAGATTGTTTATCCCTATGAGTTTATGTATTTTCCAGTTTTTGTCTTGTAATTGATTTGTAGTTTCATATGGTTTTGGTGTATTACTGTCATTTTCTCCCTTTATGTCTGTTAATATTTGCATTATGTATTCAGGTATGCCTACATTGGGTTCATAGATATTTACATTTTTTATATCCTCTTTTGGGATTTATACTTTATCACTGTGTAATACCCTTCTTTGTCTCTTGGTAGAGTCTGTTTTAAAATCAGACTTGATATTAAAGGACTTGGTAGAGTCCTTTTTATGATATTTGTATTTCTACCCAGCTTTCTTTTCTTTTGTTTTTCTTTTTTTTGCTGTACCTGGGCCTCTCGCTGCTGTGGCCTCTCCCATTGCAGAGCACAGGCTCCCGACATGCAGGCTCAGAGGCCATGGCTCACGGGTCCAGCCTCTCCATGGCATGTGGGATCCTCCCGGACCGGGGCATGAACCCATGTCCCCTGCATTGGCAGGCGGACTCTCAACCACTGCACCACCAGGGAAACCCCCAGCTTTCATTTGTTTCCATTTGCATGTAATATAACTTCCATTTCTTCCCTTTCAGTCTGCTTGTGTCTTTAGATCTAAAGTGAGCCTCTTATAGGCAACATATCACTGGTTCTTGTTTTTTATCCACTCAGCCACCCTATGTCTTTTTACTGGTATAGTTATTCCACATACACTTAAAGTAATTATTGATAGGTTTGTGTTTGTTGCCATTTTGTTAATTGTTTTCTGGTTGTTTTGTGAAGTTCTTCTTTTTCTATCTTCCCTTGTTCTTGTCACTTGTGATTTAATGACTTTCTTTAGTGTTATGTTTATATTCTTTTCTCTTTGTTTTCTGTGTATCTGTTATGGGTATTTGGTTTGTGGTTATTATGTAGTTCATATATGACAAACTACATATACAACAGTCCATTTGAAGCTGATGGTCACTTAAGTTCTAGCATATTCTAAAAGCATTATATCTTATTGCCCTCACAATCATTTTATGTTTTTGATGTCATATTTTATATGTTGTATTTTGTATATTATGTGACTAATTATTTTAGATATTGATGATTTTACTACTCTTGTCTTTTAACCTTCATACTTGCTTTATAAGTGGTTGATCCACTATCTTTACTATATATTTCCATTTACCAGTGATATTTTTTCTTTTACGATTGTTTCCAGTTATAGCGTTTTTTCCATTTAAAATAGTCCTTTATATAATTTCTTGTATGGCCGGTTGAGTAGTGATGAACCCCTTTAGCTTTTGATTTTCTGCAAACTCTTTATATCTCTCCTTCAATTCTGAATGATAACCTTGCCAGGTAGAGCATTCTTGGTTGTAAGATTTTTTTCTTTTAGCACTTTGAATATATGGCACCAGTCCTTTCTGTCCTATAAAGTTTCTCTGAAAAATCAGCTTGTAGTCTTATGTGGGTCCCCTTGTATGTAACTAGCTGTTTTTCCCTAGCTGCCTTTAAGACTCTCTTTATCTTTAATGTTTGATATTTTAATTATAACTTGTCTTTGTATGGGTCTCTTTGGACATATCTTGTTTGGGACTCCTTCTGCTTCCTGGACTTGTATATCTGTTTTTTCACCAAGTTAGGAAGTCTTTGGCCATTATTTCTTCAAATATGTTTTCTGTCTTTTTCTCTCTCTCCTCTATTTCTGGGAACCCTGTAATGTAAATGTTAGTGTACTTGATGTTGTCCCAGTGGTCCCTCAAACTATCCTTATAATTTTTTTCTTTTTGCTGTTTTGATTGAATGATTTCCACTCTGCTGTTTTCCAGATCACCGATTCATTCTCCTGCATACTCTAATCTGTTGTTGAAATTGATATTTTCAATTTCAGTTAATTTTGATTGGTTCTTTTTTGTGTTTTCTATTTCTTTGTTGAAGTTGCCAGTGTTTTCTTCCATTTTCTCCCAAGCATAATGAGCATCTTTATTACCATATTTTGAACTCTTTATCTGGCAAATTGCTTATCTCTGTTTCACTTAGTTCTTTCTCTGAGGTTTTGTCTTATTATTTTGTTTTGAATATATTCCTGTATCTTCTCATTTTGCTTAATTTTCTCTGTTTGTTTATATATATTAGATATATCAATTATGTCTCCTGGTCTTGAAAGAATATATATCCTTAGCTGTAGAAAATCTGTTCTGTTAATCTTCAGATTGTTCTCAAAGATGGTTGTTCAATATATAGTTAAGTAGATTTGATTTCTACTTTAAGAGGCTGCTTTTTGTTCTTTTAAATTTAAATTTATTTTAAGAATACTTAAATATTTAAAACACTCAACATTTTATAAGTTTATAACATGGGTCCCAGTGGTGTGGTTTTCTCAGTTTCCAGAGTCAAGGGCTCCAGAGGTACCCCCTATGGGGTATTTCTGCACCTTCCTTCTGTGGTTGAGCCATGATTCCTACAGGCCCCGTGGTTGGTGGGCCTGGCCTCCAGACTGGCATGCCACAAGGTCCAGCCAGAACTGTTGTGGGTGCACTGGTGGATGAGGCTACTCTCATGGAGAAGGAGCCACTTTGGAGGGGCATTGGCACTGGCAGAATTTGCCCAACAGGTGGTTCATGGTGGAAGACACTTTGGAGGGCTTCTTGTGATGGCCAGAGCTGCCTGCTGTGTGGGCAGGGTAGGAACTGCTTTGGTGGAATGCAGGTACTGGCTAAGGCCACTCACCATGTGGGGCTAGGCAGGAGCCACTTTGGAGTGATCAACCAGGGCAGGTGATTTGGCCTGGGTGGGTCCTCATGGAATAGCTGGGTGGGGTACAGTGATAGCAAGTTTGATAGAGAGTGACAGAAATGGCACCAGTCAGCAACAGACCAACTAAGTGGAAGGAGAGTGAAGAAAATGGCATCCACCAGTACTTCTTTCCCCAGAGAAAGTTCTACCGGATTCTTGCCCTTCCAGAACATGCTGTAAAATTAGTCAATTAATCTCCTTCTCATATGACCCAGGAACTTTTCAAGCTGCTGCCTCTGTGCTGGGACTTAGAGCTAGTGAGTTCACATTTGAGCCCTTCAAGAGTGGAGTCTTAGTTTCCCACAACCCTCTGGCTCTCCAGGATGTGAGCCCCACTATTTTTCAAAGCCAGACATTATGGGGCTACTCTTCCCCCTGTAAGTCTGTCAGTTTGGGAAGCCAAACATGGTGCACAAACCCCTCATTCCCCCATTCTGCTTCCAGTACTAATCTGCTTTACCTATAAGTTGGTGATTGCTATAGGTTGGAGAAAAATATATAGAATAACTTGGGGATTGCAACTGTGGCTCCAGTATTGTTAATTTATGCCAGTAAATTAGAGAATAGCTTTGTCAACTTGTGTTTTTTGGGTATGACACCAAAGGCACAAGCACACAAAAAATGACAATTTGGACTTCATCAAAAGTAAATGTGTGATATCCCTCCCACTTGTGGCTCACTGCCCTGGGGGTGTGAGTTCCAGATAGACTGCATCTCTGCCACTTCTACCCATCTCTATGTGGCCTTTCCTTTATATCCTTAGTTGTAGAAAATCTGTTCTGTTAATCTTCAGATTGTTCTCAAAGATAGTTGTTCCATATATAGTTAAGTAGATTTGATTTCTACTTTAGGAGGTTGCTTTTTTCAATTTAAATTTATTTTCAGAATACTTAAATATATAAAACACTCAAATTTTAAAAGTTTCAAAATTACAGCTATATAAAAAGGTATATTCAGAGAAGTCTTGCTTCCATGCCTATCTCCCTATCCTATATTCCTCTGCATCTTATTAATAAACCATTTTTATTACTTTGTGATTTATCATCCCAATGTTTACTGATGCAAAGTAAGTAAATATATGAATATATTATTATTCTCCATTCTTCCTTATACAAAACTAGAATATTGTATGTAACTACCTTGCCTTTTTTATTTAACAATATATCTGAGAAACCATTATCAATACACAGAGATCTTTCTCAGAGAAAGGTTAGATAGATTTTTTCTTGTTTTCTAATAAAATAGAACTAATTAGATCAAAGTTAAAAGCTAAGATCAACAAAAAGCATTATCCTCCTGCCAAATACCCTTAAGCTAGAATGTTTTGTATATATAAATGGAGGTGGGAAATGTCCACAAATCAGAAGGTTTCGTATTCCACATATAAAGTTAACAAGTGGATTTTGGATATTTACCTAGTTGACAAAACACTGTGAAATTTCCTCCCTTTGGGGTGTAACTCATTCCTAATATTTGAACTCCTAGGACAAATTATAAAACACATACTTTTTTCTCTCATCTATCAATTTCAGTTCAAGTACCTCTAAAGCACAGGCTTAAAGAAAAAAGGTAATTCCACTAGAAAAATAATCTAAAATATTTTTCTTAAATTATAAGGAATATTTTATTTAAAAACATAATAAACTTTTTCTCTAGCTAAGATAATATAGTCCAAAAGCAGGCACATGAATAAAATTAGTCCTATACAAATTCTACTTCTACTTTAAATAAATTAAATGCAATATGAAAAGTCAAAAAACATTCTCTCAGTTTTTCAAAAGAAAAACTAAAAGAAATGATTTAAAAAATACTGCTAACAAATATCCTCATTCAGTCTGTTTTTTAAAGTAATAAAAGTATTTTTAATCAATCACGCCACTCATGTAGCAGTTCTACAGTACATTTTTTTTCCAAGTACAATAAAAGCATCCTGACAAAGAGTTTCTGAAATGCTAATACATATAATATTATGGTAAAGAGTTCAGAAGTATTCCTTTTTATTCAATCCTTAATTTAAGCTGAAGTATTAAAAGTTAACAATAGGGGCTTCCCTGGTGGCACAGTGGCTGAGAATCTGCCTGCCAATGCAAGGGGCACGGGTTCGAGCCCTGGTCTGGGAAGATCCCACATGCCATGGAGCAACTAGGCCTGTGAGCCACAACTAC
Organism: Stenella coeruleoalba; assembly: GCF_951394435.1. Classification (NCBI taxonomy): domain Eukaryota; kingdom Metazoa; phylum Chordata; class Mammalia; order Artiodactyla; family Delphinidae; genus Stenella; species Stenella coeruleoalba. The sequence goes on along the minus strand of NC_137152.1, from coordinate 48,642,901 downwards.
TGAGCCTGCGCATCTGGAGCCTGTGCTCCGCAACAAGAGAGGCCGCGATAGTGAGAGGCCCACGCACTGTGATGAAGAGTGGCCCCCACTTGCCGCAACTAGAGAAAGCCCTCACACAGAAACGAAGACCCCAAACGAAGACCCTAGTCAAAATAAATAAATTAATTAATTAATTTTTTAAAAAGTTAACAATCCACGGATTTAGGAGTACATTGCCTCACAAGTAGTGGAGCACATTTATCAAGGTACTTGGGCAACAGCAAATTTTATAGAGCTTTAGAAAACTCAGTGTGGAAACAGAGAAAGATTGGCTATGGTTGTACATCTAGCTTTATTTAGAAAGATTGAAGAACAGGGAAATAAGTATAGAGCCCAAAATTGGCCTGGAATTTGTGAATTGGCTGACAATATATTGTGTTTCTAGACAGGCAGAGCACTTACAGGAACACAAAAGTTTGGGCTATTGATGTGACATCACGGTCAGAAGTGTCTCTCCATTGGGCATAGAAATTTATTTCAATAGTCCCTCCTTTTGGTCATTCTCTTGACCATTCAACAGCTTTGATTAAATAAAATCAGCCTTATCGAAGATAAGATGACATTATGCATGTGGGTTTATCTCTGGGCAGTCTATCCTGTTCCATTGATATATATTTCTGCTTTTGTGCCAGTACCATAACTGTCTTGATTACTGTAGCTTTGTAGTATAGTCTGAAGTCAGGGAACCTAATTCCTGCAGCTCTGTTTTTCTTTCTCAAGACTATTTTGGCTATTCAGGGTCTTTTGAGTTTCCATAAAAATTGTGAAATTTTTTGTTCTAGTTCTGTGAAAAACTGCTCTTGGTAGTTTGATAGGGATTGCATTGAATCTGTAGATTGCTTTGGGTAGTATAGTCATTTTCACAATGTTGATTCCTCCAATCCAAGAACACGGTATATCTCTCCATCTGTTTGTATCATCTTTAATTCTTTCATCAGTGTGTTATCGCTTTCTGCATGCAGGGCTTTTGTCTCCTTAGGTAGGTTTATTCCTAGGTGTTTTATTCTTTTTGTTGCAATGGATTGTTACAAATAGGATTGTTTCCTTAATTTCTCTTTCAGAGTTTTCATCATTAGTGTATAGTAACGCAAGAGATTTCTGTGCATTAATTTTGTATCCTGCTACTTTACCAAATTCATTGATTAGCTCTAGTAGTTTTCTGGTAGCAACTTTAGGATTCTCTACATATAGTATCATGCCATCTGCAAACAGTGACAGTTATACTTCTTCTTTTCCAATTTGGATTCATTTTATTTCTTCTTCTTCTCTCATTGCCATAGCTAAAACTTCCAAAACTATGTTGAATAATAGTGGAGAGAGTGGGCAAGCTTGTCCTGTTCCTGATCTTAGAGGAAATGGTTTCAATTTTTCACCATTGAGAACGATGTTGGCTGTGGGTTTGTCATATATGGCCTTTATTACGTTGATGTAGATTCCCTCTATGCCTACTTTCTGGAGAGTTTTTATCATAAATGGGTGATGAATTTTGTCAAAAGCTTTTTCTGCATCTATTGAGACTATCATATGGTTTTTATCTTTCAATTTGTTGATATGGTGTATCACATTGATTGATTTGCGTATATTGAAGAATCCTTGCATTCCTGGGATAAACCCCACTTGATCATGGTGTATGATCCATTTACTGTGCTATTGGATTCTGCTTGCTAATATTCTGTTGAGGATTTTTGCACCTATGTTCGTCAGTGATATTGACCTGTAGCTTTCTTTTTGTGTGACATCTTTGTCTGATTTTGGTATCAGGGTGATGGTCGCCTCGTAGAATGAGTTTGGGAGTGTTCCTCCCTCTGCTATATTTTGGAAGAGTTTGAGAAGGACAGGTGTTAGCTCTTCCCTAAATGTTTGATAGAATTCACCTGTGAAGCCATCTGGTCCTGGGCTTTTGTTTGTTTGAAAATTTTTAATCAGAGTTTCCATTTAAGTGATTGTGTTTGGTCTGTTTATATTTTCTATTTCTTCCTGGTTCAGTATTGGGAGATTGTACCTTTCTAAGAATTTGTCCATTTCTTCTAGGTTGTCCTTTTTATTGCCATATAGTTTCTTGTAGTAGTCTCCTATGATAATTTTATGTCTTTATTGTCAGTTGTAACTTCTTTTTCATTTATAATTTTATAGATCTGAGCCCTTGCCCTTTTATTCTTGATGAGTCTGTAAAGTTTTATTGATTTTTTAATCTTTCCAAAGAACCAACTTTTAATTTCATTGAACTTTTCTATTGTTTTCTTGTTTCTTTTCATCTCTATTTCTTGAATTTCTGGTTTCATCTTTAGGATTTCTTTCTTTTTACTAACGTTGAGTTTTGTTTTTTCTTCTTTCTCTAGTTGCCTTAGGTGTAAAACTTCATTGTGTGATTGAGATTTTTCTTGTTTCCTGAGGTAAGAATATATGGCTATAAACTTCCTCTTGGAATTGCTGTTGCTGCATCCCATAGGTTTTGGATTGTCATGCTTTTGTTGTCTCTTAGTATTTTTTATTTCCTCTTTGATTTCTTTGGTGATCCATTGGTTGTTTAGTAACATATGATTTAGTCCCCACATGTTTATGTTTTTTACAGTTGTTTTCCTTTAATTTATTTCTAATCTCATGGCATGTGGTTGGAAAAGATGCTTCATATGAATTCAATTTTCTTAAATTTACTGAGGCTTGATTTGTGGCCCAATATATAATCTATGCTGCAGAATGTTCCATGTGCACTTGATAAGAAAGTATATTTTGCTGCTGTTGGATGAGGTGTTCTATAAATATCAGTTAATTCCATCTGGTCTAATATGCCATTTAAGGCCTTTGTTTTATTTTCCTTTTCTTTTTCTTTCTTTTCTTTTTTTTCTTTTTTTTTTTTTTTGCGGTATGCGGGCCTCGCACTGTTGTGGCCTCTCCCGTTGCAGAGCATAGGTTCTGGATGCGTAGGTTCAGCAGCCATGGCTCACGGGCCCAGCCACTCCGCGGCATGTGGGATCTTCCCAGACCAGGGCATGAACCCGTGTCCCCTACATCGGCAGGCGGACTCTCAACCACTGTGCCACCAGGGAAGCCCAGGCCTTTGTTTTCTTATTGATTTTCTATCTGGATGATCTCTCCATTTGTGTAAGTATTGTGTAAATCCCCTACTACTGTGTTACTGTCGATTTCCCCTTCTGTGGTTGGTAGCATTTACTTTATATATTGAGGTTCTCCTATGTTGCGTGCATATATATTTACAATTGTTATATCTTCTCCTTGGATTATCCCTTGATCATTATGTAGTGTTCTTCCTTGTCTCTTGTAACAGTCTTTATTTAAAGTCTACTTTGTCTGATATGAGTATTGCTACTCCAGCTTTCTTTTTTTTTTAACATCTTTATTGGAGTATAATTGCTTTACAATGGTGTGTTAGTTTCTGCTTTATAACAAAGTGAATCAGTTATACATATACATATTTTCCCATATCTCTTCCCACTTGCGTCTCTCTCCCTCCCACCCTCTCTCTTCCACCCCTCTATGTGGTCACAAACCACCGAGCTGATCTCCCTGTGCTATGCGGCTACTTCCCACTAGCTATCTATTTTACATTTGGTAGTGTATATATATCCATGCCACTGTCTCACTTTGTCACAGCTTACCCTTCCCCCTCCCCATATCCTCAAGTCCATTCTCTAGTAGGTCTCTGTCTTTATTCCCATTTTACTCCTAGGTTCTTCATGACCTTTTTTGTTTTCTTAGATTCCATATATATGTGTTAACATACGGTGTTTGTTTTTCTCTTTCTGACTTACTTCACTCTGTGTGACAGACTCTAGGTTCTTCCACCTCACTACAAATATCTCAATTTTGTTTCTTTTTACAGCTGAGTAATATTCCATTGTATATATGTGCCACATCTTCTTTATCCATTCATCCGATGATGGACACTTATGCAGCTTTCTTTTTGTTTCCATTCGCATGGAATACCTTTTTCCATCCCCTCAGTTTCAGTCTGCAGATCCAAAGTGGGTCTCTTGTGTATAGCATATATATGGGTCTTGCTTTTGTAGCCATTCAACCAGTCTATGTCTTTGGTTGGAGCATTTAATCCATTTACATTTAAGATAATTATCGATATGTACATTCCTATTGACATTTTGTTAATTGTTCTGGGTTTGTTTTTGTAGGTGTTTTTACTTGCCTCCCTCTTTTGTTCTTTTGTCTTGTGATTTGATGACTACCTTTGGTGTTGTGTTTAGGTTGCCTTTCTTTTTTGTGTGTATCTATTGTAGTTTTTTGGTTTGCTGTTCCCTTGAGGTTTTGATGTAGCAGTCTATATATGTACAAGGTGTTTTTATTTGCTGGTCTCTTTCACATCTAGAGAAGTTCCTTTAGCGTTTGCTGTAAAGCTGGTTTGGTGGTGCTGAATTCTTGTAGATTTTTCTTGTCTGTAAAGCTTTTGATTTCTCCATCGAATCTGAATGAGATTCTTGCTGGTTTGAGTATTCTTTGTTGTAGGGTTTTATCCCCTCCTTTCATCACTTTAAATGTATCATGCCACTTCCTTCTGGCCTGCAGATTTTCTGCTGAAAAAATCATCTGATAACCTTATGGGGATTCCCTTGTATGTTATTTGTTGTTTTCCCTTGTTGATACTTAATATTTTTAAATTGTCTTTAATTTTCGTCACTTTGATTAGTATGTGCCTTGCTATGTTCCTCCTTAGGTGCATTCTGTATGGGACTCTCTGCACTTCCTGGACTTGAGTGAGTGTTTCCTTTCTCATGTTAGGGATGTTTTTGGCTATAATATCTTCAAATATTTTCTCAGGCCCTTTCTCTTTCTATTTTCCTTCAGAGACCCCTATAACGAGAATGTTGGTGCATTTAATCTTGTCCCAGATGTCTCTGAGACTGTCCTCATTTCTTTTCATTCTTTTTCCTTTATTCTGGTCTGTGACAGTGATTTCCACTACTCTGTCTTCTGCTTCACCTGTTCATTCTTCTGCTTTACTTATTTCTGCTATTAGTTCCTTGTAGTGCATTTTCATTTCAGTTATTGCATTGCTCATCTCTTTGTTTTTCCTTTAAATCTTCTAGCTCCTTGTTAAACATTTCATATATCTTCTCGATCTGTGCCTCCATTATTTTTCTGACATCTTCGGCCATCTTTACTATCATTACTCTGAATTCTTTTTCAGGTAGATTTCCTATCTCCTCTTCATTTATTTGTCTTGTGGGTTTTTACTGTGTTCCTTCTTTCACAACTTATTTCTCTGTCATCTCATTTTCTCTAAGTTTCTGTGTTTGTGGTCTCCTTTCCACAGGCTACAGGATCATAGTTCCTCTTGCATCTTTTGTCTGCCCCCTGTGCGTGAGGTTGGTCCAGGGGCTTGTGCAGGCTTCTTGGTGGGAGGAACTGGTGCCTGCCCTCTGTTGGGTGGATATGGGTTTTGTCCCTCTGATGGACAGTGCTGTGTCCAGTGGTGCGTTTTGAGGTAGCTGTGAGCTCAGTATGTATTTAGGCAACCAATATGCTGATGGGTGTGGCTGTGTTTCCGTCTTTCTGGTTGTTTGGGCTGACATGTTCCAGTTCTGTAGACTGTAGAGTGTTGGTTGTAGCTGGATCTTGGTGGTGAAATGGGGACCTCTTTGACAGCTCATGCTGATCAACATTCTCTTGGCCCTCTGCCACCAGTGTCCTTGCACCTACAGTGAGCTACAGCCTACCCCTGCCTCCCCAGGAGACCCTCCCAGATATCTAGTTAGGTCTAGTTCCAGTTCCTATGAAGGTATTGCTTTGTGGTGGGTCCCAGTGCACATGAGGTCTTGTGTGCACCCTCCAAGAGTGGAGTCTCTCTTTCTCCCAGGCCTTGGTGTTCCCGCACTCAGGCTGTGCTGGCCTTCAAATCCAAATGCTCTTGGGGTTCTTCCACCTGGTGCTTGAACCTCAAACTCTCTTGGAGGGCTATTTTTACGAAGGAACATCCCTGTGTAGTCTTAGCGTTTAGTAATTTTTGGTGTGAGGCCTATTTTTAGTATGAATATTTGGCACATCTTTTCTCAGTGTGTGCTCACCATTATACACTTGATAGGTGTTGTTATTGATGTTGTGGTGACATAAGCCTGCACTGGATATTGGGTGGGGCCTCCCCTTTGCTCTGTGGTTGTTACTGCCCATTCAGAGTCAGTGTCTGCTCCCTAGTTGTTGGAGTAGAGGCCCCCACATCTGTTTCTGAGCTATGTTTCTATTCTGTGGCACTAGACAGGTGGGATTTGAGAACTCCCACTGGGAGAGAAGCCACTGAGTTTTCCTCCTCTGGAGCTGTTCACCTGTGAGTATACTCTGTTGTGTCACTTTTTACCTGTTGTTTGGCTCACAAATTACACTGTTGTTGGAACTGCTCTCAGTCTAACCTTAACTGTGGATATGCTGGCAATTGACCTTGGTATCTCTCATATGTTGTTTTCTCCAGGCCACCTGCACCAATCCACCAAAGTCAGGTCCCAGGACTGTAGTAATCATGTACTTGGACTTACTATGGGAGCTATGGAGGAAGCTCAGATTCTGGCCTGGTCCAGTCCCCACATGTACATGCTCACAAAGCCCACAGCTGTTAAAGATAGACCAGTCTCAGCTGCAGGGGCATTCATCCATTCAGATGCTCTGCAGGCACTGAGTTTACAAAGCCAGCAGTGGGGGGTGTAAAACCACAGTTCCTGCAACCACAAGGAGAGATTTCAACTCTTCTTTCTTAGTTGCTCAGCCCCTAGGGCCGAGCTGTTGTTTCAGCCCCACCTCTGTGTGTGTCCCTCCCTCTGCTTCTGAGGCTTCCCCAGAGCACATGTGCCTGCCCAGGTGGGCAGGGACAGAGGTAGCAACAGGCAGGATAGGAAAGCCCACCAGGGCCAGAGGAGGCAGTGGTGGGTTTGGCACAAGAGCCCACCAGAGGCTGGCTGGGGCAAAGGATGCATTGGTGGGAGGGGTACATGAGCCTGTTGGGGCTGGCAGGGAGGGTGGAGACATTGGTGAGAGGGGTCTGTGAGCCCACCAGGGACTGGTGGGGGTAGAGGAAGCATTGGTGGGCAAGGTGGGTGAGGCTCCTCAGCCAGGCACCTCTCCTAGTGCCCTCGGAGGCAGAGGCCAGTGTATAGGGAAGGTGGATACAATGGCGGCCCTGCCCCTTGGCACCACTCAACAATGGCACCCTGCTTCTATGGTGGTCTGGGCTTCTTCCATGAATATTCCCTTTGTGGAGTTCCTTACTCCTTTTCCTTTAGGCTGTTTCTTCATGGCCAACAGCTGTTCCCTCCCTGGGTCCATTCTCCAAACCCAATGTTCCAGCAACCAGCCCCACTCCACTCCAGCAGACACACAACTCAGGCTGGGCCGTGCAGGGCTGTGGCACAGACCATCTGTGTAAATCTTATTCTGTCCTGCCTGCCACAGTCTGGTTGCTGTGCTCTCCTCCAAGCCCCCGAAGTTCCCTCTCTCTCCCAGCTGATGTCCCTGCCAGTGAGAGGACTTTCCTGAGTGCAAGAACCAATCCTCTCCTTCAGATCCCCCACCCCCACAAAATGGGTGCAGGTCCCATCTTATGTTCTCTTTTCTTTTTTTCTTTCTTTCATCCTACCTGGTTGTGAAGGGATTTTTCTTGTCCTTTTAGGTGTCTGAGGTTCTCTGCTAATGTTCACCAAGTGCTCTGTGAGGATTGTTCCATTTTTAGATGTATTCTTGATGTATTTGAAGGAGGAGGCGAACTGGAAGTCCTCATATTCTGCCATCTTGACTCCACTGCCTGCTCTTGCCACTTTTATTCAGCATAGTTTTGGAAGTCCTAGGCAGGCAATCAGAGAAGTAAAGGAAATAAAAGAAATACAAATTGGAAAAGAAGAAGTAAAACTGTCATTGTTTGCAGATGACATGACGCTATGCATAGAAATTAAACTCATAAAGATGCTAAGAGAAAACTGCTAGAGCTCATCAATGAATTTGGTAAAGTTTCAGGATACAAAATTACTGCATAGAAATCTCTTGCATTCCTATACACTAACAATGAAAGATCAGAAAGAGAAATTAAGGAAACAATCCATTTACCATCACATCAAAAATTATAAAATACCTAGGAATAAACGTACCTAAGGAGGCAAAAGACCTGTACTCAGAAAGGTAAAAGATACTGATGAAAGAAATAAAAGATGACACAAACATGGAAAGATATACCATATTCTTGGATTAGAAGAATCAATATTGTGAAAATAACTATACTACTCAATTTACAGCTTCAGTGGAATCCCTATCAACTTACCAATCACATTTTTCACAGAATTAGAACAAAAAATTTTTACAATTTGTATGGAAACACAAAAGACCTTGAATAGCCAAAGCAATCTTGAGAAAGAAAAATGGAGCTGGAGGAATCAGACCCTGACTTCAGACTATACTACAAAGCTACAGTTGTCAAAACAATATGGTACCAGCACAAAAACAGAAATATAGAATGGAACAGGCTAGAAAGCCCAGAGATAAACCCACACTCCTGTGGTCCATTCATCTATGAAAAAGGAGATAAAAATATACAATGGGGAAAAGACAGCCTCTTAAATAAATGGTTCTGGGAAAACTGGAAAGCCACATGTAAAAAAAAAATGAAATTAGAACACTCTATAACACCATACACAAAAATAAACTCAGAATGGATTATGGACCTAAATGTAAGACAGGATACTATAAAACTCAGAGGAAAACATAAGCAGAACACTCTTTGAGATAAATTGCAGGAATATCTTTTTTGATCTGTCTTCCAGAGTAATTTAAATAAAAACAAAAATAAACAAATGGAAACTAATTAAACTCAAAAGCTTTTGCACAGCAAAGGAAACCATAAACAAAATTAAAAGACAACCCACAGAATGGGAGAAAATATTTGCAAATGAAGCGAGCAACAAGGGATTAATCTCCAAAATATACAAACAGCTCATGTGTCTCAATATCAAAAAAAAACAAACAACCCAATCAATAAATGGGCAGAAGACCTAAATGGACATTTTTCCAAAGAAGATATACAGATTGCCAACAAACACATGGAAAGATGCTCAACATCAGTAATTGTTAGAGAAATGCAAATCAAAACTACAATGAGATGTCACCTCACACCAGTCAGAATGACCATCATCAAAAATCCACAAACAGTAAATGCTGGAGAGGATATGGAGAAAAGGGAACCCTCCTATACCGTTGGTGGGAATGCAAACTGGTACAGCCACTATGGAGAGTAGTATGGAGGTTCCTTAAAAAACTAAAAATAGAGCTACCATATGATCCAGCAGTCCCACTCCTGGGCATCTATTCAGAGAAAAAACATGGTTTGAAAATAAACATACACCCCAATATTCATTGCAGTGCTATTTACAATAGCAAAAACATGGAAGCTATCTACATATCCATTGTTAGATGAATGGATAAAGAAGACATGGTACATATATACAATGGGATATTACTCATCCTTTAAAAAGAATGAAATAATGCCATTTGCAACAACATGGATGGACCTGGAGATTATCATACTAAGTGAAGTATGTCAGAGAAAGACAGATATTGTATGATATTGTTTATATGTGGAATCAAAAAATGATACAAATGAACTTATTTAAAAAACTGTAATGGACTCACAGACTTAGAGAACAAACTTATGGTTACTGGGGGGAAGGATCTGGAGGAGGGATAGATTTGGAGGTTGGGATTGACATGTACACACTACTATATTTAAAATAAAATAGATAAACAACAATGACCTACTGTATAGCACAGCAAAATCTGCTCAATATTCTGTAATAACCTAAATGGGAAAAGAATTTGAAAAAGAACAGATACTTGTATATGTATAACTGAATCACTTTGCTGTAAGGGGGAGGAAAGGGAGGGAGCCAGAGGGAGGAAAGAAGTCTAGGAAGAAAGGACAAGTAAGGAGGGAGGAAGAAAGGAAGGAAGGAGCGAGAAACAAAAACAAAAGAAGGCAGAGAAGAGTGAATATTTGTGTTAACGCTTGCAATTGGGTGTAAGGATAGCTGCCATAAGTGTTCATCTTTTGGGGTTTTGGAGGGAAATGCGTTGAGGGAAGAGGAGTTGGGCTTTGCTTAGAATGACTTCTGATTTCTAACAGACTTCCTCTTTGGATAAATCCCTTATTCTCTCACAGGTCTCATCTCATTTCCCTCCCAGGAAAATGAACCAACATTTTAGAAGTTGGTACTTTCCATTTCTGCCATGGGGCAATTACTTAAAAGGAGCTCCCTCCCAGTTACACACACAGATGAGCCATTTTCAGAGCCCAGCAGGAGCCCACGGTTTCTCAGACTCTTGGTCCCTGTGAGTTTTAGCAGTCAGTCCCCCCTCACCCACACCTTTCCTTCTGCCAGCCTGCTCTTCAAGCTGCATACTAGGAGGCAGAAGGGAAATTTCTTATGCAATTCTACTAGAATGATGGGAACAGGGCCAACGTGTACCCAGTCCCATAATCTAGGCTCTCACCTCTACCTTTCCTTGATGCCTTTCTCACTGCCTAGGCAGTCACAACAGTGCTGTCCCCCCACTCTGTAGCAGAGACTGCCTGCACTGCTCCCGGCTCTCTACATTGGCCTTCCAGATTCTTCTTCATTGGGGGAGGAAAGAGAGAAAGAAAGAAGGAGTCAATTGCCTGACTGGGAAGAAATTGAAAGGAAGGAGTAAAAGACAACCTGAGACGTTAGACACAGTTGAGGAAAAGCCTGGAGAAAGAAAAGGAAGAACAAGGGGTGAAGATGAGGTTGTGACTAGAATGGCACTTTCCATCTCTCTAGCACTCCTCCCCCCTGATTTTACCATACCAATAAGCTAGCTGCCAAGGGCATTCTGACTCTTGCAGCCAGAATTTCCGGCATTTTTCCTAAGCTGCTCACATATTCATTCACAAATATGAAGTGCCAGAGCTAACAGGGTGCTGTGTTAGGTCCCAGGGACTTAATCAAGGTGTTAATAAGACCCAACACTATCCCAAGTTATCTTGGAATCCAGTGAAGAGACTAACAGTTTCAAAAACAGCCAATATCTGAAAAAGGATATAAACATAATAGAAGGACAAATGCAATTATGGGAATATAAAGGAAGTTGCAGGTAAGCAGTGGCATTTGAACTAAACCTTGAAAGATTATCTATCAGTACTTTGACTTATAGTCAAGAAAAGAATGGGCACCTAGACATAAGGAAGCACATGATTCAAGAGAAAGAGTGTAAAAATACATAGTTTCCCTATAGAGTAAATAGTCTTGTGCACTTAAAGGGCTGGTGGGGGGCGTGTACACAGACTAATGTGAGCTTAGACTGAGACTATATTTTATTCATTTCTGTATAGTAGGTGCTCAGTAAATTATTCAAGTGCTAGATAGGCCATATCTTAGTGAAGAACTTGGATACTAGTGAAAAGTAGTTTGCCTTTATTTATTTATGGTAATGGGGAGCCATTAGAAGGTTATTTGGTGGGGAAGTCCTGATAAGATCAAGTAAGATTACTTTGGCATTCTGAATTGAGTGAAAGGAAATAGAGAGACTAGAGGCAAGAAAAACAGTTGGGAAATTAGTGCAGTCAGTTCACCAGATCAGGAAAGGTAAGACTGACCTAAGGCAGTAGCTCAAAAGCAGTAAGTATATGATCATAATCTATTTAAGCCATGGCCATTAAAAAAATTTAGACAAAAAATGATCTTGTATTTGATTTCACAGCCTTCCTTGATTTTTGAAAGAACAGAATATCAGACTGTATGAAGAACGTTAAGGTTAAACCCTCTATTTTTATAGATGAGGAAACTAAAACTCAGAAAAAATAAGAGATTTGGCCAACATTACAGAGTTACACAATGGCAGTTAGGACTTGAACCCAGGTTCCTTAACTTTACTTAGTAATGTCTCCTGAAGGTTGCTCCCATTATCTCAAAGCATCATTTTTAACATCTTCTTTCATCACTTCACTGGCATCCCACATTTATCTCTCTAACATTGCCTTGACATAACACACTTTTTCTGTTCCAAAGCTCTACTCTACCCACCATCTTTGCTCCCGACTCTTCTATGGATAGCATGTTCTGAACTTATATCCTCCTTCCTACAGTGTTCCAGCCTCAGTGTGAGTAGCCAGCCTCTGCTAATCCTGTGACCTGCGCAGGTATGATCATATCCTCATTTACAAAGGCAGGGAAGTGGTGAACCAGCGATATGAAGTAACTTTATTCACTCATTCATGCTCATAGACATCTTATTACAGAAAGCAGTTTGAGGAAGTAAATGAAAAGAAATGTCACCAAGACTCTCAGAAGGAGTTCCACTGCTTCTGTAAGTAATGCCCCTTTGTGCTAGGAAACTGTTGTTTTGTTTTGTTTTCTCTGTTCCATTTTAGCTTGTAAAGATACCATTATACAGTTACATATTGACTGTGCTTTTTGTACTCTCTGTTCTGGATATCAGCAGGATATATTTAAAGCTTAAGATTTTATGAGGTCATAAATGAAGTGGAGGAGAGTGGAAGTATTGGGTTCTCCTATGGTTAGTAACCTCCTCTACCTGTGGTAATCAGTCAAATATTCATAGTGTTTATTGATAACAAGAAGAGTACATAACCAGAATATCAAATTACAAGAACTCTTCGTTCTCTTATTTTAGTTAACAGAATTTAAGAAGACATTTCCCATATGAAGTAATATTGAGAAGGACCATTTCCCTTTCCCAAAAGTACAGAAGTTTAACCAGTTCCTCAAGAGGTTGTACTACTACATCCTCCTTTTTACTGGTAGTAAAATGAATGACAGAAGCATTTTTCTACTCCTAGGATGAGTTATTGTTTCACTGGGTTAGTAAATAAGTGGCCATCTTCGAGGTTGCATGAATGAAAACCAATCTGTTTTTAGATTTGCTATTACATCTACCTCCAGAGAACTGAAACACTTGATTAAGAGATTTGTCATTGGCTTTGTCTTGATAGTTATATCAGATCTGTCTGCTTTGGACTTTGAAGATCAAATCAGGATTATACTTGACAAGAAAACTATGTCAATTATGTAATAATGATAATTAATATTGATATAACATGTTGACAGTTCAGAAAGCAATTTTACATTTTTATGTCATTTAATCCTCATAATAATCTCATGTCATCATTCTTTTAGAGTGGAATCTGAGTCTCATGAATTTGCACAGCTGACTATAATAAGTCAAATAATTTAGGTGCATACATGTTACCATTCAAGGTAATTTACAGTCAATGGTTCATTCAATCCTCTCAGTGAGATTAAGATATTGGTATTATACATATCTTCATTTTATAGATAAGGAAGAAATGCTATCAAATTGTGTAAGATCACATAGCAAGAAAGTGAAAAACAGAATTTGAACCTAGGCTTGACTTGAGAGCCTGTATCTTTGTTTGTAAGTTAAAAATGGATATTATTGACAAAGGCCTCTTTCTTCCCATCTCCATTCTCATTCTTGAATAACTCACTCCCTAGAAGTGGCCATTATCCTAAATTTGGTGGGTTTCCTTTCACTCCATGTTTATATATTTTATAAATAGTTATATAGACAAAAACAGTATATAAATTTTTTTGTTAGAATTACATAAAAGATATTATATTATAATCATTATTCTACCACTCATTTTTTTTTCATTCAGCGTTTTGGCTCTGTTGATAAAAGCATATATGGCTCATTCATTTTTAATTGCTGTATAGTACTCCATTGATTGACTATACCACTACTTCTATATTACCATACAGACGTAGAGTTAAGTTTGGTCTGACTTATAGTTATTGATAACAATGCTATTAACACTGTTGTGTATTCCCCCACCCAAACCCTGGCACTTAATAACCTCTTTATTGCTTTATTTTTTTCCATACTGATTTATCACCTTCAATATATTTACTTGTTTATTTTTTTAATATATTTTTTTGATTTTTTTAAATATCTTCATTGGAGTATAATTGCTTTACAATGGTGTGTTAGTTTCTGCTTTATAACAAAGTGAATCAGTTATACATATGTTCCCATATCTCTTCCCTCTTGCATCTCCCTCCCTCCCACCCTCGCTATACTCCCCTCTAGGTGGTCACAAACCACCAAGCTGATATCCTTGTGCTATGTGGCTGCTTCCCACTAGCTATCTATTTACGTTTGCTAGTATATATATTTCCATGCCACTCTCTCACTTTGTCAGAGCTTACCCTTACCCCTCCCCATATCCTCAAGTCCATTCTCTAGTAGGTCTGAGTCTCTATTCCTGTCTTACCCCTAGGTTCTTCATGAACTTTTTTTTATCTTAGATTTCATATATATGTGATAGCATATGGTATTTGTTTTTCACTTTCTGACTTACTTCACTCTGTATGACAGACTCTAGGTCCATCCACCTCACTACAAATGACTCAATTTCGCTACTTTATATGGCTGAGTAATATTCCATTGTATATATGTGCCATATCTTCTTTATCCATTCATCTGTTGATGGACACTTAGGTTGCATCCATGTCCTGGCTATTGTAAACAGAGCTGCAAGGAATATTTTGGTACATGACTCTTTTTGAATTATGGTTTTCTCAGGGTATATGCCTAGTAGTGGATTGTTGGGTCTTATGGTACTTCTATTTGTAAGTTTTTAAGGAATATCCATACTGTTCTCCATAGTGGCGATATCAACTTACATTCGTACCAACAGTGCAAGAGTGTTCCCTTTTCTCAACACCCTCTCCAGCATTAGAATTTTTGATGATGGCCATTCTGACCAGGGTGAGAAGACATCTCATTGTAGTTTTGATTTGCATTTCTCTAATGATTAATGATGTTGAGGATTCCTTCATATGTTTGTTGACAATCTGTATATCTTCTTTGGAGAAATGTCTAATTAGGTCTTCTGCCCATTTTTGGATCGGGTTGTTTGTGTTTTGTTATTGAGCTGCATGGGATGCTTGAAAATTTTGGAGATTAATCCTTTGCCAGTTGCTTCATTTGCAAATATTTTATTTCCATTTCTCTAGGAGGTGGGTCAAAAAGGATCTTGCTGTGATTTATGTCATAGAGTGTTCTGCCTATGTTTACCTCTAAGAGTTTGATAGTTTCTGGCCTTACTTTTAGGGCTTTAATCCTTTTTGAGCTCATTTTTGTGTATGCTGTTAGGGAGTGTTCTAACTTCATACTTTTACATGTACCTGTGCAGTTTTCCCAGCACCACTTATTGAAGAGGCTATCTTTTCTCCACTGTATATTCTTGCCTCATTTATCAAAGATAAGGTGACCATATGTACGTGGGTTTATCTTTGGGCTTTCTAACCTCTTCCAATGATCTATATTTCTGTTTTTGTGCCAGTACCATACTGTCTTCATTACTGTAGCTTTGTAGTATAGTCTGAAGTCAGAGACCCTCATTCCTCCAGCTCCATCTTTTGTTCTCAAGATTGTTTTGTCTATTCGGGGAATTTTGTGTTTCCTTACAAATTGTGAAATATTTTGTTCTACTTCTGTGAAAAATGCCAGTGGTAGTTTGATAGGAATTGCATTGAATCTGTCAATTGCTTTGGGTAGTAGAATCATTTTCACAATATTGATTCTTCCAACCCAAGAACATGGTATATCTCTCCATCTATTTGTATCATCTTTAATTTCTTTCTTCAGTGTCTTATAATTTTCTGCATACAGGTCTTTTGTCTCCTTAGGTAGATTTCTTCCTAGATATTTTATTCTCTTCATTGGAATGGTAATTGGGAGTGTTTTCTTAATTTCACTTTCAGATGTTTCATCATTAGTGTATAGGAATGCCAGAGATTTCTGTGCATTAATTTTGTTTCCAGCTACTTTGTGAAATTCACTGGTTAGATCTAGTAGTTTTCTGGTAGCATTTTTCGGATTCTCTATGTATAGTATCATGTCATCTGCAAACATTGACAGATTTACTTCTTCTTTTCCGATTTGGATTACTGTTATTTCTTTTCCTTCTCTGATAGCTGTAGCTACAGCTTCCAAAACTGTGTTGAATAAGAGTGGTGAGAGTGGGTAACATTGTCTTGTTCCTGATCTTAGTGGAAATGGTTTCAGTTTTTCACCATTGAGGACGATGTTGGCTGTGTGTTTGTCATATATGGCCATTATTATGTTGAAGAAAGTTCCCTCTATGCCTACTTTCTGCAGTGTTTTTATCATAAATGGGTGTTGAGTTTTGTCGAATGCTTTCTCTGCATCTATTGAGATGATCATATGGTTTTTCTCCATCAACTTGTTAATATGGTGTATGAAGTTGATTGATTTGCGTATATTGAAGAATCCTTGCATTCCTGGAATAAATCCCACTTGATCATGGTGTATGATCCTTTTAATGTGCTGTTGGGTTCTGTTTGCTAGTATTTTGCTGAGGAATTTTGCATCTGTGTTCATGAGTGTTATTGGCCTGTAGTTTTCTTCCTTTGTGACATCTTTGTCTGGTTTTGATATTAGAGTGACGGTGGCCTCGTAGAATGAGTTTGGGAGTATTCCTCCCTCTGCTGTATTTTGGAAGAGTTTGAGAAGGATAGGTGTAAACTCTTCTCTAAATGTTTGATAGAATTCGCCTGTGAAGCCATCTGGTCCTGGGCTTTTGTTTGTTGGAAGATTTTTAATCACAGTTTCAATGTCACTGTTTGTGATTGGTCAATTCATATTTTCTATTTCTTCTTGGTTCAGTCACAGCAGGTTGTGCATTTCTAAGAATTTGTCCATTACTTCCAGGTTGTCCATTTTATTGGCATACATTTGCTTGTAGTAATCTCTCATGATCCTTTGTATTACTGCAGTGTCAGTTGTTACTTCTCCTTTTTCATTTCTAATTCTGTTGATTTGAGTCTTCTCCCTTTTTTTCTTGATGAGTCTGGCTAATGGTTTATCAATTTTGTTTATCTTATCAAAGAACCAGCTTTTAGTTTCATTGATCTTTGCTATTGTTTCCTTCATTACGTTTTCATTTATTTCTGATCTGATCTTTATAATTTCTTTCCTTCTGCTAACTTTGGGTTTTTTTTGTTCTTCTTTCTCTAATTGCTTGAGGTGCAAGGTTAGGTTGTTTATTTGTGATGTTTCCTATTTCTTAAGGTAGGATTGTATTTCTATACACTTCCCTCTGAGGACAGCTTTTGCTGCATCCCCTAGGTTTGGGTGGTCGTGTCTCAATTTTCTTTTGTTTCTAGGTATTTTTTGATTTCCTCTTTGATTTCTTCAGTGATCATTTGGTTATTAAATAGTGTACTGTTTAACCTCCATGTGTTTATATTTTTTACAGATCATTTCCTGTAATTGGTATCTAGTCTTGTGGTTGTGTTGTGGATAGAGTGTTGTGGTCAGAAAAGATACTTGATACGTTTTCAATTTCTTATATTTACCAAGGCTTGATTTGTGACCTAAGATATGAACTAACCTGGACAATAATCCAGGAGCACTTGAGAAAAATGTGTATTCTGTTTTTTGTTGGATGGATTATCCTATAAATGTGAGTTACGTCCGTCTTGTTTAATGTACCCTTTAAAGCTTGAGTTTCCTTATTGATTTTCATTTTGGATGATCTGTCCATTGGTGAAAGTGGGGTGTTAAAGTCCCCTACTATGATTGTGTTACTGTTGATTTCCCCTTTTATGGCTATTATTATTTGCCTTATGTATTGATGTGCTCCTATGTTGGATGCATAAATATTTACAAGTGTTATATCTTCTCCTTGGATCGATCCCTTGATCATTATGTAGTGTCCTTCTTTGTCTCTTGTCTTTATTTTAATGTCTATTTTGTCTGATATGAGAATTGCTACTCCAGCTTTATTTTGGTTTCCATTTGCATGGAATATCTTTTTCTGTCCCCTCACTTTCAGTCTGTAAGTGTCGCTATGTCTGAAGTGGTTCTCTTGTAGACAGCATATATACGGGTCTTGTTTTTGTATCAGTTCAGCCAGTTTGTGTCTCTTGGTGGGAGCATGGAATCCAATTACCTTTGAAGTAATTATTGATATGTATGTTCCTATTCCCATTTTCTTAATTGTTTTGGGTTTGTATTTTATGTATTTTCCTTCACTTGTGTTTCTTGCCTGGAGCAGTTCTTTTAGCATTTGTTGTAAAGCTGGTATGATGGTGCTGAACTCTCTCAACTTTTGCTTGTCTGTACAGGTTTTAATTTCTCCATCAAATCTGAATGAGATCCTTGCTGGGTAGAGTAATCTTGGTTGTAGGTTTTTCTGTTTCATCACTTTAAATAAGTCCTGCCACTCCCTTCTGGCTTGCAGAGTTTCTGCTGAAAGATCAGCTGTTAACCTTATGAGGATTCCCTTGTGTGTTATTTTTCCCTTGCTGCTTTTAATATGCTTTCTTTGTATTTAATTTTTGACAGTTTGATTAATATGTGTCTTGGTGTGTTTCTCCTTGGATTTATCCTGTATGGGATTCTCTGTGCTTCCTGGACTTAATTAACTATTTCCTTTCCCATATTAAGGAAGTTTTCAACTGTAATCTCTTCAAATATTTTCTCAGTCCCTTTCTTTTTCTCTTCTTCGTCTGGGACCCTTATAATTCGAATATTGGTGCGTTTAATGTTGTCCCAGAGGTCTCTGAGACTGTCCTCAGTTCTTTTCAGTCTTTTTTCTTTACTCTGCTCTGCAGTAGTTAGTTCCACTATTGTATCTTCCAGAGCACTTTTCCGTTCTTCTGCCTCAGTTATTCTGCCATTGATCCCTTCTAGAGTATTTCTAATTTCATTTATTGTGTTGTTCATCATTACTTGTTTCCTCTTTAGTTCTTCCAGATCCTTGTTAAATGTTTCTTGCATTTTGTCTATTCTTTTTCCAAGATTTTGGATCATCTTTACTATCATTATTCTGAACTCTTCTTCAGGTAGACTGCCTATTTCCTCTTCATTTGTTAGGTCTGTTGGGTTTTTACCTTGCTCCTTCATTCTGTGTGTTTTTCTGTTTTCTCATTTTTCTTATCTTACTGTGTTTTGGGTGTTCTTTTCACAGGCTGCACGTTCGTAGTTCCCGTTGTTTTTGCTGTCTGACCACAGTGGCTAAGGTTGGTTCAGTGTGTTGTCTGGGCTTCCTGGTGGAAGGGACTAGTGTCTGTGTTCTGATGGATGAGGTTGGATCTTGTCTTTCTGGTGGGAAAGTCGACGTCTGTTTGTGTGTTTCGGGGTGTCTGTGGCCTTATTATGATTTTAGGCAGCCTCTGCTAATGGATGGGGCTGTGTTCCTGTCTTGCTTGTTCTTTGCCACAGGGTGTCTAGTAGTGTAGCTTGCTGGTCATTGATTGAAGCTGGGTTTTGGTGTTGAGATGGAGATCTCTGGGAGATTTTCATCATTTGATGTTACATGGAGCTGGGAGGTCTCTTGTGGACCAGTGTCCTGATGTTGGCTCTCCCACCTCAGAGGCACAGCACTGAGTCCTGGCTGGAGCACCAAGAGCTTTCTTCCACATGGCTCAGAATAAAAGGGAGAAAAAGTAGAAAGAAAGAAGGAAAGAAGGAAAGAAAGAAAGAAAGTAAGAAAGAAAGAAAGAAAGAAAGAAAGAAAGAAAGAAGGAAAGAAAGGATAACATAAAATAAAAAATAATTATTAAGAAAAAAATTTTAAAAGTTAAAAAAAAAAAAAAAACGGACAGACATATCCGTAGGATAAATGTTGAAAGCAAAGCTATACGGACAAAGTCACACACAGAAGCATACACATACACACTCAGAAAAAGAGTAAAAGTGGAAAAAATAACATATCTTGCTCCCAAAGTCTACCTCCTCAATTTGGGATGATTCTTTGTCTATTCAGGTATTCCACAGATGCAGGGTACATCAAGTTGATTCGGGAGATTTATTCCACTGCTCCTGAGGCTGCTGGGAGAAATTTCCTATTCTCTTCTTTGTTCGCACAGCTCCTGGGATTCAGCTTTGGATTGGCATATGCCTCTGCATTTAGGTCACCTGAGGGTGTCTGTTCCCACTCAGACAGGATGGGGTTAAAGGAGCAGCTGCTTCGGGGGCTCTGGCTCACTCAGGCTGGGGGGAGGGAGTGGTGCAGATGCGTTGCGAGCCTGCAGCAGCAGAGGTCTCTGTGCCGTTGTTGCAGCAGCCTGAGGTGTGCCGTGCGTTCTCCCGGGGAAGTTGTCCCTGGATCGTGGGAACCTGGGGGTGGCGGGCTGCACACGCTCCTTGCAGTAGAGGTGTGGAGAGTGACCTGTGCTTGCACACAGGCTTCTTGGTGGCAGCAGCAGTGGCCTTAGTGTCCAATGCCCATTTCTGGGGTCGCGCTGTTAGCCGCGGCTCGTGCCTGTCTCTGGAGCTCCTTTAAGCAGTGCTCTTAATCCCCTCTCCTTGCACACCAGGCAACAAAGAGGGAAGAAAATCTCTTGCCTCTTCGGCAGCTCGAGACTTTTTCCCAGTGCACCCTCCTAGCCGTGGTGCACTAGCCCCCTTCAGGCTGTGTTCATGCCACCAACACCAGTCCTCTCCCTGTGATCCTACCGAAGCCAGAGCCTCAGCTCCCGGCCCCCACCCATCCCCTCGGGTGAGCAGACAAGCCTCTCGGACTGGTGAGTGCAGGTCAGCACCGATCCTCCATGCAGGATCTCTCCGCTTTGCCCTCCGCACCCCTGTGGCTGTGCTCGCCTCCATGGCTCCAAATCTTCCCCCCTCCACCACCCGCAGTCTCCCCCCGTTAAGGGGCTTCCTAGTGTGTGGACACCTTTCCTCCTTCACAGCTCCCTCCCACTGGTGCAGGTCCCATCCCTGTTCTTTTGTCTCTGTTTTTTCTTTTGGCTTACCCAGATACGTGGGGAGTCTCTTGCCTTTTGGGAGGTCTGAGGTCTTCTGCCAGCGTTCAGTAAGTGTTCTAAAGGAGCAGTTCCACGTGTAGATGTATTTCTGATGTATCTGTGGAGAGGAAGGTGACCTCCACGTCTTACTCTTCCACCATCTTCTCCCTTCAAACTTTTTAAGTCAGAGATTTTGTCTTGTCCACTGATTCCCCAGTGCCTAGAACACTTTATGGCACATAGGAGGTACTCAATATATATTTGCTAAATGAATTAATGGATAAATTTAAATCATTAATCTTTCTGGAATTCATTTTTGCATGGTATGATCTAATTTTTTTTGTCTGTGAGGATAGTCAATTGTCATAAACCATTTCTTATGCATTTATTTATAATAGAACTCTTTTGTATTCCATGTTCTCATATATGTGTGTCTGTTTATGGACACTATTTTTCTGTTCCATTGATATATTTGGATATCTCTATACTAATACCACACCTTTTTATATTTTTCTAATGTTTTGCTATGTTAGGTACGACAAAATTCCTCCTCTTTGTTATTTTTCAGAATTGCATTTGATATTCTTAAACCTTTATTCTTCCACATGAATTTTAGATTCTTCTTGTCCAGTTCAAAATAAAATATTTTTGAGGTTTGGCTAAGAGTCGGTATGCTTTATCCCTATACCATACTCCTGGTAAACAGCAGTGCCAAGACTGCTGGCTCTAAAGTCCAAGAAGCTTCTACCATGCCTTGGTGACTTCTTGAATACTAGACTAGCAGCAGCAGCAGCAGCAGCAGGAGCAATAGTTAGCCATATACTACATATAAGAACTGAGTGGAGCCAGATAAATTCCAGGGGCTGCTTCCTAACACCAACTAGGTCATCTCTCCACTTTCCTCTGTAAATTTGTGAAGGTTATCATAGTAAGAAACGTTTAGATATTCTATTCTTCCTTTAATAAAGAGCCATTTATTCTCTTTAAGCTTCAGTTTGCTCATTTATTAATTTAATAAACCAAAAAGTGATATACAAATGTTAGCAGCAGTAGCTATTATCAGTCCATCTTCTACAAAGTTTTGGACAGGTCTACTTGCATTCCCAGTCTAAATTTAGTTTGTTTTTTTTTTCTTTTAACATCTTTATTGGGGAATAATTGCTTTACAATGGTGTGTTAGTTTCTGCTTTGTAAAAAAGTGAATCAGTTATACATATACATATGTTCCCATATGTCTTCCCTCTTGTGTCTGCCTCCCTTCCACCCTCCCTATCCCACCCCTCCAGGCTGTCACAAAGCACCGAGCCAATATCCCTGTGCCATGCAGCTGCTTCCCACTAGCTATCTACCTTACTACGTTTGTTAGTGTGTATATGTCCATGACTCTCTCTCGACCTGTCACAGCTCATCCTTCCCCCTCCCCATACCCTCAAGTCCGTTCTCCAGTAGGTCTGCGTCTTTATTCCTGTCTTACCCCTAGGTTCTTCATGACATTTCTTTCCTTAAATTCCATATATATGTGTTAGCATATGGTATTTGTCTTTTTCTTTCTGACTTACTTCACTCTGTATGACAGACTCTAGGTCTATCCACCTCATTACAAATAGCTCAATTTCATTTCTTTTTATGGCTGAGTAATATTCCATTGTACATATATGCCACATCTTCTTTATCCATTCATCTGATGATGGGCACTTAGGTTGTTTCCATCTCTGGGCTATTGTAAATAGAGATGCAATGAATATTTTGGTACATGATTCTTTTTAAATTTTGGTTTCCTCAGGGTATATGCCCAGTAGTGGGATTGCTGTGTCATATGGTAGTTCTATTTGTAGTTTCTTAAGGAACCTCCATACTGTTCTCCATAGTGGCTGTAACAATTCACATTCCCACCAGCAGTGGAAGAGTGTTCCCTTTTCTCCACACCCTCTCCAGCATTTATTGTTTCTAGATTTTTTGATGATGGCCATTCTGACTGGTGTGAGATGATATCTCATTGTAGTTTTGATTTGCATTTCTCTAATGATTAATGATGTTGAGCATTCTTTCATGTGTTTGTTGGCAGTCTGTATATCTTCTTTGGAGAAATGTCTATTTAGGTCCTCTGCCCATTTTTGGATTGGGTTGTTTGTTTTTTTGTTATTGAGCTGCATGAGCTGCTTGTAAATTTTGGAGATTAATCCTTTGTCAGTTGCTTCATTTGCAAATATTATCTCCCATTCTGAGGGTTGTCTTTTGGTTTTGTTTATGGTATCCTTTGCTGTGCAAAAGCTTTGAAGTTTCATTAGGTCCCATTTATTTATTTTTGTTTTTATTTCCATTACTCTAGGAGATGGGTCAGAAAGGATCTTGCTTTGATTTATGTCATAGAGTGTTCTGCCTATGTTTTCCTCTAAGAGTTTGATAGTTTCTGGCCTTACATTTAGGTCTTTAATCCATTTTGAGCTTATTTTTGTGTATGGTGTTAGGAAGTGATTTAATCTCATACTTTTACATGTACCTGTCCAGTTTTCCCAGCACCACTTATTGAAGAGGCTGTCCATTCTCCACTGTACATTCCTGCCACCTTTATCAAAGATAAGGTGTCCATATGTGCGTGGGTTTATCTCTGGGCTTTCGATCCTGTTCCATTGATCTATCTTTCTGTTTTTGTGCCAGTACCATACTGTCTTGATTACTGTAGCTTTGTAGTATAGTCTTAAGTCAGGGAGCCTGATTCCTCCAGCTCCATTTTTTGTTCTCAAGATTGCTTGGGCTATTCGGGGTCTTTTGTGTTTCCATACAAATTCTGAAAGTTTTTGTTCTAGTTCTGTGAAAAATGCCAGTGGTAGTTTGATAAGGATTGCATTGAATCTGTAGATTGCTTTGGGTAGTAGAGTCATTTTCACGATGTTGATTCTTCCAATCCAAGAACATGGTATATCTCTCCATCTATTTGTATCATCTTTAATTTCTTTCATCAGTGTCTTATAATTTTCTGCATACAGTTCTTTTGTCTCCTTAGGTAGGTTTATTCCTAGATATTTTATTCTTTTTGTTGCAATGGTAAGCGGGAGTGTTTTCTTGATTTCAATTTCAGATTTTTCATCATTAGTATATAGGAATGCCAGAAGAAGAAGAGTAAAAGAAAATGACTGAGAAAATATTTGAAGAGATTATAGTTGGAAACTTCCCTAATATGGGAAAGGAAAGAGTTAATCAAGTCTAGGAAGCACAGAGAGTCCCATACAGGATAAATCCAAGGAGAAATATGCCAAGACACATATTAAACAAGCTGTTAAAAATGAAACATAAAGAAAGCATATTAAAAGCAGCAAGAGGCAAACAACAAATAACACACAAGGGAATCCCCCTAAGGTCAACAGCTGATCTTTCACCAGAAGCTCTGCAAGTCAGAAGGGAGGGGCAGGACATATTTAAAGTGATGATGAAGAAAAACCTGCAACCAAGATTACTCTACCCAGCAAGGATCCCATTCAGATTTGATGGAGAAATTAAAACATTTCCAGACAAGCAAAAGCTGAGAGAGTTCAGCATCACCAAACCAGCTTTTAAAGAAACGCTAAAGGAACTTCTCTAGGCAAGAAACACAAAAGAAGGAAAAGACCTACAATAACGAACCCAAAACAATTTAGAAAATGGGAATAGGAGCATACAAATTGATAATTACCTTAAATATAAAAGGATTAAATGTTCCCAGCAAAAGACACAGATTGGCTGATTGGATATAAAAACAAGACCTTTATATATGCTGTCTACAAGAGACCCACTTCAGACTTAGAGACACATGCAGACTGAAATTAATGGGGTGGAGAAAGATATTCCATGCAAATGGAAACCAAAAAAAAGCTGGAGTAGCAATTTTCATATCAGACAAAATAGACTTAAAAATAAAGACTATTACAAGAGACACAGAAGGACACTACATGATGATCAAGGGACTGATCCAAGAAGAAGATATAAGAAGTGTAAATATTTATGCACCCAACATGGGGCACCTCAATACATAAGGCAAATACTAACAGCCATAAAAGCGGAAATTGACAGTAACACAATCATAGTAGGGGACCTTAACACCCCACTTGCACCCATGGACAGATCATCCAAAATGAAAATAAATAACGAAACACAAGCTTTAAATGATACATTAAACAAGATGGACTTAATTGATATTTATAGGACACTCCATCCAAAAACAACAGAATACATATTTTTCTCAAGTGCTCATGTAGCATTCTCCAGGATAGATCATATCTTGGGTTAAAAATCAAGCCTTGGTAAATTTAAGAAAATTGAAATTTTTCAAGTATCTTTTCCGACCACAATACTATGAGACCAGATATCAATTACAGGAAAAGACCTGTAAAAAATACAAACACATGGAGGCTAAACAATACATTAGTTAATAACAAAGTGATCACTGAAGAAATCAAAGAGGAAATAAAAAAATACCTAGAAACAAATGACAATGGAGACATGACAACCCAAAACCTATGGGATGCAGAAAAAGCAGTTCTAAGAGGGAAGTTTATAGCAATACAAGCTCACCTTAAGAAACAGGAAACATCTCAAATAAACAACCTAACCTGGCACCTAAAGCAATTAGAGAAAGAAGAACAAAAACCCCAAAAGTTAGCAGAAGGAAAGAAATCATAAAAATAAGATCAGAAATAAATGAAAAAGAAATGAAGGAAACAATAGCAAAGATCCATAAAACCAAAAGCTGGTTCTTTGAGAAGATAAACAAAATCGATAAACCATTAGCCAGACTCACTAAGACAAAAAGGGAGAAGACTCAAATCAATAGAATTAGAAACGAAAAAGGAGAAGTAATAATTGACACTGCAGAAATACGAAAGATCATGAGAGATTACTACAACTCTATGCCAATAAAATGAACAACCTGGAAGAAATGGACAAATTCTTACAAATGCACAACCTGCCAAGACTGAATCAGGAAGAAATAGAAAATATAAACAGACAAATCACAATCAATGAAATTGAAACTCTGATTAAAAATCTTCCAACAAACAGGGCTTCCCTGGTGGCGCAGTGGTTGAGAGTCTGCCTGCCAATGCAGGGGACACACGTTCGAGCCCTGATCTGGGAAGATCCCACGTGCCACGGAGCAACTGGGCCCGTGAGCCACAAATACTGAGCTCTGTGCATCTGGAGCCTGTGCTCCGCATCAAGAGAGGCCGCGACAGTGAGAGGCCCGCGCACCGCGATGAAGAGTAACCCCCGCTTGCCACAACTAGAGAAAGCCCTCACACAGAAACGAAGACCCAACACAGCCAAAAATAAATAAATGAATAAATAAAGTTATAAAAAAAAATCTTCCAACAAACAAATGTCCAGGACCAGATTGGCTTCACAGGTGAATTCTATCAATCATATAGAGAAAAGCTAACACCTATCCTTCTCAAACTCTTTCAAAATAGAGCAGAGGGAGGAACACTCCCAAACTCATTCTACGAGCTCAGGATCTCCCTGATACCAAAACCAGACAAAGAGGTCACAACGAAAGAAAACTACAGACCAATATCATGGATGAAAATAGATGCAAAAATCCTCAACAAAATATTAACAAACAGAATCCAACAGCACATTAAGAAGATCATACAGCATGATCAAGTGGCATTTATTCCAGGAATGCAAGGATTCTTCAATATATGCAAATCAATCAATGTGAAAAACCATATTAACAAATTGAAAGAGAAAAACCATATGATCATCTCAATAGATGCAGAGAAAGCTCTTGACAAAATTCAACACCCATTTATGATAAAAACCCTGCAGAAAATAGGCATAGAGGGAACTTTCCTCAACATAATAAAGGCCATATATGACAAACCCACAGCCAAAATCAACCTCAATGGTGAAAAACTGAAAGCATTTCCACTAAGATCAGGAACAAGACAAGGTTGCCCACTCTCACCACTCTTATTTAACATAGTTTTGGAAGATTTAGCCACAGCAATCAGAGAAGAAAAGGAAATAAAAGGAATCCAAATCAGAAAAGAAGTAAAGCTGTCACTATTTGCAGATGACATGATAATATACATAGAGAATCCTAAAGATGCTACCAGAAAACTACTAGAGCTAATCAATGAACTTGGTAAAGTAGCAGTATACAAAATTAATGCACAGAAATCTCTGGCATTCCTGTATACTAATGATGAAAAATCTGAAAGTGAAATCAAGAAAACACTCCCACTTACCATTTCAACAAAAAGAATAAAATATCTAGGAATAAACCTACCTAAGGAGACAAAAGACCTGTATGCAGAAAATTATAAGACACTGATGAAAGAAATTAAAGATGATACAAATAGATGGTGAGATATACCATGTTCTTGGATTGGAAGAATCAGCATTGTGAAAATGACTCTACTACCCAAAGTATCTATAGATTGAATGCAGTCCCTATCAAACAACCACTGGCATTTTTCACAGAACTAGAACAAAAACTTTCAGAATTTGTATGGAAAAACAAAAGATCCCAAATAGCTAAAGCAATCTTGAGAACAAAAAACGGAGCTGGAGGAATCAGGCTCCCTGACTTAAGACTATACTACAAAGCTACAGTAATCAAGACAGTATGGTACTGGCACAAAAACGGAAAGATAGATCAATGGAACAGGATAGAAAGCCCAGATATAAACCCACGCACATGTGGGCACCTTATCTTTGATAAAGGAGGCAGGAATGTACAGTGGAGAAAGGACAGCCTCTTCAATAAGTGGTGCTGGGAAAACTGGACCAGGTACATGTAAAAGTATGGAATTAGATCACTCCCTAACACCATACACAAAAATAAGCTCAAAATGGATTAAAGACCTAAATATAAGGCCAGAAACTATCAAACTCTTAAAGGAAAACATAGGCAGAACACTCTATGACATAAATCACAGCAAGATCCTTTTTGACCCAACTCCTAGAGAAATGGAAATAAAAACAAAAATAAATAAATGGGACCTAATGAAACTTCAAAGCTTTTGCACAGCAAAGGATACCATAAACAAGACCAAAAGACAACCCTCAGAATGGGAGATTATATTTGCAACTGAAGCAACTGACAAAGGATTAATCTCCAAAATTTACAAGCAGCTCATGCAGCTCAATAACAAAAAAACAAACAACCCAATCCAAAAATGGGCAGAGGACCTAAATAGACATTTCTCCAAAGAAGATATACAGACTGCCAACAAACACATGAAAGAATGCTCAACATCATTAATCATTAGAGAAATGCAAATCAAAAGTACAATGAGATATCATCTCACACCAGTCAGAATGGCCATCATCAAAAAATCTAGAAACAGTAAGTGATGGAGAGGGTGTTGAGAAAAGGGAACACTCTTGCACTGCTGGTGGAAATGTGAATTGGTTAAGCCACTATGGAGAACAGTATGGAGGTTGCTTAAAAAACTACAATTAGAGCTACCATATGACCCAGCAATCCCACTACTGGTCATATACCCTGAGGAAACCAAAATTCAAAAAGAGTCATGTACCAGAATGTTCATTGCATCTCTATTTACAATAGCCAAGAGATGGAAACAACCTAAGTGCCCATTATCAAATGAATGGATAAAGAAGATGTGGCACATATATAGAATGGAATGTTACTCAGTCATAAAAATAAACGAATCTGAGCTATTTGTAATGAGGTGGATAGACCTAGAGTCTGTCATACAGAGTGAAGTAAGTCAGATAGAGAAAGACAAATACCGTAGCTAACACAAATATATGGAATTTAAGAAAGAATTGTCATGAAGAACCTAGGGGTAAGACAGGAATAAAGACACAGACGTATTGGAGAACGGACTTGAGGTTATGGGGAGGGGGAATGGTGCTCTGTGACAGGGCGAGAGAGAGGCATGGACATATATACACTAAGAAACGTAAGGTAGATAGCTAGTGGGAAGCAGCCGCATAGCACAAGGAGATCAGCTCGGTGCTTTGTGACCACCTGGAAGGGTGGGATAGGGAGGGTGGGAGGGAGGGAGATGCAAGAGAGAAGAGATATGGGAACATATGTATATGTGTAACTGATTCACTTTGTTATAAAGCAGAAACTAACACACCATTGTAAAGCAATTATACCCCAATATAGATGTTAAAAAAAATAACAAAAAATGCATATGAAATTAAAACAATCATGGATACATATAGATTGCTTACTAAAAACTTTATTGTAAACACAAGTAAAAAATCTATAATAGATATATATATATTGAAAAATAGAAAAAGGAATCCAAACATAACACTAAAGATAGTCCTCAAATTACAAGAGAAGGTAACAAAAGAAGAAAGGAGAAAAGACCTTCAAAAACAAATAACAAAATGACGATAAGAACATACATATAAATAATTACCTTAAATACAAGTGGGTTAAATGTTCCAATCAAAAGACACAGAGGGCTTCCCTGGTGGCGCAGTGGTTGAGAGTCTGCCTGCCGATGCAGGGGACATGGGTCCGGGAAGATCCCACATGCCACGGAGCGGCTAGGCCCATGAGCCATGGCCGCTGAGCCTGCGCGTCCGGAGCCTGTGCTCCACAACAGGAGAGGCCACCACAGTGAGAGGTCCGCGTAACGCAAAAAAAAAAAAAAAAAAAAGACACAGAGTAGTTGTATGGATAGGAAACCATGTCCCATACTTATGCTCCCTGCAAGAGAATTATTTCAGATCTAAAGACACTCACATACTGAAGGTGTGGGGATAGGACAAGTTATTCCATGTAAATGGAAATCAGAAGAAACCCAGAATAGCAATACTTCTATCAGACAAAATAGACTTTAAAATAAAGACTGTTACAAGAGACAAAGAAGGACACTACATAATGATCAAAGGATCAACCCAAGATAATCTTATAACAATTGTAAATTTATATGCACCCAACATAAGAAGACCTGAATACATAAGGCAAATATTAACAGACATTAATGGAGAAATCAGCAATAAAACAACAATTGTAGGGAACTTTAACACCCCACTTACATCAGTGGACAGACCATCCAGACAAAAAATCAATAAGAAAACACTGGCTTTAATGATACATAAGACTAGTTGGACTTAATTTTATATATATATATATATACTCTTTCATCAGAAAGCAGCAGAATATACATTTTTTTCAAGTATACATGGAACACTCTCCAGGGTAGGTCACATGTTAGGCCATAAAACAAGCCTTGGTAAATTTAAGAAATTAAAATCATATGAAGCATCTTTTCTGACCATGATGCTATGAGACTAGAAATCAACTACAAGGGAATACTGCAAAAAACACAAACACGTGGAGGTTAAAAAATATGCTACTAAACAACAAATGGATTACTGGAGAAGTCAAAAGATACATAGAGACAAATGAAAATGAAACATTATGATCCAGAAACTATGGAACACAGTAAATAAATTCTAAAAGGGAAGTTTATCATGATACAGGCTCACCTCAGGTAGCAAGAAAAATCTCAAGTAAACAACCTAACTTTAAGTTTACATGTAAAGAAACTAGAGAAAAAAGAACAAACAATACCTAAAGTTTGTAGAAAGAAAGAAATCATAAACATCAAAGCAGAAATGAATGAAATAGACAGTAAAAGAACAATAAAAAAGATAGAAAAGATCAATGAAATTAAGTCTGTTTCTTTGAAGAGATTAATAAAATTAACAAACGTTTAGCCAGACTCATCAAGAAAAAAAGAGAGAGGGGCCAAATCAATAATTTCAGAAATGAAAAAGGAGTTACTACTGACACCACAGAAATACCAAGGATCCTTAGAGACTACTATGAACAACTATATGCCAATAACATGAACAACATATAAGAAATGGAGAAATTTTTAGAAATGTACAATCTCCCAAGACTGAAATAGTAATAAATAGCAAATATGAACAGGCTAAATACTAGTAAATAAATTTAATTAGTAAATAAAAAACTCCAAACAAACAAAATTCCAGGATCATGTGGCTTCACAGGTGATTTCTACCAAACATTTAGAGAAAAGTTAACACCTATTCTTCTCAAACTATTTGAAAAATTGCAGAGGACAACTCTTGTAAACTCATTCTATGAGACCAGCATCACCCTGATACAAACCCCAGACTCAGATATCACACAGAAAAAGAAACTACAGGCCAATATCACTGATGAACATAGATGCAAAAATCCTCAACAAAGTATTTTCAAACCAAATCCAACAATACATTAAAAGGATCATACACCATGACCGCATGGAATTTATCTCAGGCATGCAAGGAATTTTCTATATCCACAAATCAATCAATGTGACACACCATATTAAAAAATTGAAGAATAAATCCATGCGATCATCTCAATCCATGCAGAAAAAGCTTTTGACAAAATTCAGCATCCATTTATGATAAAAACTATCTGGAAAGTAGACATAGAGAAAACATGCTTCAACATAATAAAGGCCATATATGACAAACCCAGAGTTAACATCATACTCAACAGTTAAAATCTGAATGCATTTCCTCTAAGATCAAGGAAAAGACAAGGGTGACAGGTCTCACTACTTTTATTCAAAATAGTATTGGAAGTCCTAGTCACAGCAATTAGACCAGAAAAAGAAGTAAAAGAAACCAAATTGGAAAGAAAGAAGAAAAATTGTCTCTGTTTGTAGATGGTATGATATTATACATAGAAAATCCTAAAGACACCACTAGAAAACTACTAGAGCTCATCGATGAATTCACTAAAAATTTCACTATACAAAATTAATATACAGAAATTTGTTGCATTTCTATACACTAACAAAAAACTATCAGAAAGAGAAAGTAAGGAAGCAATTCCATTTGCCATTACATCAAACAGAATAAAACACCTGGGAATAAACCTACCTAAAGCAGTAAAAGACCTATAGTCGGAAAACTATAAGACTCTGATGAAATAAAATGAATACAACACAAACGGAGGGAAAGATGTATTGTCTTCATGGATTGGAAGAATCAATATTGTCAAAATGACTATACTACCCAAGACAAACTACAAATTCAATGTAATCCTTGTCAAAATACCAATGACATTTTTCACAGAGTGAGAACAAAAAATGTTAAAATTTGTATGGAGAATCAAAAGACCCTGAATAGCTAAAACAACATTGGGAAAGAAGAACAAAGCTAGAGGAATCAAGCTCCCTGACTTCAGACTATACTACAAAGCTACAGTAATCAAAACTATATGGTACCAGCACAAAAACAGACACATAGATCAATGGAACAGAATAGAGAGCCCAGAAATAAACACACATAATTATGGTAAGTTATTCCATGACAAAGGAGGCAAAAATATACATTGGGGAAAAGACAGTCTCTTCCATAAGTGTTGTTGGGAAAACTGAAAAGCTACATGTAAAACAATGAGTTTAAAATATTCTCTAACCCCATATACAAATATAAACCCCAATTGGATTAAAACCCTAAATGTAAGACTGCAAACCAGAAAACTATTAGAGGAAAACATAGTCAGAACATTCTTTGACATATATAATAGCCCTGTTTTTTTGGATCTGCCTCCTAAAGCAAAGGAAAGAAAAGCAAAATAAACAAATGTGACTGAATTAAACTTAAAAGCTTTTGCACAAAAAGGAAACAATTGACAAAACAAAAAGACGGCCTACTGAATGGGAGAACATACTTGCAAATGATATGACTGATAAGGGGTTAATATCCAAAATATTTAAACAGCTCATACACTCAACATAAAAAAAAAACCAAATTAAAAATGGACAGGACCTGAAAAGACATTTTTCCAAAGAGGACCTATAGATGAACAGGCACATGAAAAGATGCTCAACGTTGCTAATTGTCAGAGAAATGAAATCCAAAACCACAATGAGATATCACCTCACACCTGTCAGAATGTCTATCATCAAAAAGAACACAAGTAACAAATGTTAGTGATGATGAGGAGGAAAGGGAACCCTTGTACCCTGTGGGTAGGAATGTAAATTGACAAAGCCACTGTGGAAAGCAGTATGGAGGTTACTCAAAAAACTAAAATAGAACTACCATATAACCCAACAAATCTACTCCTGTGTATATATCTGAAAAAAACCCCAAAACTCTAATTTGCAAAGATATATGCAACCCAATATTCATAGCAGCATTATTTACAATTTCCAAGATATGGAAGCAACACAAGTGTCCATCAACAGAAAAATGGAAAAAGAATATGTGGTGTACATATATACAATGAAATTCTGCCATTTGCAACAACCTGCATGGACTTGGAAAGTCTCTTGCTAAGTGACATAAGTCAGACAGAGAAAAACAAATATTGTATATCACTTATATATGGAATCTAAAAAAATACAATGAAGTACTGAATATAACAGAAAAGAATCAGAATCACAGATATAGAGAACACATTAGTGGTTACCAGTTAGGTAAGGTTAAGGGGGGGTGGGAAAATATAGGCATAAGGGATTAAAAGGTCCAAACTATTATGTATAAAATAAATAAGCTAAAAAACTGTATTGTACAACACAGGGAATAGCCAGTATTTTCTGGTAACTATGGATGGAAATAACCTTCAAAAATTGTTAATCACTATGTTGTACACCTGTAACTTATGTTGTATGTCAACTATACTTCAATAAAAAATGAAAAAAAACTTAAATTATACAAACTCAAAATTTAAAAAAATATATTAAAAACAATGTTTATAAATACTCAAAGCTGATCACATCCTACATCTTTTACTACATTAACTGTTATCTATGCTGTTGAGGTTATCTAAATATATTATAAATGTATGATAGATATTGCACATCTCTTCCCAACTCCACATTCAGTGATCTCATATTGTAGTTTGAAATTATCCTTGATAAGAGTATTTCAACCACAGAAATCGTAGGTCACTATGAATTTATTGTTATTTTTACTGTGTATATCTTGTTATCGCCATTTTTATATGTAAAAAGTCAGGTAGTTAATATTTTAGGCTCTGTGGACCATGCAGTCTCTGTTGTTACTGTGTTACTCTGTTGTTATAGTCTACTGCCAAAGCAGCCATACACAATAAATAAAAGAATGCATGTGACTGTATTACAATAAAATTTTATTTATGAAAATAGGCAGCAGGCTAGATTTGGTCCATGGATCATAGTTTGATAATTCC
Source organism: Stenella coeruleoalba (assembly GCF_951394435.1). Classification (NCBI taxonomy): domain Eukaryota; kingdom Metazoa; phylum Chordata; class Mammalia; order Artiodactyla; family Delphinidae; genus Stenella; species Stenella coeruleoalba. Next base: position 48,608,932 of record NC_137152.1, on the reverse strand, counting down.
TGGTCTAGACCTAAGGAAGTGATAGAGAAAATGTTAACACTGCACATTAAACTTGAAACTCTGCTGTGTCTGTATCTATTACATTGTGAATAGCACACAAAATAATTGAGGAAATATTCTTCCAATATTAAAAAGTATCCAGTTCAAGAAAAATGTCACTCATATTACTGAAAAACAGGTGAAGTTCTACCACATTTTCATTTGTTTCACTTTCATCTTATTTGATAAAATAAACAAAACTATCACCAACATTTTTTTGGAACTGCACTACATTTGACAATTGCAACTATAGGTTGGTTACAAGTATTAGGAAAACATCAACAAAAAGCATTCTATAGGAATCAACTGGGGGGGGACTTTCAAGATGTCAGAGGAATAAGAGGTGGAGATCACCTTCATCCCCACAAATACATCAAGAGTACGTCTACATGTGGAACAACTCCTACAGAACACCTACTAAATGCTGGCAGAAGACCTCAGACTTCCCAAAAGGCAAAAACCTCCCCATGTACCTGGGTAGGGCAAAAGAAAAAATGGAAAAACAGAGAAAAAAGAACAGGAATGAGACCTGCACCTCTGGGAGGGAGCTTTGAAGGAGGACAAGTTTCCAAACACTACGAAGCCCATTCATTGGTGGAGACAGGGGGTGGCAGTGTGGAAGCTTCGGAGCCAAGGAGGAGAGTGCAGCAACAAGGGTGAAGAAGGCAAAGCAGAGAGATTCTTGCACAGAGGATCAGTGCTGACCAGCACTCACCAGCCTGAGAGGCTTGTCTGCTCACCCTCCTGGATGGGTGGGGGTTGGGAGCTGAGGCTCCAGCTTCGGAGGTCAGATCCTAGGGAGAGGACTGGGGTTGGCTGCATGAACACAGCCTGAAGGGGGTGAGTGCACCAGAGCTAGCCAGAAGGGAGTTGGGAAGAAGTCTGGAACTGCCTAAGAGGCAAGAGACCATCATTTCAGGGCATGTGAGGAGATTCAGAGCACTGCCTAAACGAGCTCCAGAGACTGATGCAAGCAGTGGCTATCAGTGCAGACACGAGAAACGAGCATGAAACGCTAATACTGCTGTTGCAGCCACCAAGAATCCTGTGGGCAAGAACAGGCCACTAACCACATCTCCCCTCCAAGGAGACTGCACCCCGCCACAGCCAGGGTCCCATGGTACAGGGACAATTTCCCCAGGAGAACACACAGCGGGCATCAGGCTATTGCAAAGTCACTCTGGCCTCTGTCACAGCAGGCTGGCCCAACATTCCATAGCCCTCCCTCCCCACAGCCTGGGTGAGTCAGAAATTCCTAATCAGCTGCTATTTTAACCCAGTCCTGTCTGGGTGGGGAACAGATGCCCTAAGGTGACCATCATGCAGATGTGGGGCCAAATCCAAAGCTGAAACCCAGGAGCTGTGCAGAGAAGAGAAAGGAAAATTTATCCCAGCAGCCTTAGAAGCAGCAGATTAAATCTCCATAATCAACTTGATGTATCCTGCATCTCTGGAATACTTGAATAGACAATGAATTGTTGCAAAATTGAGGTGGTGGACATTGGAAGCAACTGTAGACATGGAGTTTGCTTTCTGCATCTAATTTGTTTCTGGTTTTATGTTTATCTTAGTTTAGTATTTAGATCTTATTATTATTGGTAGATTTGTTTATTGATTTGGTTGCTCTCTTCCTTTTATTTTAATATATATATATTTTCCTCTTTCTCTTTTTTTGACTGTTTATGTGTAGGCTTCTTTGTGTGATTTTGTCTGTATAGCTTTTCTTTTACCATTTTTCCTAGGGTTCTGTCTGTCTGCATTTTCTTTTTCTTTTTTTAATATACTTTTTAGTGCTTGTTATCATTGGTGGATTTGTTTCTTGGTTTGGTTGCTCTCTTCCTTCTTTTTTTATTACTTTTTTATTATAAATAAATATTATAAATTTTTTATTTTAATAACCTTTCTTTCTTTCTCTCTTTCTTTCTTTCTTTCTTTCTTTCTTTCTTTCTTTCTTTCTTTCTTTCTTTCTTTCTTTCCTCCATTTTCTTCTGACCTGTGTGGCTGACAGGGGCTTGGTGCTCCAGCCAGGTGTAAGGCCTGGGGCTCTGAGGTGGGAGAGCTGAGTTTAGGACAATGGTGCACCAGAGAACTCCTGGCTGAATGTAATATCAAACAATGAAAGCTCACCCGGAGATCTCCATCTCTACGTTAAGACCCAGCTACAGTCACGCACCAGCAAACTACAGTGCTGGACAACTTATGCCAAACAACTAGCAACAAAGGAACACAACCCCACCCATTAGCAGAGATGTGGCTTAAAATCATAATAAGTTCACAGACACCCCCCAAACACACCACTGTATGCCATCCTGCCCACCAGAAAGACAAGATCCAGTCTCATCCACAAGAACATAGGATCCAGTTCCCTCCACCAGGAAGCCTACACAACCCACTGAACCAACCTCACCCACTGGGAGCAGACACCAAAAACACTGGGAACTATGAATCTGCAGCCTGCAAAAAGGAGACCACAAACACAGTAAGTTAAGCAAAATGAGAAGACAGAAATATGCAGCAGAAGAAGGAGCAAGGTAAAAACCGATCAGACCAAATAAAACAAGAGGAAATAAGTCTACCTGAAAAAGAATTCAGAGTAATGATAGTAAAGATGATAAAAAATCTTCAAAATAGAATGGAGAAAACACAAGAAACGTTTAACAAGGACCTAGAAGAACTAGAGCAAACAATGATGAAAAACATGGTAAATGAAAGTAAACATTCGCTAGAATGAATCAACACCAGAATAACTGAGGCAGAAGAATGGATAAGTGACGTGGAAGATAAAAGAGTAGAAATAACTACCACAGAGCACAAAAAAGAAAAAAGAATGAAAATAATTGAGGACTGTCTCAGAGAACTCTGGGAAAACATTAAAAACACCAACATAAGAACTATAGGGGTCCCAGAAAAAGAAGTAAAATAGAAAGGGACTGAGAAAATATTTGAAAAGATAATAGTTGAAAACTTCCCTAATATGGGAAAGGAAACAGTCAGCCAAGTCCAGGAAGTGCAGAGAGCCCCATACAGGATAAATCCAAGGAGAAACACACCAAGACACATAATAATCAAACTATAAAAATTAAATATAAAGAAAAAATATTAAAACTAGCAAGGGAAAAGCAGCAAATAATATACAAGGGAATCACCATGAGGTTAACAGCTGTTTCAGCAGAAACTCTGCAACGCAGAAGAGAGTGGCAGGACATATTTAAAGTGATGAAAGGGAAAAGCCTACAACGAAGATTATTCTACACAGCAAGGATCTCATTCAGATTCGATGGAGAAATTAATAAATTTACAGTCAAGCAAAAGCTAGAAGAATTCAGCACCACCAAACCAGCTTTACAACAAATGTTAAAGGAACTTCTTTAGGCAGGAAACACAATGGAAGGAAAAGACCTATAATAACAAACCCAAAACAATTAATAAAATGGTAATCAGAACATACATATGGATAACTACCGTAAATGTAAATTTATTAAATGCTCCAACAAAGGACACAGACCGGCTGAATAGATACAAAACCAAGACCCATACATATGCTGTCTACAAGAGACCAAATTCAGACATAGGGAAACATACAGACTGAGAGTGAGGGGATGGAAAAAGATATTCCAAGCAAATGGAAATCAAAAGAAAGCTGGATAGCAATTCTCATATCAGACAAAATAGACTTTAAACATAAAGATTATTACAGGAGGCAAAGAAGGACACTACATAATGATCAAGGGATCAATACAAGAAGAAGATATAAAAATGGTAAATATATAGCACCAAACATAGGAGTACATAAATATGAAAGGCAGATGCTAATAGCCATAAAAAGGGAAATCGACAGTAGCAAAATAATACTAGGGAACTTTAACACCCCAGTTTCACCAATGCACAGATCATCCAAAATGAAAGTATATAAGGAAACACAAGCTTTAAGTGATACATTAAACAAGATGGACTTAATTGATATTTATAGGACATTCCATCCAAAATCAACAGAATACACTTTCTTCTCAAGTGCTCATGGAACATTCTACAGCATAGATCACATCTAGGGTCATAAAACAAGCCTTGGTAAATTTAAGAAAATTGAAGTCATATCAAGAAACTTTTCCAACCACAACACTATGAGACTACATATCAATTACAGGAAAAAATCTGTAAAACATACAAACACATGGAGGCTAAACAAGACACTACTAAATAGCCAAGAGATCATTGAAGAAATCAAAAAGGAAATCAAAAAATACCTAGAAACAAATGACAATGAAATCACGATGACCCAAAACCTATGGGATGCAGCAAAAGCAGTTCTAAGAGGGAAGTTTATAGCAATACAATTCTACCTCAAGAAACAAGAAACAGCTCAAAAAAACAACCTAACCTTACACCTAAAGTAATTACAGAAAGAAGAACATAAAATCCCCAAAGTTAGCAGAAGGAAAGAAATCATAAATATTAGATAAGAAATAAATGAAAAAGAAATGAAGAAAACGATAACAAAGATCAATAAAACTATCAGTGGGTTCTTTGAGAAGATAAAAAAATTGATAAACCATTAGTCAGACTCATCAAGAAAAAACAGGAGAAGACTAAAATCAACAGAATTACAGATAAAAAAGGAGACATGACAACTGACACTGCAGAAATACAAAGGATCATGAGAGATTACTACAAGCTACTATATGTCAATACAATGGACAACCTAGAAGAACTGGACAAATTCTTAAAAAGGCACAACCTTCTAAGACTGAACCAGGAAGAAATAAAAAATATAAACAGACCAATCATAACCACTGAAATTGAAACTGCAATTAAATCTTCCAAAAAAAAAAAAAAAGCCCAGGGCCAATGCCTTCACAAGTGACTTCTATCAAACATTTAGAGAAGAGCTAACACCTTTCCTTCTCAAATGCTTCCAAAATATAGCAGAGGGAGGAACACTCCCAAACTCATTCTATGAGGCCACCATCACACTGATACCAAACCCAGACAAAGATGTCACAAAAAAAGAAAACTACAGGCCACTATCACTGATGAACATAGATGCAAATATCCTAAACAAAATATTAGCAAATAAAATCCAACAGCACATTTAAAGGATCATACACCATAATCCAGTGGGATTTATCCCAGGGATGCAAGGAATCTTCAATATCCACAAATCAATAAGTGTGATACACAACATCAATAAATTGAAGAATAAAAACCATATGATCATCACAATAGGGGGAGAAAAACCTTGTGACAAAATTCAAAACCCACTTATGATAAAAAAAAAATCCTCCAGAAAGTAGGCATAGAGGGAACTTACCTCAACATAATAAAGGCCATATATGAAAAACCCACAGCTAACATTGTTCTCAATGGTGAAAAAAATAAACCATTTCCACTAAGATCAGGAATAAGACAATGTTGCCCACTCTAATCACTCTTATTCAACACAGTTTTTGAAGTTTAAGCCTGAGAAATCAGAGAAGGAAAAGAAATAAAAGGAATCCAAATCGGAAAAGAAGAAGCAAAACTGTCACTGTTTGCAGATGACATGATACTAACCTAGAGAGTCCTAAAGATGCTACCAGAAAACTACTAATGTATTTGGTAAAGTAGCAGGATACAAAATTAATGCATAGAAATCTCTTGCATTCCTAACACTAATGATGAAAAATCTGAAAGGGAAATTAAGGAAACACTCCCATTTATCATTGCAACAAAAAAAATAAAATACCTGGCAATAAACCTACCTAAGGTGACAAAAGACCCATATGAAGAAAACTATAAGACACTAATGAAAGAAATTAAAGATGATAAAGATGAAGAGATATGCCATGTTCTTGGATTGGAAGAATCAACATTGTGAAAATGACTATACGACCCAAAGCAATCTACAGATTCAATGCAATCCCTGTCAAACTACCAATGGCATTTTTCACAGAACTAGAACAAAAATTTCACAATTTCTATGGAAACACAATAGACCCAGTATAGCAAAAGAAATCTTGAGGCAGAAGAACAGAGCTGGAAGAACAAGGTTCCCAGACTTCAGATAATACTACAAAGCTACAGTAATCAAGGCAGTATGGTACTAGAGCCAAAACAGAAATATAGATCAATGGAACAGGATAGAAAACCCAGAGAAAAACCCACGCACATACGGTCACCTTATGTTTGATAAAGGAGGAAAAACATACAATTGAGAAAAGACAGCCTCTTCAATAATTGGTCCTGGTAAAATTGGACAGGTCCGTTTAAAAGAATGAAATTAGAACACTCCCTAACACCATACACAAAAATAAACACATATGGGTTAAAGACCTAAATATAAGACCAGACACTATAAAACTCTTAGAGGAAAACATAGGCAGAACATTCCATGACATAAATCACAGCAAGATCCTTTCTGACCCACCTCCTAAAGAAATAGAAATAAAAACAAAAATAAACAAGTGGGACCTAGTGAAACTTAAAAACTTTTGCACTCCAAAGGAAACCATAAACAAGATGAAAAGACAACCCTCAGAATGGGATAAAATATTTGCAAACAGAGCAACCGACAAATGATTTATCTCTGAAATATACAAGCAGCACATGCAGCTCCATATCAAAAAAACAAACAACCCAATCCAAAAATGGGCAGAAAACCTAAATGGACATTTCTCCGAAGAAGATATACAGATTGTCAACAAACACATGAAAAGATGCTCAACATCACTAACAATTAGAGAAGTGCAAATCAAAACTTCAGTGAGGTATCACCTCACACCTTTTAGAATGGCCATCATCAAAATGTCTACAAACAGTAAATGCTAGAGAGGGTGTGGAGAAAATGGAACCTGCTTGCACTGTTGGTGGAAATGCAAATTGATACAGCCAGTATGGAGGTTCCTAAAAAAACTAAAAATAGAACTACCATATGACCCAGCAATCCCACTACTGGGCATAAACCCTGAGAAAACCATAATTCAGAAAGAGTGATGTACCCCAATATTTATTGCAGCACTATTTACAATAGCCAGGACATGGAAGCAACCTAAGTGTCCTTCGACAGATGAATGGATAAAGATGATGTGGCACATATATACAATGAAATATTTCTCAGCCCTAAAAAGAAATGAAATTGAGTTTTTTGTAGTGAGGTGGATGGACCTATAGTCTGTCCTACAGAATGTTATAAGTCAGAAAGAGAAAAAGAAATACCGTATGCTAACACATACATATGGAATTAAAAAAAAGTGTTCTGAAGAACCTAGGGACAGGACAGGAATAAAGACACAGATGTAGAGAATAGACTTGAGTACACAGGGAGGGGGAAGGTTAAGCTGGGACGAAGTGAGAGAATGGCATGGACATATATAGACTACCAAATGTAAAATAGATAGCTAGTGGGAAGCAGCCGCATAGCACAGGGAGATCAGCTCAGTGCTTTTTGATCACCTAGTTGGTTGGGATAAGGAGGGTGGCAGGCAGGCGCAACAGGGAGAGAGTTGGGGGAATATATATATATATATATATATCTGATTCACTTTGTTTTATAGCAGAAATCAACATTTTAAATCAATTACACCCCAATAAAGATGTTTAAAAAAAAGAAAAGTACAGTGAGGTATCAACTCACACTGGTCAGAATGGCCACCATCAAAAAATCTACAAACAACAAATGCTGGAGAGGGTGTGGAGAAAAGCGTACCCTCTTGCACTGTTGGTGGAACTGTAAATTGATACAGCCACTATGGAGAAAAGTATGGCGGTTCCATAAAAAACTAAAAATAGACCTACCATATGACTGAGAAATCCCACTACTGGGCATATAGCCTGAGAAAACGGTAATTCAAAAACTCGTGTACCAAAATGCTGATTTCAGCACTGTTTACAATAGCCAGGACATGGAAGCAACATAAGTGTCCATCAACAGATGAATGATTAAAGAAAATGTGGCACATATATACGATGGAATATTACTCAGCCATAAAAAGAAACAATATTGAGTTATTTGTAGTGAGGTGGATGGACCTAGAGATGTCATACAGAGTGTAGTAAGTCAGAAAGGGAAAAACAAATACCATATGCTAACACACATATATGGAACCAAAAAAAATTAAAATAAAGACACAGACATAGAGAGTGGACCTAAGGACATGTTGGGGGGGGGATTTTAAGCTGGGACGAAGTGAGAGAGTAGCATTGACCTATTTACACTAACACATGTAAAATAGATAGGTGGTGGGAAGTAGCTGCATCACACACAGAGATCAGCTCGGTGCTTTGTGACCACCTAGAGAGTTGGGATAGGGAGTGTGGGAGGGAGACGCAAGAGGGAGGGCAGATGGGTATATATGTATACATATAGCTGATTCACTTTGTTATACAGCAGAAACTAATACAACATTGTAAAGCAATTTTACTCCAATAAAGACGTTAAAAAATGATACTGATGGAAAAAATAAAAGAAGACATAAAGAGATGGGGAGGTATATCATGTCCTTTGATTGGAGGAATGAATATTGGGAAAATGACTACACTACCCAAAGCAGTGTACAGATTCAATGCAATCCCTATCAAATTATCAATGGCATTTTTCACAGAATTAGAACAAATAATTTTACAATTTGTATGGAAACACAAGAGACCATGAATAGCTGAAGCAATCTTGAGAAAGAACAATGGAGCTGGAGGAATCAGGCTCCCTGACTTCAGACCGTACTATCAAGCTATAGTCATCAGATCAATATGGTGCTGTCATAAAAACAGAAACATTGATCAGTGGAATAGGGTAGAAAGTCCATAGATAAGCCCACACATTTATGGTCACCTAATCCATGACATAGAAACTAAGAATATACAATGGAGAAAAGACAGTCTCATCAATAAGTGGTGCTATGAAAACTGGACAGCTCCATGTAAAAGAATGAAAATAGAAAATACCCTAACACCATACACACAAAAAAATCTCAAAGTGGGTTAAAGACCTAAATATAAGTCCGGATACTATAAAACTTTTAGAGGAAATCATAGGCAGAACACTGTCTTACATAAATCCCATCAATATTTTTTCGACCTGTCTCCTAAATTAATGGAAATAAAACCAAAAATAAACAATTGGAACCTAATTAAACTCAAAAGCTCTTGCACAGCCAAGGAAACCATCAACAAAACAAAAAGACAACCCACAGAATGGGAGAAAATATTTGCACACAAAGCAACTGACAAGGGATTAATCTCCGAAATATACAAACAGCTCTTGAAGCTCAATATCAAAAAATGTGTGGAAGATATAAATGTACAATTCTTCAAAGAAGACATACAGATGGTTAAAAAGCACATGAAAGGATGCTCAACATCACTAATTATTAAAAAAACATAAATCAAATCTACAATGTGGTATCACCTAACACCTGTTACAATGGCCATGATCAAATCTACAAACAATAAATGCTGGAGCAGGTGTGGAGAAAAGGGAACCTTTCTTTTGCTGTGCAGAAGCTTTTTAGTTTGATATAATGCCACTTATTTTTTTGCTATTGTGCTTGTATATATTGCTTGTGCTTTTGTTGTCATATCCAAAAATATCATTTCTAAGACTATTGTCAGGGAGCTTTCCCCCATGTTTTTTCTAGGGGTTTTACCATTTCAGGTCTTACATTTAAAAATGTAATACATTTCATTTTAATTTTTGTGAGTGGTGAAAGATAGGGGTCCATTTTCATTCTTCTGCTTGTGGTTACCCAGTTTTCCCAGCATCATTTATTTAACAGATTATCATTCCCCAATGAGTATTTCTGTAAATAAATTTTCTGCTTACTTATCCCTTTCTTCTCCTTCTGGAATACTGATTTTTCTAATATTTCTTCTTCTGATGGAATCCTATAGATCACATAAGTTTTCTTTGCTCTCTTTCATTCTTTTTTCTTTGATCTCCTCTAATTGGGTTATTTCAAAGTTCTTATTCTCTAAATAACTTATTCTTTATTCTGCCTGATCTATTTTGCTGTTGATGCTCTCTATTGCATTGAATTTATTAATTGAATTATTCAGCTCCAGAATTTCTATTTTGTTCTTTTTATGATTTCTATCTGTTTGTTAAATTTTTAATTTTGTTTCTGTATTGTTTTCCTTATTTTGTTAAATTGTTTTTCTGTGTTTTCTTGTACGCAATTGAATTTTATTTAAACAGCTATTTTGAATTCTTTATAAGGTAAATCACAGATTTCCATGTCATTGGATTTAGTTACTAGAGGATTATTGTGACATTTTGATGATGTCATGTTTCCTTAATTCTTCAGGTTCCTTGGAGTTTTTCATTGCATTTTTTGCATTTGAAGTAGCAGTCACCTCCTCCTATGTTTACTAGCTGCCTTCAGATGTGGGATACTTTCCATCGTTCCTGTTTTATATTCTGAGGATTTCTTTGGCCTTTTATGAATGCACTGCTCTACGTTTCTTGCTCCCTCTTGTGGAAGAATTCTTAAGTTAGTATATCTCCTCTTGATCTTACAATGCACTAGACTGGCTGCTGGAAACCTTTCTTTTGTTTTCCTGAAAGTGTCACTGTAGCTCAAGATTGTGCTTTCTCCCTTGCTGACTGCCTCTAGCCTGCTTTCTGTGCCTCCTTCCTGTCTACCCAAGCTTGCTCTCGCTGCCACCCTCAGGAGTGCACACAATGAGCCAGCCACAGAGTGGAGGTATGGATTTGGCACTGGGGCATTGGGAGTACCCATGGGCCAGTTGAGAGGATCTTCAGATGAAGTTTTTCCAGTGGCTCATGGATGGACAGGATTTCTTTTGGAGTCTATAAAGCAGTCAACAGGAATTGTGTCCATTTAATGCCCTCTGATATTCTTAACTGCTGATTTCCTAATCTCCTCCCTCCTCCCTGTCATGGAGGGCCTGCTTTAATACTCTAGGTTCTGTAGGAGAGAAATGGGTTTCTTTAATATTGTCCCACACAGCTAGAGAACTCACTAACTACTCTCATTTTACCCTGTGCAAGAGAGCACCGACCTTTTCTAGCACTAAGCTGTGTAGGCTTGAGGGGAGGGATGATGCTGGAAAAGTTCCTCTTACGCATTACAATGCATCTAAACTTTTTTTTTCTTTTTTTTTTGTTTTGGTGTTTTGTTTTGTTTGTTCCAGCAGAGTGCTGAAAACTTCTCCTCTGGAAACCTGGGTTTCTACCAAAGCTTTCTCATCCATGGGTGTCTACCCACGTCTATGTTTTCCAGGTGCTCCCAGATCATGGCTGAGAGGGACTGAAACAAGTTCACAGGCTCCTGCTAATTCCTCAGCCCATATCAAGTTCTGTCTACCTATTATCAGATGAAGAGCTAGGCAAGACTCCTCCTGGATCCCTTGACATATGGTTCAGGACACCACAACTCCTACAAAGGCACTTTTGTTTATAGATGGATGCCAAATTTTATTTGTTAAAGAAGAGACAAAAATGAGGGACATCTTATGCTGCCAAAATTCTGATGTCACTCCTCTCTGACCTCATTTTAAATAGCAAGACTCAGCAATGTTTCCCAGATCTGGATATACATTAGGAATACCTGGGGAGATTCTTAAAAAACTGATATGCAAGCCCCACCGTTTGATACCCTGATTCACTGGAGTTAGACTTGGGCATGAGCATCAGTATATGTATTTTAAGCTCCCCAGTGTTTCCAATGTGCAGCCATCGTTGAAAATGATTGCTCTTGCTTCTTGCACTAGAGCAACACTTTCCAAATAAAACTTTGTTGATGATGAAAGTGTTCTTTAATCTGCACTATTCAATAGAGTAGCCACTCATATGTCTATGGATCACTAGAAATGTGGCTAGCTTGAGGGAGGAGTTGAGTTTTTAATTTCAACAAATTTTAATTAATTTAAATTTGAATAGCTACATATGGCTAGTGGCTATAGTATTGGATAGTGCAACTCTAGACCTTAAAAATCAGCCATCCTCTTTCCCAAAGTACTTGCCCTCACACCGTTTACCATATACTGTTCCATCTCATCTCTGCCTTTCCTAAAGCATATGTTAGTTTTGTATCTCTCCATGCTACTGTATATGGCCCAGTTAGCATCCAACCAGAAATAATTGGGACTACAAAAACAGTAGGTATATCATTTGAGATTCTTATGGTTAAATTTGAAAGGAAATCCTGCTCAAATTGACTGAAAAATAAAATTATTTCACACAAGCGATAAGTCCAGAGATAGGGCTAGCTTCAGGTGAGGCTTTTTCTGGTAGCTCAACAATGTCAAGAGGGTCTGATTTCTTTCCCTCTCTTCACCCTGCCTTCCATGATTTTGGCTTCAGCCTAAGGCTAGTTCCCCAAGATGGTTGCCAACACCTTCAAGGGATACATTCTTCAATTTTTACATCTAAAAGAAAAAGGAAAGCATCTTTGTTCCAGTTTTCCCATTATATGTGTGACATTCATTTTGATTTGACCAGCTTTGATCACATAATCACCCTTGAACTAATCTTTGCAGATAAAGGGTAGAATGTGTTGATTGATCAACTCCTGGAGTTAAGGGTAGAATCAGCCTCTCTGAAACCTCATCATATGGATCCATAAAAAGAAACCAAGGATTTAGGGGAAGAGGGATGCTGGGGAGTGGATGTTATGAAGGTAAATAATAAATGCCTACTACAACCTTATAGGGCATGCTCAACTTTTTATTGAGCATGTCCTATATGCCAAACCAGACCAAAGCAGACTGGCAGCAAGTACCATATGTAAGTCAGATATATATGATACAAGAATATCAGGTGGGCATTTGGCATTTGAGAAGCCTCTTACTTAGCAAGTAGCAGAACCTCAGCCATCAACTTGAGGTTTCAAGATGGATTCTGGTGGCTGGGAAATGAAAAGACAAGGAAAAGCCTGGACCCTTTTTCCTGAAGGATGATGACATCAAGCAGATTGCTGAGGCAGTGAAAAAAAGAGGAATGCAGGAAGCAACTGAACTGCCAAAACCAGACTTTAAGGTGGGGACAAGGTTTTGATAGCAAGGCAAAAGCTTAGTGAGTAGTACTGTGATTCAATGTCCAAGCAAGGCTTCCAGTCAATGGTACTTGTTGGAGAATCTCCTCAGCCATGATTTAGATTCCCTTTTCATAGGTCAGTGATAGTTCCAAAGACTAAGGTCGTCTTGGAACTACAGGCAGAGGTCATGTGGCTCCAAGAGGAGGAGATAATGGAGCCAGTCAGGGCCTGAAGTGGTCCAAGACTCTTCCTCCTCCACTTCCAATTCATGGAAATCTGAGGCTCTGAGTAAGACAAAATTGAAAGAAGATTAGTTTTGCAAGTGTCAGAAACACAATTCAAACTGGCGTAAGCAAAAAAGGGAATTTATTGATTCAGAGACCTCAGAAGATCAAGGGTATCTGGATTCAGGAGCTCAATGACATCTTTAGGATGTGACTTCTCTCTCTTAATAGTCCAGTTTCATTCTCAGTCACTCCAGCTTCACCCCCAACTACTTTAGACTTATATAATATATTCATCTACAATATAGCCTAATGGTCAAGAGCACAAGTTGTGAAGTTCCACTGCCAGAAGACTCCCTGTTCTGCCACTTACTGTGTGACTTTGACAGTTACTTGATGTTATGTACCCTCTGTAAAACATGGTTTATAATACTACCTACCTCATTGATTTACTGTGATGATGAAATGAGTTAATCCATGTAAAGGATTTAGAATAATTGTAAATACTCAACAAGGGATTTCTGTTATTATCCTCATCCTTATATCTAGTAATTCCAATGGAAATAAAATATAATATTACCAGTCATTTCAGCAAAAGTCCCAGGATTGGCTCAGCATTGGTCACTTTCTGGTCCTGAACCACTCACTGTGGTCAGGGGAACAGTGAGTCAGGAAGAGGAGGTGTGCCAACCTACCTGACCCACTGAGGAAAGGGAAACTGGGGAGACAGCTATCAAAAGGAAGAAAAGGGATGCTGGTAAGATAAAAATGAAGAACACTCAAAAATAAAGATGCCCATACTATGAGTGAAAGGAGAGATCTATGAAAATGAATGGCCTCTTAAAGTAACGACTGAAATAATCCTGTCCCCCCTCCTCACCCTAAAGCAATAATATGATGGTGGTGATAGTAATAATGATAATGATGGCAAGGACAATGATGAGGATGGGGCAGAATGCACTAGATAGCTGACATTGTAAGAGTACTGAGAAGCAGCAATGTGGGCTTGGAAGATTTTTTTTAAGCAATGTGCAAATGATTTTTTATACATAACATGCAATTCTTCCAGATTGCCTGGGTGTTGGGCCATTTAACAAAGAACAGATGTCTTTGATGGCAACAATTTGTCCCAGCTGTGAGAACTGAGTGAGAAACCTTTTGGGACATCTAAAATCAAGCTTGCAGGCAGGTTCAGAAAAATATAAAAACCTGATAAATATCCTCTATATTTTTCACTATCCACTAGTACCCCTGTAGGGATTTTTCTGATGGTGCCAAGCATTAATTCCACAGTGAAGGTTGGTGTTTCTTTTTGATATAAACTTAATCCAGTATTCTTGCTGCTTGCTTTCATAAATACACACTATTCATTTCTGTAAGATGTTTCTCAGTTTTCATAGTTGGCCTAGAGAGCCAGAAGCCTCCTGCCCTGAACCTAGTCTGCCTCTTCCACTCACTCTGATGCAGCTTACTTTCCAGCCAGCCACCCTAGACAACCTTCTGTTGTCTGTCCAAACATTTCTGCCACTTCTTCTCTGTGCCTTTACTCAAGGTGTCCCCTCTATCTGAAATTTCCTTCCCTTTGCTTCTTCTCACCTTTGACAGTTCTGTACATCTCCATAACCACAGGTCATATCCCACCTTCTTCCAAAGATTTCAGAAACTACCCTATTCTGAAATAAGTTATCTCACCCCTGACATTGCATTGAAGATTATACACACTCATAGTAGCTACCATATTCTACCTCAGGAGAGTTATTAGTGGGTGGATTTGACTCCCTGACTAATTTGTAAGCCTCCTCCTCCCACCACAGGATAGAAGGTCTATCTCCAACTACCTCACTCCTCTCAGTATAGCCTAACACAAGATCTGCAGCATATTAGGCCCTTGAAAATGTTTGTTCATATACTCTTTCAATAAGTATTTATTGAGAACCTCCTATGTGCCAGGCACTGTGCTAGTTTTACAGGGGATATAACAATAATCATAACAGTCAAACATCTATGTTCTCATGGTACTTATATTCTATTATGCAATATAGATAATAAATAAACAAATAAATATATCTTATGTAAGACAGTAGTAAGTGGTATTTTATTTTATTTATTTATTTTCTTAACATCTTTATTGAGGTATAATTGCTTTACAATGGTGTGTTAGTTTCGGCCTTATAACAAAGTGAATCACTTATACATATACATATGTTCTCATATGTCTTCCCTCTTGCGTCTCCCTCCCTCCCACCCTCCCTATTCCACCCCTCCAAGCGGTCACAAAGCACCCGACCTGATCTCCCTGTGCTATGCGGCTGCTTCCCACTAGCTATCTACCTAACGTTTGTTAGTGTATATATGTCCATGCCTCTCTCTCGCCCTGTCACAGCTCACACTTCCCCCTCCCCATATCCTCAAGTCCGTTCTCCAGTAGGTTTGTGTCTTTATTTCTGTCTTACCCCTAGGTTCTTCATGACATGTTTTTTGCTTAAATTCCATATATATGTGATAGCATACGGTATTTGTCTTTCTCTTTCTGACTTACTTCACTCTGTATGACAGACTCTAGGTCTATCCACCTCATGACAAATAGCTCAATTTCGTTTCTTTTTATGGCTGAGTAATATTCCATTGTATATATGTGCCACATCTTCTTTATCCATTCATCCGATGATGGGCACTTAGGTTGTTTCCATCCCCGGGCTATTGTAAATAGAGCTGCAATGAACATTTTGGTACATGACTCATTTTTGAATTTTGGTTTTCTCAGGGTATATGCCCAGTAGTGGGATTGCTGGATCATATGGTAGTTCTATTTGCAATTTTTTAAGGAACTTCCATACTGTTCTCCATAGTGGCTGAACACTCCGACCAGCAGTGCAAGAGTGTTCCCTTTTCTCCACACCCTGTCCAGCATTTATTGTTTCTAGATTTTTTGATGATGGCCATTCTGACTGGTGTGAGATGATATCTCATTGTACTTTTTTTTTTTTTTTTTTTTTAAAGAGGAATTTTTTTTTTATTTTTTTATTTTTTTTGCGATACGCAGGCCTCTCACGTTGCGGAGCACAGGCTCTGGACGCGCAGGCTCGGCGGCCATGGCTCACGGGCCCAGCCGCTCCGCGGCATATGGGATCTTCCCGGACCGGGGCACGAACCCGTGTCCCCTGCATTGGCAGGTGGACTCTCAACCACTGCGCCACCAGGGAAGCCTCTCATTGTACTTTTGATTTGCATTTCTCTAATGATTAATGATGTTGAGCATTCTTTCACGTGTTTGTTGGCAGTCTGTATATCTTCTTTGGAGAAATGTCTATTTAGGTCTTCTGCCCATTTTTGGATTGGGTTGTTTCTTTTCTTGTTATTGAGCTGCATGAGCTGCTTGTAAATTTTGGAGATTAATCCTTTGTCAGTTGCTTCATTGGCAAATATTTTCTCCCATTCTGAGGGCTGTCTTTTGGTGTTGTTTATGGTTTCATTTGCTGTGCAAAAGCTTTGAAGTTTCATTAGGTCCCATTTGCTTATTTTTGTTTTTATTTCCATTTCTCTAGGAGTTGGGTCAAAAAGGATCTTGCTGTGATTTATGTCATAGAGTGTTCTGCCTATGTTTTCCTTTAAGAGTTTGATAGTTTCTGGCCTTACATTTAGGTCTTTAATCCATTTTGAGCTTATTTTTATGTATGGTGTTACGGAGTGATCTAATCTCATACTTTTACATGTACCTGTCCAGTTTTCCCAGCACCACTTATTGAAGAGGCTGTCCTTTCTCCACTGTACATTCCTGCCTCCTTTATCAAAGATAAGGTGACCATATGTGCGTGGGTTTATCTCTGGGCTTTCTATCGTGTTCCATTGATCTATCTTTCTGTTTTTGTGCCAGTACAATACTGTCTTGATTACTGTAGCTTTGTAATACAGTCTTAAGTCAGGGAGCCTGATTCCACCAGCTCCGTTTTTCGTTCTCAAGATTGCTTTGGCTATTCGGGGTCTTTTGTGTTTCCATACAAATTGTGAAATTTTTTGTTCTAGTTCTGTGAAAAATGGCAGTGGTAGTTGGATAGGGATTGCATTGAATCTATAGATTGCTTTGGGTAGTAGAGTCATTTTCACAATGTTGATTCCTCCAATCCAAGAACATGGTATATCTCTCCATCTATTTGTATCATCTTTAATTTCTTTCATCAGTGTCTTATAATTTTCTGCATATAGGTCTTTTGTCTCCTTAGGTAGCTTTCTTCCTAGATATTTTATTCTTTTTGTTGCAATGGTAAATGGGAGTGTTTTCTTGATTTCACTTTCAGATTTTTCATCATTAGTATACAGGAATGCCAGAGATTTCTGTGCATTAATTTTGTATCCTGCTACTTTACCAAATTCATTGATTAGCTCTAGTAGTTTTCTGGTAGCATCTTTAGGATTCTCTATGTATAGTATCATGTCATCTGCAAACAGTGACAGCTTTACTTCTTCTTTTCCGATTTGCATTCCTTTTATTTCCTTTTCTTCTCTGATTGCTGTGGCTAAAACTTTCAAAACTATGTTGAATAATAGTAGTGACAGTGTGCAACCTTGTCTTGTTCCTGATCTTAGTGGAAATGGATTCAGGTTTTCACCACTGAGGATGATGTTGGCTGTGGGCGTGTCATATATGGCCTTTATTATGTTGAGGAAAGTTCCCTCTATGCCTACTTTCTGCAGGGTTTTTATCATAAATGGGTGTTGAATTTTGTCAAGAGCTTTCTCTGCATCTACTGAGATGATCATATGGTTTTTCTCCTTCAATTTGTTAATATGGTATATCACATTGATAGATTTGCGTATATTGAAGAATCCTTGCATTCCTGGAATAAACCCCAGTTGATCATGTTGTATGATCCTTTTAATGTGCTATTGGATTCTGTTTGCTAGTATTATGTTGAGGATTTTTGCATCTATGTTCATCAGTGATATCGGCCTGTGGTTTTCTTTCTTTGTGACATCCTTGTCTGGTTTTGGTATCAAGGTGATGGTGGCCTCATAGAAGGAATTTGGAAATGTTCCTCCCTCTGCTATATTTTGGAAGAGTTTGAGAAGATAGGTGTTAGCTCTTCTCTAAATGTTGGATAGAATTCGGCTGTGAAGCCATCTGGTCCTGGGCTTTTGTTTGTTGGAAGATTTTTAATCACAGTTTCAATGTCACTGTTTGTGATTGGTCAATTCATATTTTCTATTTCTTCCTCATTCAGTCTATGTAGGTTCTGCATTTCTAAGAATTTGTCCATTTCTTCCAGGTTGTCCATTTTATGGTTATAGAGTTGCTTGTAGTAATCTCTCATGATCTCTTTTATCTCTGCAGTGTCAGTTGTTACTTCTCCTTTTCATTTCTAATTCTATTGATTTGAGTCTTCTCCCTTGTTTTCTTGATGAGTCTGGCTAATGGTTTATCAATTTTGTTTATCTTCTCAAAGAACCAGCTTTTAGTTTCATTGATCTTTGCTATTGTCTCCTTCATTTCTTTTTCATTTATTTCTCATCTCATTTTTATGATTTCTTTCCTTCTGCTAACTTATGGGTTTTTTGTTCTTCTTTCTCTAATTGCTTGAGGTGCAAGGTTAGGTTGTTTATTCGAGATGTTTCCTGCTTCTTAAGGTGGGCTTGTATTTCTATAAACTTCCCTCTTAGAACTGCTTTTGCTGCATCCCACAGGTTTTGGGTCGTTGAGTCACCATTGTCATTTGTTTCTAGGTATTTTTTTATTTCCTCTTCAATTTCTTCAGTGATCACTTCATTAATAAGTAGTGTATTGTTTAGCCTCCATGTGTTTGTGTTTTTTACAGCTCTTTTCCTGTAATTGATATCTAGTCTCATGGCATTGTGGTCAGAAGAGATACTTGATACCATATCAATTTTCTTAAATTTACCAAGGCTTGATTTTTGACCCAAGATTTGATCTATCCTGGAGAATGTTCCATGAGCACATGAGAAAAATGTGTATTCTGTTGTTTTTGGATGGAGTGTCCTATAAATATCATTTAAGTCCATCTTGTTTAATGTATCATTTAAAGCTTGTGTTTCCTTATTTATTTTCATTTTGGATGATCTGTCCATTGGTGAAAGTGGGGTGTTAAAGTCCCCTACTATGAATGTGTTACTGTCGATTTCCCCTTTTATGCCTGTTAGTATTTGCCTTATGTATTGAGGTGCTCCTATGTTGGGTGCATAAATATTTACAATTGTTATATCTTCTTCTTGGATCGATCCCTTGATCATTATGTAGTGTCCTTCTTTGTCTCTTGTAATAGTCTTTATTTTAAAGTCTATTTTGTCTGATATGAGAATTGCTACTCCAGCTTTCTTTTGGTTTCCATTTGCATGGAATGTCTTTTTCCATCCCCTTACTTTCAGTCTGTATGTGTCTCTAGGTCTGAAGTGGGTCTCTTGTAGACAGCATATATATGGGTCTTGTTTTTGTATCCATTCAGCCAATCAGTGTCTTTTGGTGGGAGCATTTAGTCCATTTACATTTAAGGTAATTATCGATATGTATGTTCCTATTCCCATTTTCTAAATTGTTTTGGGTTCGTTATTATAGGTCTTTTCCTTCCCTTGTGTTTCTTGCCTAGAGAAGTTCCTTTTGCATTTGTTGTAAAGCTGGTTTGGTGGTGCTGAACTCTCTCAGCTTTTGCTTTTCTGTAAAGGTTTTAATTTCTCCATCAAATCTGAAGGAGATCCTTGCTGGGTAGAGTAATCTTGCTTGCAGGTTTTCCTCCTTCATCACTTTCAGTATGTCCTGGCACTCCCTTTTGGCTTCCAGAGTTTTTGCTGAGAGATCAGCTGTTAACCTTATGGGGATTCCTTTTTGTGTTATTTGTTGTTTTTCCCTTGCTGCTTTTAATATGATTTCTTTGTATTTAATATTGACAGTTTCATTAATATGTGTCTTGGCGTATTTCTCTTTGGATTTATCCTTTATGGGACCCTCTGTGCTTCCTGGATTTGATTAACTCTTTCCTTTCCATATTAGGGAAGTTTTCAACTATTATCTCTTCAAATATTTTCTCAGTCCCTTTCTTTTTCTCTTCTTCCTCTGGAACCCCTATAATTCGAATGTTGGTGCGTTTAATGTTGTCCCAGAGGTCTCTGAGACTGTCCTCAGTTCTTCTCATTCTGTTTTCTTTATTCTGCTCCGCAATAGTTTTTTCCACTATTTTATTTTCCAGGTCACTTTTCTGTTCTTCTGCCTCAGTTATTCTGCTATTGATCCCATCTAGAGTCTTTTTCATTTCATTTCTAGTGTTGTTCATCATTGTTTCATTCATCTTTAGTTCTTTTAGGTCCCTGTTCAACATTTCTTGTATTTTCTCCATTCTATTTCCAAGATTTTGGATCATCTTTACTATCATTATTCTGAATTCTTTTTCAGGTAGACTGCCTATTTCCTCTTCATTTGTTAGGTCTGGTGCGTTTTTATCTTGCTCCTTCATCTGCTGTGTGATTTTCTGTCTTCTCAGTTTGCTTATCTTACTGTGTTTGGGGTCTCCTTTTTGCAGGCTGCAGGTTCGTAGTTCCCGTTGTTTTTGATGTCTGTCCCCAGTGGCTAAGGTTGGTTCAGTGGGTTGTGTAGGCTTCCTGGCGGAGGGGACTAGTGCCTGTGTTCTTGTGGATGAGGCTGGATCTTGTGTCTGTAATGGGCAGGTCCACGTCTGGTGGTGTGTTTTGGGGTGTCTGTGGACTTATTATGATTTTAGGCACCCTCTCTGCTAATAGGTGGGGTTGTGTTCCTATTTTGCTAGTTGTTAGGCATAGGTTGTCCAGCACTGTAGCTTGCTGGTCATTGAGTGAAGCTGGGTGCTGGTGTTGAGATTGAGATCTCTGGTAGATTTTCACCTTTTGATATTATGTGGAGCTGGGAGGTCTCTTGTTGACCAGTGTCCTGAAGTTGACTCTCCCACCTCAGAGGCACAGCACTGACTCTTGGAAAAAGAGGAAAAGGGGAAAAAATCATAAATCTTGCTCTCGAAATCCACCTCCTCAATTTGGGATGATTGGTTGTCTGTTCATGTATTCCACAGATGCAGGGTACATCAAGTTGATTGTGGAGATTTATTCGCTGCTTCTGAGGCTTTTTGGGGGTCTGAGGTCTTCTGCCAGCATTCAGTAGGTGTTCTGTAGGAGTTGCTCCACGTGTAGATGTATTTCTGGTATATCTGTGGGGAGGAAGGTGATCTCCGCGTCTTACTCTTCCGCCATCTTCCCTCCGCACCTCTAGTCTCCATTAATTTAAAATGCATGAAACCAAGGAAGTGGCTTGGTTGGAAAATCAGCCTTTATCCATTCATTATGTCTGTCATTTATTTAATCATCCAGCATTGAGAACTTCCAGCACAAACGCCTGATAATGGGAATTACAACAAAATAGTCATCTCTAGGGGAACTTGTAGGCTAATAAGGGAGAGAAGATATGTACATGCATAGTAAGAACTGAAAGTTGAGGAGTTAAGTGTTATGAGAGAGGTGCAAAGCACAAGATGGGGGATTCCAAGTCATGAGGAAACACCTCCAAACCTGGGGAGTAAGGAATATCATTATAGGAATGGACCTGGTGCCTGGGCCTAGGCAAGTAAGTAGGATATGTGCTTGAGATTGTTAGAGAAGAGAGGAGGGCAAGTAGCAGTGAATTCTGAGAACACCATGGAAGAAATTGTGAAGCATGTCCTGACAACAATGACCTGTTCAGTGTGGCTGGACTGCAGAGTACAAGAAAGGAAAAGTGGGCACCAAGGTGGCAGACGAAGGTTAAGGCTAGCTTCAGAATTCCACTGTGAATACCTAAAGCAACAAAGTCACACAGGGTGGATGGAGAGAGGAGATGAATCCTCACAGCAAGTTTCAAGCTTCTCTGTACTGACACTGAGCCCTCACAGAGTTTCTCCTGATCCCTTCTGGGAATAGAAGGGCCCACACGAATTTTTCTCTACTTTCAGTTGTACCTTACTTATGCAAGACACGTTCAGCTTCCAGGGAAAGATTCACCATGGCAACAAGCTAGGCATGGACTGGTACCACAGTGAAGTGCTTCTCTCTGGCTGGAAAGGGCAGGATCTCTGCTATGTGGCCCACCTAGGCTCCCTTCCCCTTCCCAGCTTACCACCTTGGGCCTCAGTCAGCCATACACCCAATTAAGTCTCTTGTTCAATGGGGAATCTGCGTACTTTAGCTTGTCCTCTAATGAAAGATTTGCCTCGGCCTTTCTAACTGGCAAGGCCATTTTCCTCAGTGGCCCTAATTCCTGAACATGTCGTTTTGCCTGGGAGATCCAGGCTGCAAAGAATAATGTAGAAGGCTCAATTAACTTAAGAATTTTCCTTCTTTTCCCTCCATCTCACCTCGCTCTCTTTCCCTTCAGGGATATGTATCATGCCACATGGAGGCTCTATCCAAGATGAAGGCTCTACTGAAGCCACTTCCACATTTAATTTTTTCCCTGGCTTATTGCCCTACCACTATTTCAAGCTCTTTTCTTAACAGCAGCCAGTGTGAAAAAGCCTTAGGGGTTTAGTTAACTAGGAGCTCAATGTCAGTCAGCAGTATAATATGACTGCCAAAATAAAAGTTAAAGCAATTTCATTAGAAAAAGAGGACCCAGAAGGAGAGCAATGAGACCATTTGCTCTGCTTTGCTCTTCCACCCCAGAAGACAGTATCTGCTGCCTCACCAACATGCCTGAGGATGCTGCAGCTGGGAAGGGAAAGGGGCATTGTCCTGGGAGGCTGCAACCACATTGGTCTCCTGATAGTTCCTCAAAAGATCAGGCACACTCCTGTCT